>NC_083706.1:39221370-39528678 GCF_033118175.1 Dama dama
TTGCTTTGTAATTGCAATTTACAGGCCATCTGAACAATTGTGTGACCCTTGAGAAAAGAATTAGTGATTGCAATCACAGCCTTCTAATCAGGAGTCTTAAAAGGAGCATTACTTGACAATCTTCCTCATACACAGGGCATGCCAACTGATTCTGCAGTTTCTTTCACATATTGTTGTGTTTTAAGTTTGCTAATAATTGTCTAATCTAATTAAATCAAATACAGAGCTTGAAATAGGGGAGCTCAGTAACATCATCTATAGAAAAATGGAACTGAAGGCCTAATTGCCATCACTTTATGAAGCCTGAATTCTTGCAGAAAGTCTATAGTAAACACAAAAATTGTGTCAAGGTAAGAGCTTCATCTCCTGAAACAGTTGAAAATGATGGGGCAGGAATGTTGCATGTAACGCACTATGAAAAATGAATATATTACTTGACTGAGCTTCAGATTTACTTTTGGTGGAATGGGTCTTGTTTTCCCCAGTGTAATAATATTTTTTGCCAGGGTATTTGTTTTTGCAATCTTGTTAGAGGGTATCTGGCTCTGACGCCCAATCTTTCCCTTCTCCTCTGCTCTAATCAGTTGTTCTCCAGTAGAATCCAGAGAGTCATTTATATGGATAAGCACCTGTTGTGAGAAGCAGTTTTACATCAGATATAGAGAAGGAATTTAAGGGACAAATGAATTATTCACTCTAAAAGAAACATAGAGCTGGTTGTAATTTGTAATTTAGCAGGGTATTTTTCTTGAAACCTGCTAGGGATATGAACTCCTTCATTTAAGAAAGGCCTTAAGCATTCCTGGAAGCTTCTGTGTATTTCTTTAGTTGTCAGCTGATTCCATCTCAGTCATAGTTAGGTATATCATGCTGCCTACATTTTGATGTTTCTAGGTTTTCATGGAAGCGAGTTCCATGGAAACTGCAAATATTTTTCACTCAAATAGTTGCGTGGATTTACCATTTTCCTGCATTAACTTTTAACAGCTCATATCAAAAGGACTAATGACACAATATAGAATTTGAAAGGATGTCAGTGATTAAATAGCCAAAGGCTTTTTTTTAATGTATGTTTTATAACAAGATTTTGCTTGGGTTGTATATTTGTGTGAATCATAGTTCATTAAAATTGGTTTGTGTCTTATACCCTTTTCTCTTTTCCTAGAAGCGTTGAGTTTTGTGTATATCTTTGCAGAGAATGCTCGTTTGCTCTGGTTTTGTGATTTGGAAATACAGCCCTGAAACAACTGGGCTGAGACCACAATTCTCATTTCACTTTGGGCCTTTCTCACATCAGTGGGCAAAATGATTTTTTAGTCACTCCAGTCGACTTGAATCCCAACTACAGTCTCAGGGGTGAAAAGTCAAAGGGTTATCCATTTAGCCATTGAATTCTCCAGGTAAACCTTTGATAACCATTACAATTATTTTATTCTCTCCTCCCTTCTCCAAGCGCTGCTATAGTTAATGTTATGTCAGAATTTCCATTATGATTCATGTTTTTCTGGGATTTAAAATGGAAATTCTTCAGGCAGAAAATGGGCACATATGGTTATTGCAGAAAAGCTGTTGTAAAGCCAATTTGAAGGTGAGCTGCTGAGATTTCGCGGAGTTAAAAACACTTGGCCTGTCCCCACAGCTGGAAAAGGGCCATTCCTTTCCTTGGACAGTTTTAATTATCAGCTGCTTGAGTTAATTTCTAGTTCCTTGAAATTTGAATTTATCCTTGTTCTCCTTCTTCCTTCCAAAATGGACAGGACCAAGAATTAGGTATTAATAAAAATAGGCATTTCCATCTTAACTCATGTTTACAACCAAAATTTTGTTTTTTCCCTATGATATAAATATCTCCTCTGACATAAAAGTATTTGTGTTGGAGAAACTGAGCAATTTTGATAAGCATGGTTATAGCTTATTTGTGTCAGAGAGAGTTTGACTGTATATCCGTGCTTTAAGTGGTTTTAGTCTTTCCATGTTGCATTTCCTTGCAAAATTATTAGTTTTAGAAGAAAAGATGACTGGAGAAGGGGTAATAATTAAAGGAGTATGTTTCAAGACAGTGTTCCTGTGGAATCTGTTTTTTTCCTTTAGATTGATAACTAACCTTTCATTGACTAAAGACTCTGAAGACAAAGCCAACAGTGGGTTTTGCATCTTTTTGTGTGGCTGACGGCTTTCTGTGTCTTTATGTTAAATGTTAAGACTTAGAACATGAAAGTATATACCTGAATAATTAAATCCACATCTAGAGACCACATGGTTGGCACTCAGTAAATGTTTTTTAAATGGATGAAAAACAAACTTAACTAGCAGTCTTTTGAGGTGCAAACACCTAGGAACACCGACTGTATGACTTCTGCCCCGTATTGACTCCCTTAATTCCATCATGACTTGATATTGGCTGCCAACATGATATATGTGCCTAATATGTTCTCACTAAATCACATAATTTTTGTTTTAAAAAACCAGCACCATTGAGAGAGAGACAATTATATGAAAAGCACTTATTGATGAAGAGGGTAACATACAATAGAAGAGCTGGCTAAGCATTTCTGTGATGAAAGCCTATTGTTTACTGAAAGATTCTACTCTTCTTTTACTGGTTTCAATTATTTCCAAGTTGACAAATTGTGATCAATACTCTGTTATTGGTCTGATAATTAACAGATGATGGCCTGTCTCTATGAATAGTAAATGCTGGGTACTAATTAACATTTGTTTTGATTGCTTGGTATTTAGTTGTCAAAGGCAGCTACTATAATGGCACAGAATGTTAGGAGAGGGTTTTTTTTTTTTGTAGCTTTTGATTGTTATCAGAAATAACTATTTTGTTTATGTGTGTGAAGGGATGGCTGATCTCTATTACTGCTCACTTTAATGTAACTAATCTAAGAACTCGTCTAAAAGCCAAAGTATTTCTAATTAATTTTATCTCTGCCCTCTCAGTTTCAAGGGAGAAAGGATCTGTAATCAAAGTGGAGACAGTGAGATTTCTGAACAAGAACTAAAAGAGCTAAATATGATTGGTAGGAATATCACTGATTTAATTAAAAATTAAGATAATATGGACTCTTAAAAGTTTGAGGGGTTATATGATCTATTTTATAATTAAAAAATAAGTCTTCATATTCTTTTCCATTTAAGGGGGAGTTCACTGCAGTTTCAAGGTATGAAGTTATCTATGGAGATGTCTAATGGGTCACTATTGTAAAATAGAATTGGAGAGTTTCCTAGAAAAACCAAGGAGTTGATATTTTCTCTTGCCTGAAACCTTCTCATCAGTATTCTGATGTTCAGAGAGATACCACAATTATGAGAAAAGTGTATGGAGTCTGGGTTTAGACTTGGATTCAAACCCTGGCTGTGAAAACTGTTCCCTAGCAATATAACTTTGGACATCGTTTTGGAATACCTATAAAAATGTGACTAACCTATAAAAATGTGACTAATATTTCTCTAGTTGGGTAGATGTAAGGATTTCCTATAAAAATATGACTAATACTGAGTCAGTGATACCTTCCAACCATCTCATCCTCTATCGCCGTCTTCTCCACCTGCCCTCAATCGTTCCCAGCATCAAGGTCTTTTCCAATGAGTCAGCTCTTCACATTAGGTGGTCAAAGTATTAGAGCTTCAACTTTGGCCTCAGTCCTTACAATAAATATTCAGGGTTGATTTTCTTTCAGATTGACTGGTTTGATCTCCTTGCAGTCCAAGGGACTCTCAAGAGTCTTCTCCAACACCCCAGTTGGAAGGCATCAATTCTTCAGTGCTCAACCTTCTTTATGGTCCAGCTCTTACATCCATACATGACTACTGGAAAGACCACAGCTTTGACTAAACTGACTTTCGTCGGCAAAGTAATGTCTCTGCTTTTTAATGTGCTGTCTAGGTTTGTCCTAGCTTTTCTTCCAAGGAGGAAGCATCTTTTAATTTCATGGCTGCAGTCACCATCTGCAGTGATCTTGGAGCCCAAGAAAATAAAATCTGCCACTGTTTCCACTTTTTCCCCATCTATTTGCCATGAAGTGATGGGACTGGATGCCATGATCTTAGTTTTTTGAATGCTGAGTTTCAAGCCAGCTTTTTCACCCTCATCATGAGGCTTTTTAGTTCCTCTTTGCTTTCTGCCATTAGAGTAGTATCATCTGCATATCTGAGGTTGTTGATATTTCTCCTGGCAATCTTGATTCCAGCTTGTGATTCTTCCAGCCCAGCATCTCACATGTTTGTTGCATAGACGTTGAATAAACAGGGTGACAATATACAGCCTTGATGTACTCTTTGCCAAAAAAAAAAAAAAAAGAATTCAGTTTTAGTCAGTGTGGGGTTCTCTTCAGAGCTTCAGCAGGTTTGATGAGATCCCCCCATGTTGGGGAAATCAATCTGCTTTACCATTACCAATTCAAATGTTAATCTCATCCAGAAAAACCCTCCCAAATTTGCCCAGAATGATGTTTAACCAAATATCTGGGTATTGTGTGATCCAGTCAAGTTGAGACATGAAATTAACCATCACAAGGTTTTATTAGAACACCTGGCACATAATTAAGAGAAGAGGCTCTGGGGGCAGCACTGTGCCCCTTCAAATCCTGATTCTGCCACCGTTTAGCAGGGTGACACCAGGCAAGTTATGTCACATCGGAGGTCTCAGTTTCCTCATCAGTAAAATGAGGATGGTATTATTACCAGCTTCATTCAGGGTTGTTGTACAGACCAAAGTTGATACATGTTAGGTATGTAGAACAATATCTTCCCTTAGTGGTATGTAAGGTTTCCTGTTACTAGTATCATAAGTATAATAAGTACTGAATAAACCAGTCATTTTATATACTTTAATTTACTCATTCAAGATACTGACTGAAATTTTACCACAAAATTATCTTCTTGATCTGAAATGTTGAAAATGTCATAAATGAGAAAGTCTTATTTTCTAGAATAACAGATAATTTATACAGTTTATATTCATTGAACAGCAATTATGCCCTGTGTAACTCGGGAGGGTTAACACACAGATGTACATAATCACAGGAATGCAAAGGTTGTATTGATTGTTGGCATATCTTTTTTTGAAAGTACGTTTTGATGGGTTTGAGCATTGAGGATAACTCACAAGGCCGTTTCAGACAAAGACTACATTTTTCACATATCAACTAAGAGAAACTTAAAAATAATATATTTAAGAACTAATCTTTAAGCATGTGTCTTAGTATTTAGTCCAAAAATTGGGTTTCTCTTTTGTGTCTCATTTTTCTTTCCTAACACATCATGTCCTGATGTGTTACAAATTTTAGTCTGTTGGTTGTTCTCAAACTCATTGATTTTTTAAATATCTCAAGACATTTATTTATTCATATTAACTAAAAAAGACACACCACTCTGTGAAATAGTAGTATTATGAAAACTAAACAGTGAGTCAATATTTTAGTAAATATTAAAAAAAAAGAGAAGGTTGATCTCTGGTTAGACTAATTTTAAAATACATATGTATTTTATATAACATATAAGGCAATATTATTTATTATATATGTGTTATAACATATATTATGTGTAGTAAATACTCACACTTTTTTTTTCTGTCAGGGTTTTTCATATTTGACAGCTTGTCCTTTACATCCTTAGGCAGGCTGGGCTTTCTGTTTTCCATCTTCACTTTGCTTTTCCGGTAAGATTTCACTGGCCAACACTTAATTAAAGCTCATTTCCTCTTTTTACGCTCCAGGTATTATTCTGCCACTCCCTTCAAGAACTAATTTGCACGCTGTTTATTTGAGCTGTGAATTTAATCATCTCGAGCCTACACTATTGCAGGATGACTGTAATCAGATGTATTGACTTTTCTTTGGAGCATATTTTTGCCTCCATTGTGTGTTGTTTTGCTAGAATGCTAAAGGCAGTGTTTGTCTGATGTCACATCTTAGAAAAAGCAGTCCCTCCTTTTAAGATAGTGATTAATTTACATTACTTGTTTCAGTAAATGTCTGAAGTTTTAAAATAAAAGCAGTCCTGGAAAGGAGGCTTAAAGTATACATGATATATAGGTTTGGAAAAGAAAAAGAGTTAAGCTGGTGCTCAAGTTGGGCTTTTCTGCCCCTCAGTTGAAATAGAATGGGAGAGACTTCCCTGGTGGTCCAGTGGTTAGCGAGTTCAATCCCTGATAGGGAACTCAGATCCCACATGCCAAGCGGCGCACTCAAAATAAACAGGTAGATACAAATTTTAAAATTTTAGAAAAGAAATAGAGTGGGGTGAATAAACAACCAGCATTCTCCAAACCAACCTTTCCCCATTATGTGTACACACATACATATCTCAAATTTCACCTGTATTATGTGAGTGCATGTGAACATAAGTGTTAACATTTATGCAAAAGTCAGGACACTGGCTATTTTGTAGTCTCATCTCCAGAAGAGATTTTAAAAAAATATAGAAAGTAATGATATAAACTGAGGAGGATGGGGAAGGAGAGAATATGGTATATGATAATGATGTCAGCTGACACCTTTTGAGAGTTTGTTATGTGCTTATTATTCTCAAATGTTTTACATATATTAACAGGGATATATTAAGGATTATGAACATTTCCATAGCAGAGGGTGGGATAATGTCCATAATGGCCTGAAAAATGCATCTAAACATTCATCTGCAGCTTTTACAAAGTCAGCATCCACAAAGATTAAACAAGGTTCTGCGGATGAGTGAAACAATCCTGAGATTAAAAAAACCCAAATTGAGCACAAGGGTCTGTCTGGCCACCCCTGATTGCAGCTTTGCCCAGAGGTGGTACAACCTTCAATTAACTTTTTTTTTAATTAAAAAAGTTAATTGAAGTATAGTTGATAAGGAGTCATATAATTCATACGATTCCATGTAGTGGAAGACAGAAGAGCTTGGCGTGCTTCAGTGCATGGGGTCGCAGAGAGTTGGACACAACTTAGCGACTCAGCGACAACAACATGGAATATTAGTTTCAAGAGGACAGCACAGTGATTTGATATTTTTATGGGTTATACTCCTTATAAAGTTATTATAAAATATTGACTACCTTTCCTGTGCTGTATGTTTTATCTTATTTTTCTATACCTTGTGGTTTGTACCTCTTAATCCCCCTCACCCCCTTCCTCCTCCCTCCAGCCCTCTCCCCACTGGTGGTGATCACTAGTTTGTTCTCCGTATCTGTGAGTCTTATTTCTGTTTTGTTATATTTTTAAAGAGAAAGCCATTAATTAGAATGTGTGTACATGAAATCTTGTGATTTGAAATTTCTGGAAATAATTTTTTTAAAAAGTCCTTGGTTTCACATCCTGTGAAGGGTGGACCGCATCCACGCAGCCACCTGTGGTCAGGACTCGTCCTGTGGGTCATCTGCTGCTTGAATTCTTCAGAGAGTTCCCACTGCAGCATCAGGCTTATGAGAAAATGCTGCATGGCAATCTGAGATCTCCGGTGATTTCTTTGGCTGCTCATTTGACTGTTTTAAAGATCTGCCTGTCCACGATAAGCTGGGGAAAAAGCATCTTGGAAATCATGCTTTGTACACAGCAGCGCCGTTTCTCCTTTCCTTATGCCTAGTCAAACATGTGTAAATCCAAACCCTCAATGATGCTGCTCTGCTCAAACCTTAGGTCCTCTAAGGTGTGGCCAAAATATATTTAAACAACTGACTTAAAATATTATAAATAGTATATCAGTTCTTTAGGTCAATGGGCAGCAACTTTTAGAACTGTCATCCTCTTTCCTCGAAGTAGGAAGAAACAGGTGATTTACTAAGCAAATAGATGAGTCATTTTGAATCAACAGTTATTTATACTAGTTTGTTATTTACTTTTTTTAGGTCCATTATTTTGAGTTATTTACATTATTTTGAATGACTTGTATTATTCATCACTTTTATTAGGTAAAATTATTTGCATTTGTTACATTATTATTTGCTTTATTTTATGTTATCTATTCCTTTGTCATTTGCCTTGTTAACCTCTTTAAAACAAGTAGGTTCCAGATCAGAGAGTTCTATCTAAGATGTACATCAAAAAAAACCTGGGTGATTTTCTTCCACCCTGTAAATATCTAGAGGTGAGACCTCCACATGGGTATTATGGGAAAAGATCTCAATTTGATATTAAAGTGTTTTTCTGAAACTAACACTAGACCAAATGAGGTTTAGATTGTATTTGATTTCCCACTACATTTCATTATTTTTCTTGGATCTGAATTCCGCTAGAACTTACCAACCCATGGGATTCAAATGTAAGGAGATATTTCAATTCAAGTAAAGGAGATAATCTCCTTTTAATTAAAGTATACGCCTCCACTGCCCAGTTGTGGACGAATCAGCTTACATTTTGGATTCCAGCATTTCAGATTCGCACAAGCCTAACCTTGACATACTGCAGCTTTCCCCTTCTGAAATTTAGACTTTTTTCTGAATGCTTTATCAGATGTACTGATGGAAGAAGGAAGAACCAGGTGATTTTTAATATGCTCATTTCTTTCTAAGCACTTAGTTGATCATTTTAACAAAAGAAGCAGAAATTTATACATAAGTAAATAAGATCAAATGAATTGCCTAATGTGGCTGTGACCTGTCTTCTCATAGGAATTTTAGCCTTGACGGCTTTGTTTTTCAAAAAACACATTCAAGGCTTTCTCAACATGAGGCTAACCTTCTGTCTTAATGTTTCTCAATTACCTGTCAGAGCAGTTGGGATCACTCTGAGGAGCCTGCCATTACCTGAGATAAGGGCATGACCTGGGCTTTAAAATTGACTGTGTTAAGTGTGTTGTTTGGTTTGAAAAATAGGAGATTTGTTTTTTCAAGAAACTTTCAAGCATTCACCCTAAAGTGACAGCTCTGGTATTCTTTATTGGCTTCTTCTTGAAGAAAGCAAGATAATCTTGATTTGGGTCCAAGTCCTGGTTTTATAGTAAGACAAATGGATATTAAGCCTCTGTTAGGCCTAGAGGCTTCCCTGGTGGCTCAGTCAGTAAAGAATCTGCCTGTAATGCAGAAGACCTGGGTTCAATCCCTGGATTGGGAAGACCCCCTGGAGAAGGAAATGGCAACCCAGTCCAATATTCTTGGCTGAAAAATCCCATGGACAGAGGAACCTGGTGGGCTACAGTCCGTGGGGTCGCAAGAGTTGGGCATGACTTAGTGACTGACCTACAACCATGAGGCAAACAGAGGGAACCCTACTTTTTGAACCAGAGTTTTGAGAAACCTAAGCACAGACACCTAGGGGAGACATACTCCAGTGCTTGGGGGCTGCATAATGCTCAGACCCCTGGGTTGGCATGCCTACCTCCTTCCTGAAGCCAGCTCCTTTGGACCAGCCCCCTCCTCCCATGAAGTGTGAATTCTCTGGTGTGCTTCTTTTTTTGTGTGTTCATGAAAGTTCCCTGATTTTACTTGCAAAATTATTGAGTGCTGTTATTTTAGATCATGATGCATTTCGAAATACTGTCTCCATCAGTCCTACATCATTTAATATTATTTCTATAATCGCTTTGTGTCACCCTGACCTGGAGTACCAATATAGAGAAAGAAAGACACTGATTTGGATCACAGAGTCATGCCAGGATTTGTTGATTCCATGATGGCTGCAATCCACATTGACATAAAATGCTACAGATAAATCCAGACAAGTTCAAATGATATATCTCCGACCAAAATTTATTTTAGCTAAATACACACATTTCAACTTTTTTAAATTAAAATAATTCACATGCTTGTAAAAGAATCTTTATACCTTACTATTAGTTTTTAATAAACAAAGGACTATGTTAAATTCTTACATTTTTCCATATATCATCTATATTAAATTATTTCACACTTGAAAATATAGATATTAAATGTTTGCTTTAGCATATTGTTGTATCAGAAAATCTTTGATCAGGTTTAATAGAAGTAAATATGTTCCTAGAAAATTTATTATAGATTCTTTCAAAATGAGTACTGCTTCAAAAAGACTTAATGTTAGCCTGATACATATATAGTAATCTTTCCTGATAAATGCTAATGTAAGAATAAGACTATAAATAAGTTCAGCTCAGTTCAAAGAAATTTATAATGTAGCTTCCAAGAGTTCTTTCTTTACATCATTGAAGATTTTAGAGCAATAATTTTATACAATAGCAAGAACTTGAATAGCTCTATAGAAATACAATGTTTAGGCTAATAAGATATACAACCATAAATAAACATAACAAATAAGACATATTTGTTACACATTCAATGTAAGGTTATGTTTAGTCTCCAGATTAATCTGTTGTCACAAACAGCAGGATTCCTTTTTTAAGGCTGAATACTATTCCGTTGCATGCGTATACCACATTTTCTTTATCCATTCGTTAGTCAGTGGACATTTAGTTTATTTCCAAATCTTCACTAGTGTGAATACTCTTCAAGATTCTGACATCAATTATTTTGGATAAATACCCCAAAGTGGGATTGCTGAATCATATGGTAATTCTATTGTTTTTAATTTTTGAGGCAATTCCATACTGTTTTCCATACTGGTTGCATCAATTTACATACATACACTCTTACAAACAATTGTTGTGCTTCTTTGATAAAGAAGCTTCAAAAGCCTTTGACTAGATAATTGTTCAGCATTTTCTTGAGTTTCACATTTGTTTGTAGTGGTCTAATAGTTTGACTGAATCCAACAATGACTTCAATATGTAGCATATTGATTTTATTAGGACTAGCATATTCTGAATTGTTGAAATATTTCTATCTTCAAGATATGGTGGATAAGTGTTAACCCAGAAAGGCAAACAGAAATGGGTGGTTTGGAGGGTGGTTTTAAATGACTTGTGTTTTTGCTGTTAGTGATAAAGCTTACATGTGTTCTTGGCATGTTGCCGTCCCAGGGGTCTGGGCAGCACACAGTGTTGGATTATAACTGCACAGAAGGGGAAATGATTGAGTAAGAACCTTGAATATGTGCAGAAACACATATTTTGTATGTTCCTAACCTGAGGGCAGTCAGTACTTTACCGTAAAACACAACTTTTCTGTGTGTGGACATGTGTGTGTCTTTGCTTCCTTCTTTCTTTTTCTTTGACATGTTCAAAGCGTCTCATGTTGGCCTTTCTTTGATTCATGTCTAAAAGATTTTGTATTAGGTTCCTCAAAACTAGATCCTACACACGTCTATTTCTAGTGTGTGTATGTGTATTTGTTTATATAAAAAACAAATAAAGGACTTCCCAGTCCTGGTTTACAAATGTAAATTCTGACAACATCGTTTGAAATACATAAAATTTGAGTCTGGTTGGAGTGAGTGAGTGAAAGTGAGTGCAAGTTGCTCAGTCGCGTCCGATTGTTTTTTGACCCCATGGATTATACAGTCCATGGAATTCTCCAGGCCAGAATACTGGAGTGGGTAGCCTTTTCCTTCTCCAGGGGATCTTCCCAACCCAGGGATCGAACCCAAGTCTCCTGCATTGCAGGCAGATTCTTTACCAACTGAGCTGTGAGGGAAGCCCTGAGTCTGTTTGGACTCTTTGTCTACTAGATGTCTTTTAAAAAAAGAAAGGTGATTTTTATCTAGGCAAAAAACACAAGAACAACAAAACTATAGTAGTGTTCTGAAACAGCTGCAAGTTTGGTTTCTTGTGGTCCGAGTTGACTTCTTCCTTATTCACACCTGAGCATATTCCTTCTTGTGTGTGTGTGTTTTCTTTCATCTAAGTGCAGTAGTCTGCTATAGGGCCCTAAGCCTAAGGTATTTATTTGTAATTGTTTAGTTGAAATGGTTCATGGTCACAACAAGCCAATGGTAATTTTCACATGACCTGCATGTGTTAAGGAAACTGTCTTGGGGGTTTTACTGTGTGCTATACAAACCTCGTAATTTCTAAGATATAGAAACTTATTATCTGATGAAAACAAACAAACACAAATCATACTAGTAAAACATTTCAATCCTGATGTTAGAGCTGGAATGGGCTTTGACTTTTCTCCATACTAATTTATCTGAGAAAGCATTTAGACTGACTTTAAGAAAAGCTTTTGGCCTCTCCTGTTTAAGTAGGGGGAAGGAAGAATGCTCTTTCCAGTGGGAATTAATGAAGTTGGACATTTGGTCACTGGAATGTAGCAAAGGCTTCTGAAAGATCAAGATAATGAGGTTTCTTTTTGAAGGTCTTTGCAGGTTTATTTTTAAAGGACAGATAAACAACTAAAAACTATTTTGCCTCTTCAATAAAAGAGTTAAGTTCTTGTTTATCATTTTCCTTTAAAAAAGTAAAAACACCCAAAAACCAAAAAACCAACACTGAGCTTGACTAATTTGACTTGTTTTAGGTAGAGGATATCACTTGTGCTCTATCTGTGAAAGTGCATTTGAAATAAATTTTTAAAATGTGGAGAGACAAGAAAACCATTACTCTAAATTGCTGTATTACTGTAAAAGTAAATTTAAAGGGAATTTTGAAGAGCATCAGATACCCCATTATTTTGACAGTTCATCAATTTATCAAAGTAATCTGAGCACACACTTCAGTTTATTAACGATAATTGTTCTGGGGATGCTAACGCCCAAGCTCGATAAGGTCAATAATAAGTTTATACTTGAATTTGGGCTTACGGTTTAAGTTTAATCCAGGCTATTTAACTTACTCCTCAGTTATTCACATCCTACTGTTGTTTAGTTGCTAAGTCACGTCCGACATTTTTGCGACCCCATGGACTATAAGCCCCCAGGCTCTTCTGTCCATGGGATTTTCCAGGCAAGAATACTGGAGTGGGTTGCCATTTCCTTCTCCAGGTGATCTTCCCGACCCAAGGACTGAATCCACATCTCCTGCATTGCAGGCAGATTCTTCCCTGCTGAGCCAGCAGGGAGGCCCATTCACATCCTCTAAATTGTTCTTACTAGATATATAAAACATAGCATTTCATCTTTTAAAGTTCAATTTTATTTGAAGCAAATTCATATAGTTATAAGTGATGTTGACTGCTTTTTCATCTTTTGACTACTTAAACATGATATTTTATGTATTTTCATCAGATGACAACTACAGTCTCTTTAATTAATTCGTCCTGCAATTAGTTCATACTGGGCATTTTAGTTGTGACTCAGAGCCCCAGCATGGTAAATATTTGTTGATTCATAAGTGATATGGAGGATGCCTAATTACTGGAGAAAAACTGCCCAAAGATTTGGGAATTTAAAGAGACTATGTACTGCATTTCTCATGGGTGTGGTTTATCATAAGGTGAAATTTTATAAAAGAGATGTTATAGTTAACTTTTGAAATGGATGTCTGGAGATGATTCATGTTTGTTGTTTATTAAATGCTCTTTGTATATCAAGACATCGCAGATGGGGCTTCCTTGGTGGCTCAGTGGTAAAGAATCTGCCTGCCCATGCAGGAGACACAGGTTTGATCTCTGATCTAGGAAGACCCCACATGCTGTGGAGCAACTAAGCCTGTGAATCACAACTATTGAACCTGGGTTCTAGAGGCCACGAGCCACAGCTACTGAAGCCCACGTGCCCTAGAGCCTTGCTCCGCAACACAGGAAGCCTGCGCACCACAACTAGAGCGCGGCCCCCACTCGCCACGACTGGAGAAAGCCCGTGCCCAGCAACAGACCCAGTGCAGCCTGAAATGAATAAATAATTTTTTAAAAATTCACAGAGGGCAAGGACCTTGCTCAGAGGCACATAACTAATATGTAGAATAGAGTCAAAATCCAGATCTGACACCTTTTCAGCTGTGTAACACTGATGATGAAAGATGGTTAGATTACAGGAGCATTTACTATTCTCCCAAACTTAGTTTCTAAATAGAGTTGTGTACCTCTTTATTAGCCGTGTGACTTTAGCCAAGTTCCTCAGCCTCTCTGAGCCTTGGGCATCACATCTGTAAAAGAAGGATAAATATTATTATGATGATTAAGTAAACTTAACATTTGTGAATAATTAGAACAGTCACCGACATAGAGGAAGTGCTAAATGAGTGTTTAAGTGAAATCCCCATAAATATTTCTCGGGTAAAGTTTTTATACAACTGACAAAAATGATTGTTTTAAATTATAATGAGTAGAAAATGATCCTTGAGATGAAAAGAAGAAAGTAGGATTCCTTATACTGAGAGAGAAGTGATATTTTTATAGCTCACAGGTTTCTGTGGAAAAGAATATCAGCTGAAATAAGTGACCCAATTTCTTCTACAACAGCAACAAAAATTATAAAGAGAAAAAGATAGGAGAGAGGAAAGCTAGATTAAAAGAGTCAAAGAGACAGAACAATCACAATGTATGGACTTTATTTGAATCCTCATCTAACTAAACTGCAACAAAAAGTTGTGAGAGCACAGAAATATAAACATCAGTTGTCTATTTGATAATGTTAAAGAACTGTTATTAAAATTTAAAGTGTGATAGTTGTGTTTTTTTAAAGAGTTCCTAACTTTTAGAGATACATACACAAATATTTACAGATGAAATTTACAGAGAATTTTATTAGAAATAACTGTTCATGCCTCTCTGTGTGTGTGTGTGTGTGTGTGTGTGTGTAGAAATAGAGATGAAATAAGGTTGTTCAAGAGTTGATAAATAGTTGAAACTGGCAGGTGGGTAAGATACATGAAAGTTCATTATACTATCTTTTCTAATTTTGTACATGTTTGAAATTTATAATATAAAATATCTTAAAACAGAAAAAAGAAAGGAAAAAGTCTTTACTGGAAAAACTATTCTCAAGAGTTGTTGCAGTTAGTAATATTAATAGTATCTGACACCCACAGAGTGCTATAGATGAATTATCTCATTTAATCTTTAATACAGCTCTGTAAGGTAAGTCTGATTTTTATAATCATTTAGAAGAGAATAATGTGGACTCAGTCTTAACTTCCTGAGGAGACAGATGTCTAAATGAAACAGAACGCTTCCAAGAATTGTTGTCTAGAGCGGCTGAGTCAGGTATTTACTGGCCTCATCAATGGTATTTTAACACAGTGCTCGCTGTCTAGCGGGACTTCATATTAATTATGTCCATTTTGAGTGTTCCTAGTGCCTTAGAAGTTTAGGTCAGGTTAATGGGACTATAGACTGCTGTAGCTGCTATGGAGAACAGTATGCAGGTTCCTCAAGAAATTAAAAATAGAACTGCCATGTTGTTGTTTAGTTGCCAAGTTGTGTCAGACTCTTTAGGGAACCCATGGACTGTGGCCTACCAGGCTCTTCTGTTTATGGGATTTCCCAGACAAGAAGACTGGAGTGAGTTGTCATTTCCTTTTCCAGGGGATCTTCCCAACCCAGGGATTGAACCAATATCTCCTGCACTGGCAGGCATATTCTTTACCACTGAGCCATCTAGGAAGCCCCAGAACTACCATATGATCCAGCAGTTTCATTTCTGGGTATTTATCTGAAGAAAACAAAAACACTAAATCAAAAAGATACATGCGCCCCTGTAAATTACAGCTTTTTATATGATATATATGAAAACAACTAAAGTGTCCACTGATGGATGAATGGATAAAGAAATTTGGGTATATATATGATGGAATACTGGTAAGCCATAAAAAAAGAAATTCTGCCACTCGTGGCACTGTGGGTGAACCTTGAAGGAATTATGCTAAGTGAAATAAGTCAGATGGAGAAAGACAAATACGGTTAGGATAAATTCTTAAAATACCCATCTTTCTCACTTCTGCCTCCCTCCCTCTGTTTTCAAACTTGGTTAAAAATTAGAAGTGGTCTCCTGGGCCATCTGGACTCTCTCAGATCTCAGCTTTCTCAATTTAGTGGATGGCTATGATGGAGTTAAGGAAATGGCAACCCACTCCAGTATTCTTGCCTGGAAAATCCCATGGATGGAGGAGCCTGGGAGGCTGCAGTCCATGGGGTCGCAAAGAGTTGGACACGACTGAGCAACCTCACTTTCACTTATGATGGAGTTAAAACAGTGGAGGTTAAGTCACCTGGCTCTGTTGTGTGCTGATTCCACACACACATGCTAGATTATTTCTAAGGCCTGCAGTGGTTCAAGTGATAGGGTTTTGTGTTCATTTTCCATTTTGCTTTAGTGCATTTTGCCAAGTAGAGTAATCTGTAGTCTGCAAATACAGAAATGATCATGGTTGAAAGGGAAATCTGAGATGAGAATGCAGTAAGAGAGAAGGCACAAACTTAGCTTAGTGAGGTAGAAAGATACAGAAGGAGCCAGTCAGATGTCTTTAAGAATGAATGATGGAAGATCCCAGAAGGTTTGTAATGAGCCAAAGGTGGGAAAAGGTGGATTTTAGAAATAAGGGATAGATACTTGATATTCACTGTGGTAACTGGCAATCAAGGTCTAGTACATTTTACCAAACATCTGGAACACAAAGCAGAAATCACTGGAAGCTGGCATGGACTCACCAAGAAAAAGGCATCCAAAATAAAGCAAATTTCCTTTATATTGGGATTCCAAGACTAGGTCCTGGGGCTGCAACAACCCTGCACTGAAATGAGAATTTCAGTGTTCATGTAACATACTGTCTCAATTGATCCACTAGGGCAACATTTAATATATGTCCACAGCTTCTTGAAGGAAATGGCAACCCACTCCAGTACTCTTGCCTGGAAAATCCCATGGGAGGAGCCTGGTAGGCTACAGTCCATGGGGTCGCAAAGAGTTGGACACGACTGAGCAACTTCACTTCACAGCCTCTTAAGCACCATAATAAAAGAAAGATCTGCTCTGCTCTGGGTACCAATGTTTTAGAGAGATGCTGACCATGAAGATGACATAAAATCTGGAAATCTTAATTCATGAAGTAGTTGAATGGGTCTGAGATGTTTAGCTTGAAGAAACAGTTCCTGGTAGGATACATGAACACTATCCTACAATGTTTGGACATGGGGAGAAGGAGAAGAGAAGGTTTGGGAGAAATGCTACCACAGGGATTCAAGAGAACAGTGAAGGGTAGGGCAGGGAGTTCTGTTTCACTGTGGTCCAGGTCAGAAATGGCAAAGGCCTACCATCAGAGGCTGACTCTGCACATGGTGTGGAGGATGTTGTATAGGGGATAAAGGCAGTGGGCTTGCTGACCAACAATCAGGAAAGCTGGGGTTGAGGGGACATTCTTTTGGACTTTACCCGATAGGATATGACCTTTCCTTCTAAATCTTGATTTATGGCACTCAAGGAGTAATTTTGGCTTGTATTTTGATGCTTTTTTAACCCATCTTACCATCTCTATTTATAAGCCATAGATAGGAGCTCTGCTTTATTCATCTTGTATTCCTCAGCTACTGGGTTGATTGTCAGCATCGATTTAGTTGAATCATTTGTAAAACAGCACTAGTATAGGTTAATGCATTACATAAAAATATTAAGTCTGATCATAGGTTGTTTACCTTGTTTTTGTGTTAGACATTGTTACCCTATATTTTCCTTGTAAGACCATTTTCAGATAGCCATTGAATTTTTAAAAGTATGTTTGGTTTGTGTTTTCATTTTTCTTCTGAAAAGACAAAGATCAAGGGGGGAATGCTTGGACTTTAAAAAAATATGTCTCTGCTTGGGCACAATTCTGGCCTCTTTTGACTTAATCACAGCAGACAAGTTGCTCTTCATAACTAGAGGACAAAAATTCTTTATCCTTTTAATGCCCCAATTGTCATGTTGAAGTTTCTCCCCAACTCAGTTAGGAGTGATATGTTCTCGTTTTCCTGTTGACTCAGACAGTAAAGAATCCCCCTGCAATGTAGGAGACCAGAGTTCAATCCCTGAATCAGGAAGATCCTCTGGAGAAGGGAATGACTCAGTTCAGTTCAGTCACTCAGTCATGTCTGACTCTCTGGGACCCCATGGCTTGCAGCATGCCAGACTTCCCTGTCCATCACCAACTCCTGGAACTTACTCAAACTCATGTCCATGAAGTCGGTGATGCCATCCAACCATCTCATCCTCTGTTATCCCCTTCTCCTCCCGCCTTCAATCTTTTCCAGGCTCATGGTCTTTTCCAATGAGTCAGTTCTTTGCATCAGGTGGCCAAAGTATTGGAGTTTCACCTTCAGCATCAGTCCTTCCAATGAATATTCAGGACTGATTTCCTTTAGGCTTGACTGATTGGGTATCCTTGCAGTCCAAGGGATTCTCAAGAGTCTTCTCCAACACCACAATTCAAAAGCATCAATTCTTTGGTGCTCAACTTTCTTTATAGTCCAACTCTCACATCCATACATGACTACTGGAAAAACCATATTTTGACTAGATGGACCTTTGTTGGCAAAGTAATGTCTCTGTTTTTTAATATGCTATCTAGTTTGGTCATAACTTTTCTTCCAAAGTGCAAGTGTCTTTTAATTTCATGGCTGCAGTCACCATCTGCAGTGATTTTGGAGCCCCCCAAAATAAAGTCTGTCTCTGTTTCCACTATTTCCCTATCTATTTGCCGTGAAGTGATGGGACCCGATGCCATGATCTTAGTTTTCTGAATGTTGAGTTTTAAGTCAACTTTTTCACTCTTCTCTTTCACTTTCATCAAGAGGCGCTTTGGTTCTTCTTCGCTTTCTTCCATAACAGTGGTGTCATCTGGATATATGAGGTTATTGATATTTCTCCTGGCAATCTTGATTCCAGCTTGTGCTTTATCCAGACTGGCATTTCACATGATGTACTCTGCATATAAGTTAAATAAGCAGGGTGATAATATACAGCCTTGACGTACACCTTTTCCTATTTGGAACCAGTCTGTTGTTCCATGTCCAGTTCTAACTGTTGACCTGCATACAGATTTCTCAAGAGGCAGGTCAGGTGGTCTGGTATTCCCATCTCTTGAAGAATTTTCCACAGTTTGTTGTGATCCACACAGTCAAAGGCTTTCGTGTAGTCTATAAAGCAGAAGTAGATGTTTTTCTGGAACTCTCTTGGTTTTTTGATGTTCTAAGAGATGTTGACAATTTGATCTCTGGTTCTTCTGCCTTTTCTAAATCTAGTTTGAACATCTGGAAGTTCACAGTTCATGTACTGCTGAAGCTTGGCTTGGAGAATTTTGAGCATTACTTTCCTAGTGTGTGAGATGAGTGCAATTGTGTGGTAGTTTGAACGTTCTTTGGCATTGCCTTTCTTTGGGATTGGAATGAAAACTGACCTTTTCCAGTCCTATGGCCACTGCTGAGTTTTCCAAATTTGCTGGCATATATTGAGGGAATGACTACTCCACTCCAGTATTCTTACCTGGAGAATTCCATGGAAAGAGGTGCCCAGTGGGCTGCAGTCCACTGGAGTCACAAAGAGCTGTACATGACTGTCACTTCACCTTCAATGTATTCTCACCACAGTAGGTTTTCAGAAAAATGCAGATTTATCCCAATCATCAAATCTGATTAAGAGGAGCCTTTGAGCTAGAGTCTATAACGTGATAGGGAGAAATGTGCTCATGGCTCAAGATCAGTCCCCTTATGCATGTGTAGTTGTAGAGGTGGGATTATTCAAGAGCACAATTTGGATTACAATCAGATTCTACCACCCACCAGCTTGTGACCTTGGGCAACTTACTTAAACTCTTGGAATCTCAGTTTCCTCATGTGTACAAGAGAAATAGTACCTACCCCATATGGTTGTGATGATGTTTGAATGACTTATATATGAAATGCAGCAGCGCCTGGGTAGTAGGTGCTACATTAAGTGTTTATTTTATAATTATTATTCTCAAAACTAGTGAAAGGACAGATGAAAAAGGGAAAGAAGCAATGAAAGAAAGGAGGGGAAATAGATGACTGACAATATTATCCAACTTTTCATCTCTACCAGGAGATGAAGTCCAAGGAGCATTGACAGATGATAATTCCCTGGAAAAATAAATTCCAGCATTTGTACAAACAGCCATTGATTCATTATTAGGCCAGGGATCGAACCAACTGGATGGCCCAGACAATCAGTGGTTTGCCCTGGCAGTACAGTTAAGTCAATGGATAGCTACTAAGCTACTCTTCATCTATTGATTGTTGTTGATTTAAAGTCTGAGGCCCTTCTGTCTCCACTGCATTTTAGTTAATGGCACTTAATAATATCTTTATGCTAATAACCTCAACTTGCTGACATCTTGAGATATATCTCTTTGGCTTCTATATTATAATTTTCTTTGATAACCAAGTTTTGAATAACACATTGTGTGTGCTACTGAATAATTGGTATTAATAGAAGCAAAACTATAACTGTGCAAAGGAATCTTGTTAGGGGTAAAAAAAACCTATATTGCGTCTTATAAGTTTGATAGAGATTGAATGAATATGAGTTTATTTTAGGCAGTTTATACCAAAGTGCCTAATTTAATAAGACAGATAAATGGTGTATGATAGCCATGAATGACAAAGAAGCCAGAGGCACCTTGAATTATATTCAAAGGAATATACTGACTGAAAATAAAAGGAAAAGATATTCAGATGACACCACCCTTATGGCAGAAAGTGAAGAGGAACTAAAGAGCCTCTTAATGAAAGTGAAAGAGGTGAGTGAAAAAGCTGGCTTAAAACTCAACATTTGAAAAACTAAGATGATGGCATCCGGTCCCATCACTTCATGGCAAATAGATGGGGAAACAATGGAAACAGTGACAGACTTTATTTTCTTGGGCTCCAAAATCACTACAGTTGGTTAGGGCAGCCATAAAATTAAAAGACACTTGCTCCTTGGACGAAAAGCTACCACCAACCTAGACAGCACATTAAAAAGCAGAGACATTACTGACAAAGGTCCGTCTAGTCAAAGCTATGGTTTTTCCTATAGTCATTTATGGATATGAGAGTTGGACTATAAAGAAAGCTGATTGCTGAAGAATTGATGCTTTTGAACTGTGGTATTGGAGAAGACTCTTGAGAGTCCCTTGGACTGCAAGGATATCCAACCAGTCCATCCTAAAGGAAATCAGTCCTGAATATTCATTGGAAGGACTGATGCTGAAGGTGAAACTCCAATACTTTGGCCACCTAATGCAAAGAATTGATGCATTGGAAAAGACCCTGATGCTGTGAAAGATTGAAGATGGGAAGAGAAGGGGATGACAGAGGATGAGATGATTGGATGGCGTCACCAACTTGATGGACATGAGTTTGAGCAAGCTCCGGAAGTTGGTGATGGACAGGGAAGCCTGGAGTGCTGTAGTCCATGGGGTCACCAAGAGTCAGACATGACTGAGGGACTGAACTGGAAAGGAAAAGAGTTACAAGAGCATCTTGGCATGATGCTCATAACCATTTGCTATGATTAATGCAAGGAATGTTGTAATCCCCAAAATAGAAAAGTGATTTTTCTTTCCTGTTCCTAAACATAAGTGAATGTTTCTGTGCATTTATGTGTTTCTTGGTATATATATACAAAAAGCAATTACATCCAAATTTTCTCACATAAACCTCCTAATTGTCTCATTGTACTAATTGTTGTCATTCAGGCTCTTGATAAATTTATTCTTTTCTTTCCTCTTCTTATTCCTGATCTGCTGCTTGTGTTTCATGTTTCTCACTAGACAGGAACTGTTTTGTTTTGGTATAAAATAAAATACATCAAGGTGTTTGGCAGATATGGGTGCTTTCCTGTTGGAGGAGGAGACATAGAATTTTGTATTTGTCTTATTCATTTGAGCTGCTATAACAAAATATTATAGACTAGCTGGTTTATAAATAACAGACATTTATTTCTCAGAATTCTGGAGGCTAGGAATTCCACGATCAATACACGAGCAGATTCGGTGTCTGGTGAGGACCCACTTCTTTGTTCATAGATGGCATCTTTTCTCACCAGTGGTTAGGGACAAGGGATCTTTTTGGAGTCTCATTCATGTGGGCTTTACCCTCATGACTTGATCACCTCCCAAAGATCCTACCTCCTAATACCTTTTAGGGGTTAGGATTTCAAGATATGAGTTTGGGGCTGGGAGCACAAACATTCAGTCCATAGCAGTATTCAACAGAATTAACAGAAAACAATCTCTACCTGCTTAGAGACAGAGACCCATTGACTGTGTTGAGGAGTGGGGTTTTTTTCTTAAGCAAAATAATTGCTTGTTAGGACTCAAAATATAAATATGAGGTTATGGTAGATCTTCCATGCATAAGCATAGATTGCATATATATTCTTCTTTAAATAACATAGCAATGCAGAATGAGCTTTTTTGTTAAATAAATGCACATAAAAGACTACATTTCTTAAGAACAATATATATCATTTATTGGCTCCATATTCTCAGTGTGAGTTGTTATATTATTAATTTATCTTACCCACTTCTTTTCTTTCCCCCTCTTCTCCTCTTCCCTTTTCTCCCTCCACCTCTCTCCCTCCCCACTTCTCTTCCAGTGATCTGTCTCCTGGCTTCCTTTCTCCCTCAGAGTAGAATTGCAATGATCCATAACTTTTCTGACTGCATCTGCTATTACCTTTCCTCTGCTCACTTTGCTTCAGACTGTGTTCTTACACTTTGGTGTAATCACAGTAAGTGCAAAGGGGAGGGAGTTGTCAATACACAGATGGCCATTTTACCCCAGCCTCAGTTTATGACCAAAAAGGTCTGAGAAATTGCATTTCTGTTGAAGTTTCCTGCCTTGCTGCTGTTGGGCAGGGAGAGATATATCTCTGCTCCAACTCACCGACCTCGTTTCTCTCCCTGGAACACAGCAGGATAGTCCCCACCTTAGGGCTTTTGCACTTTTGAATCCCTCTGCTTGGCAGGGCTTCCCTGGTGGCTCAGAGGGTCAAGAATCTGCAGGCAATGCGGGAGACCTGGGTTTGATTTCTGGATTGGGAAGATCCCCTGGAGGAGGGCATGGCAACCCATTCCAGTACTCTTGCCTGGAGTATCCCCAGGGACAGAGAGTCTGACAGGCTACAGTCCTTGGGGTCACAAAGAGTCATACACAAGTGAGCGACTAAGCACACTGCTTGGAAAGCTCTTTCTCTGATATCCTTCAGGAGTGTTCTAGAATGTTCTTTTCTCATGAGGGTTTTTTAGGCCACTGGGCTTTAAGTTGCAACTCCCCCTCCCTACAGTACTCCCTGTCTTCCAGTTATTCTTCACCCATTTAGCATGCTATATACTTTATAGTGTTTTTTCCTCCATCATCCACCTTACTAGAACATAAGCATCCAAAATGTAGGGATTGTTTATATTCGGTTGATATGTTTCCTGTTGTATCCTTGGCACCAGGAATAGTTCCAGGTACTCATAACCTCAACAAATACTTGCTGAAGGAACGAATGATCAAGATTAAGATTCTGTAACAGGGTTCCAAGAGAATTGTTGAAACTTCAAAGAATGGCACAGTCAGTGATGACTCTAATTAATGCGTGCTGAAGGCTCAGTCCTCTAAGAGTTTAGAGAAAATCTTTGATTTTCGGGAGCATATATCCTGAGAGAGGTGAGATTATTAAGCCCTGTAAAGAAATTGATCAAACCAGATTACTGAAGCCCAACCCTATGATGGATGCAAAAGAATTAAGGTTTCTGCTAGACAAGAGAAGCTCACTCTCCCTTTGCCAAGAACTTTCTTTTTTCTTTGTCCTTGGATTCGTGGGCAATATTTTTATTACTGTTCATTTTTTCCATAAAATATCTGAGGTGATTTACAATAAATAATTTATAAATGCATATAATAAATAAAAGAGGGTGCATGAATAATTTTACAAAGTCTGGAAATATAATACAGAGATGATTATAAATGTCAATAGAAACTATCATTATATATTAGATATCAATTGATTAGATTTTATTGTAGTCCTGTGTCATAACTTTGAAACAAGCTACATCCATGGCTCTCTTCTTTAATTTTTTGATATAATAGAAATAATAGTATAAGAACTTACTTTTGTATCATTCCTTATATTTCTGTGGGAAAACTGAGGGTAAAAGCACCTGGTTCTTAAATCTAGATTTTAAATCTCTGTAATGCCTTTCTAATAAGTGCAAAATTCAACTCATATACCTTTGATTTAAAAATAAACTGGTGCCTTAATAAAAAATACAAGGGAGAGTGAGATACTAAGTCTCAACTAGTGCAATCATGTTTCCTTTTGATATCAGTTCTCAATCTTTTTTAGTTACTTTTTTAACTCCTGAAATGTAACGCTAGTAATATGATGTTTTTTTTGTCTGTGATTTATATACTTATGAAAATTTCAGTATATTGCTGTGATGGCAATTTTTGGAAAGCCAAAAGAAATATTCATTATTCCATCATCATTTGCAGTAATCTCTCTCAAATCCTTTTCTGGAATTGATAAAGATATTTTTCAAGGCTTGCAAGTAATAATTATAGTATTGAAAAAAAATGACAGCTTGTATGTGGTAACTGTGAGCTGTGTACTTTTATTGGAAACATGCAAATCAGGACTCAGAGAGGACTGCATAATAATAGCCTTTAATTATGTCCTATTTCCCTGAAATTGATTTGTGTTTACATATACTCACACTGAGGATGACACTATAGAGGGTCATCTGGTGACTCACTGGTTGGATCTGACCTTCTGATAGGCTCAGTTAACATGGGAATGGATAGAGGCAGCTATGCTACTGGAAGAGACCTCAACACTTAGGCATTTCTCCAAAGAAATATGTTAAGAGGCAATTTGAAGCATGTTAGAATTTGTTTGGAATCCAGATTCTGCTTTTAGAGCTACTTACTATGTACTTAAGGAGTTCTCAGACAATTGGAAGCAATTTGTGGGTTACTGCATTTATTTTTGCCTTTCTGCCCTATAGCAGTAAACTGTCAGAATATAACAGGATTGGAATGTGACGCTTGTTTCATTTGATTTTACAGAGAATATGACCGATTTAACTTTGAAAAAGAAACATAACAGTCATCGCATTTGCTTCAGCGTTAACCCTGTTATCAGTGTTGGTTCTGACATTCAGAAAGTCAGGGCTTCTTTCCTTTACTGCATACCTCTTAAAGATGCAAACGTACATTCACAGGGAAATGCAGTGTGCACGGGAGGCAGGTCCTGGGAGGTCGGAGAGGAATTATTCTGGACCTAGTTCAGTCCATGGGGTCACAACGAGTCGGACATGACTGAGCAACTTGCACACTCACAGTGCTTACCAGGCCATATGCATACTGTGAACAAGTTGTCAGCACACACACACTCCTTTCTATAGTTACAGCTGCTTTGCTCTCGTTAGTACAACAGAGTCATCACTCAGCATGCATGAGGAATGGGTTCCAGTACCCCCACCCCCACCCTTGGCCCATGCTATAAAATGTGTGTGAGTGCTCAGCCACGTCCTACTCTTTGCGACTCCCTGGACTAGAGCCCTCCTCTGTCCGTGGAATTTTCCAGGCGAAAATACAGGAGTGGGTTGCCATTCCCTTCTCCAGGGGATCTTCCCAACCCAGGTATCAAACCCGAGTCTCCTACATTGGCAGGCAGATTCTTTACCACTGAGCCACCTGGGAAGCCCCTTCAATCACCTCTAGGTAAAATATACCGAATACAATGTAAATGCTATGTAAACAATTTTCTGCAAGAAGCAAGTTTTGCCTTTTGGCACTTCAGGGAATATTTTTTTGGAATATTTTTAATCTGCTTTTGGTTGAATCCATGGGTGTGGAACTTGCTGATATGCATGGTGAACTGTACTCTCAGTTTTCAAGAGTGTGGTTGAGGAGTGCGAAAGTAATCGTAAGCATAAAATATAATATATGGTAACTATAGTCACTGGTACTCTAGCTTTTGATGTCTTTTTTTTTTTCCTAGAAAGTGGGAAAATGCAGAAAATTGCTCTCCAGGATGGAATGAGTTTTCTGTTAAAGATATGAAAGGCAAACTCTATCTTCTAATTGCAATTCTGTACCATCACCTCCTGTATCATGCCGGAGGCCTGCCTGAGTCAGTGGTGTTTAAGCGTATGCTTTCCCACTCCTCATATCAATCACATGAAATCCCAGACTTTGGGCATAGAACTTAACCTGGAGGAGTTAAAGATCATTGTGTCAGTAATCCTTCCTGAAAGCAGTCTGTGTATAGAGCATTTCATTCTTATGGGGACCATCGGGAAGGCTAAAAGGGAACCCAGTGTTTCAGAGTTCATAATTAAACTGTAGAAATGGGGCTAATGTAAACAAAGATATTTAACCATAAAATATAAATGCTGTTACTGACTTAGTTCTAAAACCATCATTCTTTTTCTTCTCTATTGAATGCTTCCCATGTGAAACTAGTCTGCTTGAGTGAATAATAGAAATTTGTCTAACAATGGGACTATTTCTCAAAACAGTTTTGGAACCTATATCACATTTTTGAGCATTTGGTTAGACTGAAAACCATGTTTTTTGTTTTTTTTTTATTTGTCTTTCTCTGTCTGATTTATTTCACTTAGTATAAATACCCTCAAGGTCCTTCCATGTTGTTGCAAGTGGTAGGATTTCCTTAGTTTTTTTTTTTTTTAGTTGGAGGCTAATTACTTCACAACATTTCAGTGGGTTTTGTCATACATTGACATGAATCAGCCATGGAGTTACACGTATTCCCCATCCCGATCCCCCCTCCCACCTCCCTCTCCACCCGATTCCTCTGGGTCTTCCCAGTGCACCAGGCCCGAGCACTTGTCTCATGCATCCCACCTGGGCTGGTGATCTGTTTCACCATAGATAATATACATGCTGTTCTTTCGAAACATCCCACCCTCGCCTTCTCCCACAGAGTCCAAAAGTCTGTTCTGTACTTCTGTGTCTCTTTTTCTGTTTTGCATATAGGGTTATCATTACCATCTTTCTAAATTCCATATATATGTGTTAGTATGCTGTAATGTTCTTTATCTGAAAACCATGTTTTGAGCCAAAGAACTATTATAATAAGATAATCTCTGGTCTTAACCAATGTGCTTGTGTCATATAGAATTCCTTAAGGGTTGAGATAGCTTTTAACATTTTGACATATTAACACTGATTTGGGTTGTGTGGTACTGCATGTATATTATCTATGGTGAAACAGATCACCAGCCCAGGTGGGATGCATGAGACAAGTGCTCGGGCCTGGTGCACTGGGAAGACATTAGAAGTCATTTGATTTTGATCTTAGTTTTCTCATGTGTAAAAAGAGGAGGCTGGACTGAATGAACATGAATATCCTAATATTTATCATTTTCAACCCTAATATTTATCATTATTTCTTCTTTGCTTATATTTAGGCCCTTAGCCACCATTTTTGTCTTAATTAAATTAATGGGATCTTCAACATTTTTCACATTTTTCTGAATGAATCTCAAAGACTGACCAGATTATCATTTTGTGTAGCAACATAAACAGGTTCCATAACTTAAAAAAAAATTTCTTAGCACCAAAATTGTGACTCTCAACCTTCTTTCATTCCTAGAAGCTAATTTTATCATGTCAAGGGGATATACTGAAGATTTATTGCACAGAACTCAACATTAATTTTTCCCTTTTAGTGATCACCCGTTTTTGTTCTGACATGAAGCACTATTCACCGCAGCTGTTAGCGTATGACAGTTGACTGGCTGAACTTGGAAATACTACTTGCTGCTCGTTGAAACATGTTGCCATATATTCTTGCTGCAATGTGATTGCTCTTCTGCTTTCACAAGCTATTCAGGAAGAAAATTAGTCTCATTTCTTTATAGAGACACTTTGCATAAACATTCAGTCATCATTTATCTACAAATCATATAAAGTTAAATGTAATCAATTACAGTTGTATGGCAGTATTCAGGGTGCTGCTATAGAGGTGTCCTTGCTGCCAATGGCTGAGATTTGATAGCATCGTATCAGGGACCCTCATTCATTTGCAGCTGGGATTCCTTGATATAAGAATGTACTGACATGTTTTTATGGGTATAAATACTCACAGATGTCCCTATTCTCTCTGAGTGGTTTGGATGCCATTTTGAGACTAGTTAGAACCACCCCCCTGCCCTCCCCCCCCCCACACTATTTGGGTTATGGACAGAATTATGTTACATATTAGCCAACACCAGTGTAATCCAAAATTCATTTATACGTTTGGCATCAATTCTGGTTGTTCAGTTTTCTACTGTTGTTTGTATCACAGCAAGAGATTCTATTTAAGAGTCACTGATGTTTGTAGATGTATCCTTCAAGGAAGTGGTGTGTGAATGGGTTGATAAGAATTGCTTCCACTTATAAGAAATTAGTGACCAGGGCTGGACATTTTTTAGCCCTCAGAAATCTTGAGAAATTTTATTTCCTTATTTATTGATAAGGAAGTTTGGGAAACTTTTTTTTTTTTTTTTGGTAAAATAAAGTAGAAAATAGTCTCTCCCTTTCCATCCCCAATATTTTTTCTATCTAGAATGACTTCTTGGTAAATACTAACCTTAAACAAAATTACCAAAGCAAGCAGTACTGTCAGTAAGACCAGTGACTTTTTCATTTGATTGAATGAAACCTTAACAAAATTATTGGTTTAGACAGTGTTTGGCTCTATGATTTGTTGTTTAGTTGAGGAGAAATTGTATGCACCAGTGCATAGCGACAGTCTGGATATACACACTTTCAAAAGCTTTGCTCAGTGACAGAATGGGGTAACATAGTCATAATTTATAGTCACTAATATGAAGATGTTATATCAATTACCTAAGAAAAATACCCTACTGGATTTATATCCTTTAGTTATTAAAAAGTGGCAGCTATCTTAAATTAGTTATAGAAAATAAAGAATTTAGCAATAGAAATTAATCACTGTCATGATCCGTACACAGACTCTGAGTTACAGCGCTCTGCAAAACATTTGTTTGGAAAAAGGAAAATTGCTATTATGGTCACCTTAATAGAAACAGACAATCAAACAAATCTTAATTTAAAAAATTTCATGCAGTCATAAATCATAATGGCACTGAGATTTAAGGCTGAAAAACCAACTTCATAAAGAAATGAGGCATGCCAAGGAGAACCAGTTACCCAGCCTGGTGCATTCCTGTCCCCCCATCTTATTAGTTATGTTGCAAATGTTATGACACGTTAGCCCCAAGCAAAACTGTTCATTTTGTGGTAAAATGCAACCATCTCCTTAATGTATTTTCCTACTGTTGGCTTCCCCAGTCTCCTCCCATCCATTCTCCATCCAGCCAATAGAAGGAAGGCCTTAAAATGTAAGTAGAGTCATGATATCTCCCCATTCAAAACGCAGTAAGTAGTGCCTTCCAGTTGCAGTTAGGATTCTGTCCAACCCATCAAATAACCTGATCTCACCTTCTGCAACCTTCCTCCTATGTGCTGGCTGCCTTTCACTTCCTTGAATATTCCGTACCTCCTCCTGGGGTACTCAGAGAGAGAAGCCAGAGTGATATCTGATCTGTTGGTCAGTCTCTAAGTTGTGTCCCAATCTTTGCAACCCCACGAACCGCAGCACTCCAGGCTTCCCTGTCCTTCACTGTCTCCTGGAGCTTGCTGAAACTCATGTCCATTGAGCAGGTGATGCCATCTAACTATCTCAGCCTCTGTCACCCGCTTCTCCTCCTGCCCTCAATCTTTCCCAGCATCAGGGTCTTTTCCAGTGAGTCAGCTCTTCGCATCAGGTGGCCAAAGAATTGGAACTTCAGCTTCAGCATCAGTCCTTCCAATGAATATTCAGAGTTGATTTCCTTTAGGATTGACTGATTTGATCTCATTGCTATCCAAGGGACTCTCAAGAGTCTTCTCCAGCACCACAATTCAAAAGCATCAATTCTTCGGTGCTAAACTTTCTTTATAGTCCAACTCTCACGTCCATACATGACTACTGGAAAAACCATAGTTTGACCATACGGACCTTTGTCCACAAAGTGATGTCTCTGCTTTTTAATATGCTGTCTCGGTTTGTCAGGGCTTCCCTTGTGGCTCAGCTGGTAAAGAATTTGCCTGCAATGCAGGAGACTTAGGTTCGATTCCTGGGTTGGGAAGGTCCCCTGGAGAAGGGAAAGGCTACCCACTGCAGTATTCTGACCATAGAATTGCAAAGAGTCAGACACGACTGAGCGACTTTCACTCACTCACTCAGGTTTGTCATAGCTTTCCTTCCAAGCAGCAAGTCTTTTAATTTCCTGGCTGCAGTCACTGTCCGCAGTGATTTTGGAGCCCGAGAAAATAAACTCTGTCACTGTTTCCACTTTTTTCCTATCTATTTACCATGAAGTGATAGAACTAGATGCCATGATCTTTATTTTTGAGTGTTTGATCTGCATTTGGCTTAATCCATTACTTCTGTCAGTAGTATCTTTAGGTCCACTGAGGCTAGGACACATAGCAAAAATAAAACAAAAGAAACAGCAAGGACAAAAACCTCTTCATGAGAAAAAAGAGGCAGGGGCTAAAGCAATGAAATTGTGATCAGTTACTGAATAACTGCTGTATGCAATTTGTATTCTAATTGTCATAGTAGCTGAGTGTTGTGTTCTTTTTACGTTTGATGAGATTTATGACCAGCTTAACTGATATTTTGTGCTTGAGCACAAATGTTTGCATGCTTGTGAGTGATAGATGTCCCATTATGGAGTGTTGTTTGGGACTTACAGCATCCTCTTGGAAAGCAAAATAGGCATCAACATAAGCTAGGTTTTCTTCATTGTTGTATTGCTTCACCATCTGTCTGCCTAGCCTTCTCAGGCTTCTTTAAATAGGCTTCAGACTGGCCAGGGTCACTGGGCATCCAATTCTTACAGATGGGGCCTAGCATGGCCAACTGAATTGCAGCTGTGTCTTAGTGCAGGCCAGGACATATTCTTTTTGGAAACTAACTCTTGTTTGTTTTTGACAGTGGTCTGATAGCATTAATATATCAAAAGAAGAAACTGTTGTCTTTGTTGGCAAGGGGGTATGTGTGTGTGTATTTGGTTTTTAATTTTTTTTAACCCAAGTTGCAAGTGCCAGCTTTCAGAATAAATAGTTCTTTCTCAAAATCTAGGTTTCTAAGGTAGGAATAATGGGAAAATTGTCTAAGGCAAGTCAGCATTTGGCAGTATATTTTGAAAATGGAATAATCAGTGTATTCTATGTGGTTTGTTCCCAAGACCTCAGTATGATCTTTCTTTAGGATCAAAGCACAAATGGAGTTTGCCAAAAACCCTCAAATGCAATTTTTTTTCCCAATACCATATTGAATATGTGGATTCTCAAGGCATCATTCTTTGTGAATGGAGTACAACTGCATGGAAAAATTCTATTTCTGTTCTTTCCCTATGAATGCATTAGGTGAAATATAGCTCAAAATTAGAGAAAAATAAACAGGATTACACATAATCTTTCTAAATGGCTCAACTGCAAATGTCAGCTCAGTTTTTCAGGTAAACACACAGCATTAGGAAAAGGAACTAGATGTGTAGCTCCACAGATTAATGGATCATTTTTCACATCTGAGGCCAGAAAGTAATGACTCAGATGTAGCTTAGCTTTGCTTGGTAACCAATGAGCATATTGATTAAAATGGTGACTCATTTAAATGACAGGTCTGCTTTCCACAGCCATCTGTCTAGTAGCAGTAGACAGTTAAGGTGTAAATTTGGATGTCTCTTAATAATAGCTTTATATGAAAGCACACCATAGCTAAAACTGCCACAATAATTCAAAAGCTCATGGGATTTATTTGCTGTTTACTGTCTTTGATAAAGACATCATATTTGGTAATGTAATAACTTTTAAAAAGCTTGAAAGGAATTAACAAGTTCAGTAACTCTACATGAGGTAGAGACACTGCTTTTGGCTCTGTCGAGCATGGAACTAACTAGTTACCATTTGCCATTTCAGGAGTTTGCAAGTTACTTAATACCGCTTCTGGCTTTTAAGGGCTTTGTACTGCACTGTATAATAGAAAGGAACACACACAAAAATGGGGATTTCTTTTTTACAGTATTGGAAACATTGATGTTGAATTTTAGTAATTATTTCTCACTATTTACAAAGTCATGTGAATGTAGATAAATGGAACAGTGTGAGTGTGACACTATCTAGAAGGATTTGAGAATGTTTGGCCGTAGCTAAACGGTATTTGTTTTGCCTAAATTTCGTCATTGATCTATATCCTTCCCAATTTCTAGAGCCTTCTGTTGGCCCCTATTTAATCAGAATTAGTGGGAAAATTTTAATAAGCAGATACATTTATGTTTCTGTGTGGGGAAGGAAAGGAGATGATTTGATAAGTTATTTTGAATTGAAATAAATTACAAAAATAATTATTGTACCTACAGAAAAAATGTGAACTACATTGCAAATCCCTTTAGCAGTTTACATTAAACAATTCTAATTACAGATAAGTTCTTAACAATTCTTTAAATAAAATCCTTTAGAACTTTTATACTTTTGTGGGGAAGTTCATTTATTTAAAACATAATCTTTGACTCCAACTATTTACTAATTTCAACCTTAGTATCTCCTATTTCCACAAATTACTCAAGTCATAATATATACGCAAGGGTTTAAGGCATACTATTGTATATTATGTTATGTTAATTACTGTATTTTACTAATTTCTTTAAATATAACAACTTGCTTTTTAGAAATGAATGATAAGAGATAGATTATCATTTATTTTGTGACATTGTGAAATCCAGAAATGAGGATTTTATGACTCAAATATGACATTATTAGAAAAAATTAAGTGAGAGATCTGGGTATCTAAAACAAGATATGATTATGATTTTTGGACAGATAAAAAAGCACAATTATTGTAACATTTTATAATGCAATATAAAATTATCTTTCTAGTATATAATAGTACATAGAATCCTTTACATATTATAGAAATTCAGTATTGAATATAGAAGATCACTTATATTTAACTATAATTATTATGGAATGCTGGTTATGTTAAAAAACTTATATGGTAGCTTTAGAATTTTAAATACTGTTTTCTAGAAAATAATTTTTACAAATATATTAGATTCTATAAGACTATATCATGTCAATCCCAGGTTTAAAAGTAGACTTTTGTGGAATACTTAGTAATAAAATAAGTGATTTTTTACATTTTTTAATAGGAAATCCCATTTACAGTATATATTTAGGATGCCAGGGGTGTATCTGTTAATTTTAGCTGTTAGAATTGGTATTCTGATCTCCCAAGATGTCCCGTTTGTAGCCACAATACCACGTTCAGCTTTTTGTCCACTAAGAACTCATGGATTCTGTGATAATCTACACCCTTTAATTCTATTTTTGATGATATCAAATGATTAACAAGTGAGAAAGTCAATGCTTTTGTGTTGTAATATTTTGTTTAACATGACTTTCTTAATTAATTGTTCATAAGTGAAAAAAAATAAAAATAACAAATCTATAAACTTTTAGAATCTTGGCTCTTCAGAAATAATCCAGCTCAATCAGTTGAATAGGCCAGATCCTTGAGTCCCAATGAGATAAAGTGCTTTGCCGTGAACAGTGGCAGAACCAAACTAGAACTCAGGACTCTTTACTTCTGGTTTATCCCCCACCCCCTCCAGTTCCATATCAGCCCAAATATTCATTTAGTAGTTCAAGTAAAATACTGAAGTTTTAGGTAATATGATGGGTGCTGCTGCTAAGTCGCTTCAGTCGTGTCCGACTCTGTGCGACCCCATAGATGGCAGCCCACCAGGCTCCCCCGTCCCTGGGATTCTCCAGGCAAGATCACTGGAGTGGGTTGCTATTTCCTTCTCCAATGCATGAAAGTGAAAAGTGAAAGTGAAGTCGCTCAGTCGTGTCTGACTCTTAGCGACCCCATGGACTGCAGCCTACCAGGCTCCTCCGCCCATGGGATTTTCCAGGCAAGAGTACTGGAGTGGGTTGCCATTTGCCTTCTCCAAATATGATGGTTAGAATTAAATATATTTCCTTTGTTCAGGGAGTTTGGCCTGTACCTAAGGAGATTACAGATTATTTAGATGAATGATAGTATTCATTGGTACAATTTATTAACTTTTATATTGTGCAGATATTAATCATCTATCTTTTTTCATTTTTGAACACACAACAAAACAAAAAAGCAATGATAAATATACAAGTACACACCTATACCATACTGAGGTACGCTGGAGTTTGATACAAAAATGAAAATCAGTGATAGAGTTGTCTTTATTTAAAATTTTTTATTAACCAAAGTCTGTACTTTATTCACACTTATTTAATTTTTACCTAATGTCCTTCCAGGAGCCCATCTGGAACTCATTACATTTAGTTGTACCATGTAGATATTTCTGCCTTAATATGATTTTTTAAATGTTATATAATAAGATTATTTATTAGAATTACTGAGATTTGGGGGCATCTGTTTAGATTTTTACCTGTAATGAGTATTTTACTTGCCCTACCCTGGTCCTTGGTACATATACAACTTGGATACACATATTGACACAAATGTACACTTAACACATTTTGTTTTTGAGAAATGTTTATTTGACCATCTTTAAGCTTCCCTGAGTTTGAGTAAACTCCAGGAGTTGGTGATGGACAGGGAGGCCTGGCGTGCTGCAATTCATGGGGTCGCAAAGAGTCGGACACGACTGAGCGACTGAACTGAACTGAACTGAACTGAAGCTTCCCGTGTGGCTCGGATGGTAAAGAATCTGCCTGTAATATCAGAGACCTGGGTTCGATCTTTGGTTTGGGGAGATCCTCTGGAGGAGGGCATGGCAACCCACTCGTATTCTTACCTGGAAAATCCCATGGACAGCGGAGCCTGGTGGGCTGCACTCCATGAGGTCGCAAAGCGTCAGACACGACTGAGCGGCCAAGTCCAGCACAGCACATCCAAAAGAAGACCCTGAGTGGACACACAGATAGCTTCAACGTGAGAAAACGTGTTATTGTGTACAGTGCAAACTAGGAGCATGTGTCAGAAACAACTCAGGTGTGTTAGCTGGTATTTATGGCTGAAGCTGCAAATTTCTGACTGTAAATATCCCAAGTGCCATAGTATACAGATTATCTGAGCTCTCAGACCAGGCTTCATAGCAGTGTAATAACATGAAGACATAAACCTGACAAGTCAGAAGCCAGCGATGGGTCTGTCCTTAATCATATCACATGGATTAGCATTCCACTTTCACTTTTAAGATTATTCTTGAATTCCTATAATAAACAAATATGAAGTTTGTACTTAATCTTCTTCAAAATATCTCATCATTTTGCAACTTAAATGCAGGGTAATTATTTTCACCAGATGTTATTTACTGAAATAATTTCTGGACCAGACGATAACATTTAACATTCAGTGTAATGTTTGGATGTTCTCTCATGCCCCAATGCATTTGGACTTATTACCAAATCATTACTACAAGACTGGAAGTTTCAATAATTTATAGAAGTCATTACGCCTGGCAGAGCAGTAACTCTACCAGAAATGACTAAAATGTCCCTCATATATCCCATATTCTTTAGTCCCTTCATCTGAATTTCTCTCTCACTCATTTTTCTCATCTACAAAATCACAGAAAAACTATTTTGAGCAGAATTTTAAAAGAAAGGCTACTTTATTACATGGCCTAATTTCTTCTTTTCTGTTTATACATCCTGTACATGATACAATTTAATCATGTAACCATGTCCATTCAGTTATTTGCTGATTACCTTTGATGTTGAGGTTGGATTTTTGCCTTCTCTTTGGATGTGTAATGGTTTGATATCATCACTCTGATTGCTGCCACTGTCTGCACAGAATGATATCATTCCTGGTTTAGAATCTCTGTCTCTGGAGAGGTTTGCATGATGGAAACAGTATATGTCAAGATTCCTTGTATAAGCTTGACTGCTCTGTGCAGAATGAACAATGTGTATTTTTGCCTGCATATTCCACTATACATATGGCTTTGTAAAAAAAGGTCTTTAGAAATACTTTTTAAAGGAAAATTGTATTGAGCTTTATAGTGTAGCTATCACTCTTCCTTTGAACACTTGGATTTTTTCCCCCTTTTTTTGTTGCTAAAGAGAAAACTCTCTAATGTTGGCTTTGCACCTTGAGGGAACTCTTTTCTCAAAGTTTAAGAAAGAAGACTCTCATCAAGAGGATAAATTCTTGTCTTAAAAACGACTCTTCATAAAATTAAAAAAAAAACTACTCTTCATCATAAGACATGTGAAATCATAAATGTGTATTTGGAAATAAAACATAGGACTTCTACTTAAAAATGACAGCATGCCCACACATGCATTTTCTCCTCCCCAAACTAGCTAAAATGCACCAAGAGAATGGAAAAAAGTGTTAATTTACAAGGGCAAAGAGAACCAGAGAGAAAGCAATGGTGGAAAAATATTTTAATAATCATTACTGAAGCAAGAAGGCAGACAGTAATTGGCTTATCAGAGCAGAGGAAATTCCCACCTAACCTTAAGAGGACAATATCACCAAGAAATTAATTACTGTGCTCTTTGGAAACCCACATAGCAATTCCAGGCACTACCAAAGGCTGAGGTGAAGTGTGGGGCTGAAAGAGCAGTCCTGGAGGAAAGGCTGTCATACATCAGGTATACATCAGCTCCTCTCCCCCATTCATCCTCCCTGTAGGACCCCAGTTGAAGGCTCAAGGGAGGCCCATGAACAAATAATGATAGGTTTCAATTGTAAACATTTAAAAAGTCAAGAATCACCCCCAAATTATAGGGAAACCTCAAATGAGAGAAAGTAGAACCCTGGAGGAAACAGAATTTTGTAAGTGAAAGAAGACTTAAGAACTTCCACCAATATTTGAGGACTGTGCCCATAAAATAAGAACAGAAAGCTCTCAGAAAGAAATAGAGATCATAAAGGTGAAAACTAAAAATACTATAGCCAAAAGAAAATTTATCATAAAAGTGTGGGGACATAATGTAATGAATGAACTCTTCCAGAAAGTGGTAAAAAAGAGAAGTGAGAACTAGGAAATAAAATTATAAGATTGACCTAAGAAGTCCATTAGTCCCCATTGAAAGGAATTCCTGAGACTTGGGAGGAAACAATAAGGAGAAAATTATCAAAGAAATAATAAAGGATTTTCTAGAACAACGGAACAGAACAACCCAGGTTAAACAAGTGCGCAAAGCACCCAGCCCAGTGAAATCAAGAAGGCTAACCCAAAACACATCATTACAACATTTCAGAACACTGGGGAGAAAAAATATTTTCTTTAGCTTTGAGAGAAAATTATTCACACCCAATGGAGAGAGCATTGGAATGGCTTTTGATTTTTCAGTGTTAACCAAAATAGGGGAAAACTTGGAAATTCAAAGAAAAGGTGGTTTTCAACCAAGAATTGTATGCCCAGCCAAACTATCAATCACATGTGAGTGAAGAATAACAGACATGTGCACGCATGCTAAGTTGCTTCTGTCATGTCCAATTCTGTGCAGCCCCATGGACAATAGTCTGCTAGGCTCTCTGTTTATGAAATATTCCACGAAAGAATACTGGAGTGGGTTACCATGCTCTTCTTCAGGGGATCTTCACAATCCAGGGATCTGATCCATGTCTCTTATGTCTCTTGCATGGGCAGGCAGGTTCTTTGCTATGATTGCTACCTGGGAAGCCCCAATGGATGTGTATGTATTTCCACAATACTGGAGAATAGACTCCAGCAAAACAAAAGAATAAATCAAGGCAGATAAATATGTGGACTTGTGAAATAGAAGGTCAGGCACACAAAAATGTGAAAAGGAATTTTAAGGATGACATCTATACCAGGAAATGAATACAGATTGGAGTAGGAAGGTACAGGGCTGCAGGAGAGAAGTATTTGAGAACCAAATAAAGCTGCTAGAGTATTGAATGTGTATGAGATTTGTGAAATGCCAGGCTGGATGAAGCACTCACTGGAATCAAGATTGCCAGGAGAATGTCAGTACCTCAGATAGGCAGATGATACCACCGTTATGGAAGAAAGTGAAGAGGAACTAAAGAGCCTCTTTTTTTTTTCCATTTATTTTTATTAGTTGGAGGCCAATTACTTTACAATATTGTTGTGGTTTTTGCCATACATTGACATGAATCAGCCATGGATTTACATGTGTTCCCCATCCCGATCCCCCCCTCCCACATCCCTCCCCATGCCATCCCTCTGGGTCTTCCCAGTGCACCAGCCCTGAGCACTGGTCTCATGCATCCAACCTGGGCTGGTGATCTGTTTCACCAGTATACTTGTTTCAATGCTATTCTCTCAGAACATCCCACCCTCGCCTTCTCCCACAGAGTCCAAAAGTCTGTTCTGTACATCTGTGTCTCTTTTTCTGTTTTGCTAAAGAGCCTCTTGATGAAAGTGAAAGAGGTGAGTGAAAAAGCTGGCTTAAAACTCAACATTCAGAAAACTAAGATGATGGCATCTGGTCCCATCACTTCATGGCAAGTAGATGGGGAAACAACGGAAACAGTGAGAGACTTTATTTTCTTGGGCTCCGAAATCAGTGCAGATTGTCACTGCAGTCATGAAATTAAAAGATGCTTGCTCCTTGGAAGAAAAACTATGACCAATCTAGACAGCATATGAAAAAGCAGAGACATTACTTTACTGGCAAAGGTCCGTCTAGTCAAGGCTATGGTTTTTCCAGTAGTCGTGTATGGATGTGAGAGTTGGAATATAAAGAAAGCTGAGCACTGAAGAACTGATGCTTTTGAACTGTGGTGTTGAAGACTCTTGAGAGTCCCTTGAACTGCAAGGAGATCCAACCAGTCAATCCTGAAGGAAATCAGTCCTGAATATTCATTGGAAGGACTGATGCTAAAGCCGAAACTCCAATACTTTGGCCACCTGATGGTAAGGACTGACTCATTGGAAAAGACGCTGATGCTGGGAAAGATTGAGGGCAGGAGGAGAAGGGGACAACGGAGGATGAGATGGTTGGATGGCATCACTGACTCGATGGACATGGGGTTGAGCAAGCTCCGGGAGTTGGTGATGGATAGGGAAGCCTGGATGGATAGGGAAGCCTGGCATGCTGCAGTCCATGGGGTTGCAAAGAGTTGGACATGACTGAGCAGCTGAACTGAACTGAACTGAACTGATGATTTACAAAATGTATGGAGAAGCATTTGACAGATCTGTTGACACACTGGGAGAAAGTAAGTTCATAGAATTTCAGCAGATGCACAAGCAATAGCTTTGCCAATTCCAAGACAAAGGGCATGTGAGAAAGGAATGGTAATCATGGGGTTCTGTCTGGCTCAGCAGTGAAGAGTGTTTCATTGTCCCCATGATATGATATGAACAGTGGCTATTGATTTAACCAAAAGTCATGATATAACTGGGCTTCCCTGGTGCCTCAGTGGTAAAGAACCCATCTGCCAGTGTAGATGACAGTTGGATCCCTGAGTTGGGAATATATACCCTGAAGAAGCAAACAGCAACCCTCTCCAGTATTCTTGTCTGGAGAATGCTATGGACAGAGGAACCTGGTGCGCTGTCCATAGCATCGGTCACAAAGAGTCAGACATGACTTAACAACTAAACAAAAGCGTGATTTAACTATATTGAGAGGATTAGAGGAAAGGAAGTGTGTGTGTGTGTTAGATTCACCATTATGACAGAATCTACAGTGTTTTAGTCAGGGTTCCCTGGGAAATGCATCCTGTGCTGGAAATTTACTGAGGCATATCCTTGGGATCAACTCTTGAGGAAAATGGGGGAAATAGGATTGGCCAGAGGGAGGAGTTGAGAAACTATAAACTGCCCCCCCCCACCTCTATTTTCCTCCATAGTACTCTGCTCATGTGTTAGAGATTAACAGTAGTAAAAAAAATAATAATAATAATTCCTGGGTCATGCATTTACAGAAATACTCTATTTTGAACCAAATGTATCAGCTGAGAAATGAGCATCACTGGAAGTGAATGAGACACTTTGGAGCCAGACTGGCTTCTAATCCTGGTTTCATAATTCCATATCCAGGTCATTTGGGACAAGTCATTTAAATGGGCTGTGCTTCTGAGTTCACCTTTGTGAATGTGGTTCAATAATATTAGCTGCTCACTGAATCCTTGGGAAAATGACATGCATTCAGACCCATTATGCACAGAGACTATGTTTGGCTCATGAAGCGTTAGCCATTATGTCTATTATATATATTAGCCTGAAAAAAATTAGCATCTCAATGGATCAAGTGCTCTCAGGCCACCTCTAGAGTGAAACACCATCATTTTATTTAAATAGCATTAGTTTCCTATATTTCAGTTCCTCCTCATCATCTTATTTTTATCTTCCTATTCCTTCTTCAGTATAGACATAGTATATAAAACTGAAATTTTTATAAAGCATTTCATTCTTTTTGTTTGTTTGTTTTCTGTGTGTTTGGTTTCTCCCACTCTTCTTCTTTCCCAAATACAGATGAGAGCAGTTTATTATTCAATGATGGTAGAATCAGAAATAATATCACTGTGCTCTTCTGTCTTGGGATTCCCAGGTAGTGCAGTGGTAAAGAATCTGCCTCACGTTGCAAGAGATGCAGGAGATGCAGTTTCGATACATGGGTTAAGATCCCCAGGAGGAGGAAATGGCAACCCACTCCAGTGTTCTTGCCTGAAGAATCCCATGGACATAGGAGTCTGGTGGGCTATAGTCCATGAGGTCGCAGAGTTGGACATTATTGAGTGACTGAGCATGCTCACTGCTGCCTTACTTTCAAAAGGGAAAACAGGTTTAATACATTATAATAACTTGTACATGTTTATTTTTCATTGGTGGAAGAAAGCCTCATCGTAACATTTTAAGGTTTATGCAAGTAACAAGTTCCCAAGGTCTAAAGGATAATATTTACACCGTTGGGTATATCAATAGGTTTTCACTTCCATTGCAGAATTTCTGTTTGCCCATGCGTAGGACACTATGGAGTTAGAATGGATTTGTCACGTTTGGCCAGAAATTAGGCTGCAGCTCTGCCATTAGCCAATAATGTGTCTGTTTTCTTGGTCTGTCTCACTATTTGGAAATGGAAATTGTACTTTCTTTGCCTTTAGTGTGCTTAAATGTCACAGAAGAGTAAATTGTACTGAGAGTTTGAAACGGCATAGTGTGATGAATCTCATGGCACCCAATGCTCAGAAATCCTTACAGTAACTAACACCTGGTGTCATTGATCAGCGTCTTTCATTTCAGCTGTAGAATGATACGCTCCCTGGGAATAGGCTGGATGCTGACTGGCTTTACGTTAGTTTCTTAGTTGGAACCAAGGGATGATTTTAAGATTAAAAAAGAAATGCTTGGGTATGTAGCTGGGGATTATGATCAGATCAACTCCCAGTTTATCCATTTAAAATCTCCATTTAGTCAGAGCTTTTAAACACATTTTTGGATTAACTGCCTTTAGAGGTTATCTTGGTCCCTGCAGCCTTCCATTAATATTGACTGTACTTTAATTTTTTTTTTTTATAAGATCTAGTCTCAGTGTAGATTGAGCTCTGTGCAGTAACGGAGGATCATCTTTCTCACATAGGGAAAGAGATTAAGGATCTGAGTCATAGAGCTACTCAAAGGGACAATTTCTACTCTATGTCCATGTGAATTTATGAATAGCAGCATGCTTCAAGTGATGAGAGTGCTGACTAAGGAAACCTGAGTCTTTTCCCACGAATTGACTAATTGGGTTAACCACAAAACTGAGATGATTTTATGCACCGTTCTTTGGGCAATGTTAATCTTCAATCTGATATGAAATGGGGCTGCCATGAAGATTTTTTTAAATTCAATTTATTAAGTACTTTGAGGGTTTTTGTTCATTGTTTTCACTAATGAAGTAGATTCAAATGGACTAGATTGTAAGAGAAGTTGAGACTCAATGTTGATTCTAAGATGATTTTGCTTTAAAAAAAATAATTATTGTATTCCTTTGGATATTTGTTTTGCAGTTCATCTTAAGAAATAAGCATCTTTTAAAACATAAATTTCAGACCTCAGACAACTGAGTGGGCTGGGAGGAGGTGTTCAAGGTTTAGGAGCTGAGAGGGCTTCCCAGGTGGTGAAATGGTAAAGAATCTGCCTGCAAGGCAAGAGATGCAGGAGATGCAGGTTGGCCCCTGGCTCAGGAATATCCCCTGGAGGAGAAACCCACTACTACACCACGGTAGCAACCCACTACAGTATTGTTGCCTGGAAAATTCCATGAACAACAGGCCATGGGGTCGCAAAGAGTCAGACAGTAAGCAACTGAGCATGCACGCTTGCAAACACAGCCTCTAAAAGGAAACAATGGAGACAATCATTAGTAACTGCCTCTGAAGTCGTTTGTCCCACAGAGATTATGCAAATATCGGTCATAAATCCTTGAGCATCCAAGGGTCATCATAGACTCGTAGAATGGGGAGAATGGCCTTTCTAAAATTGCAAAGTTATTTAAAAGTGACAGCTTTTTCTTGGGCAGAAATGTTACTAACCCTTTGTTTCCTTGACATTTTATCAGGTCAATGGCTTGAGGACAAATCAAGCTTCTGAATGGTGCTTATGGACCCTAAAAGGGGTGAAAAATGGTCAGTTGAGGCTGAAAGGCTGCTGTTTATGGCAACTCGGTGAAAAAGTTTTCCCTAAATGGTCATTGTTGACTCTCAAGGATGCTCCTGATGGTCCAGATGCTCTCTTTGCAATTTTCTGCCTTCAGGATAAGCGGTGGTATGCCCAGGGGGACCCAGAATACTACCTGATAAAGCCCTGTGATGTGTCTGTGGTTGTTCTCTGTCCTTTCCCTCACAAACTTCCCTTTCCCCAGAGTCGCTGTACTCCTACCTGCCTGTAAAAAGTGATAAAGGTTCTGGTAATCATTGCTTGCAAAGTACCTTACTATCTTCCTCTGCCTCTTCCCTTTTCCTATTCTAATTTGAATGGATTTTGTCCCTATTAAATGAGTGGATTCGTGTAGAGACAGAATTGTCCATATTCTAAGAATACATATATGTATATATATATAAAACTCATCAGTGTTACTCATCACTGTATCTCCAGAGTAACATGAAGCCAGGCCTCAGTGGAGCATTCTGATTTGGTTTGTTTTGGCAGGGTTGAGTCAAAATGGAAAGTTATTCGTCGCCAGACACTAAGTGGAAAATTGAGTCTGACATGAACCCTGTTTTGCCCCACTTGGCAAACATTGGTCCAAAAGACAATGGCACCCCATCTTTGTTACTGGTATCCTCCTCCTCATCCTTATATTCATCAGCAAAGAAAGGTAGAGATGGAGTTTTTACTGCAAATGTTGCTTGATATTTAAAAGAAAAAATGAAGTATTTTATTTCTAATTGAAACATCTCCAATGCAAACTTGCCTGATCCAAATGCCTCCAATATCACAGCATCTACATTAAATTATCATATATTTGCTCCCAGCACAGATTGCATGCTTGATAAATGTTTTGGAAAGGAACTAAATTTTATTTACATGCTTCAAAGTTTTTTTCTGAAAAGGTGAATCTACATCTGCTGTTCTCATATGTAGAATAGCAACCCCATGGACAGCAGCCCACCAGGCTCTTCCGTCCACAGGACTCTCCAGGCAAGAACACTGGAGTGGGTTGCCATTTCCTGCTCCGATATATATATATGGAGAGGGTTAATTCCAGTCTTATTTCATAATGAATCTCAGACACTATTGGTTTCCTTCTCTTCTCCTTCTCAACAGTAATTGAGTTCCAGGATATGAGATCTGCTACTAAATATTCACTTGCAATTTGCATTGAAATATCAAATACATTATTTGGGAATACTCTGGATAACTTAGAAAGGTATTTAATTTAAAAATCTTCCTGAGGGGAAAAGTGAGTCTATATTAAATGAAACAGGAGGCACCCCTAGCAGTTTTAGAAGTCAGGTGGACAAATGGGATGTTCAGAATTTCATGAAAGGATGGGAAAGAATCTTCATCCTGGATAGTGACATATCACTTTAAGCTCTGGTCTGGAGATATCTGGGAGTTTTCAAACCCTGAAGATGCTTCAATTAAAATGTTCACTTAAAAACTAGGACTATCATAACATTTGAAGTACATTTTAACTCACTCTCTTTAAAAAAAAAAATCTGTAGTTTGCTGTGTACAGTAAGATAAGCTCAGAAGGTTTTCAGGAGGTGGTCTTTGTAGTCCCTTCCCCTATTGTTATCTTAAAGACACTATTGCTTTCAAAAGTATAGAACTGTTAGTATAGTTCAATAACCTTACACTAAGGGAATATTTAAAATATTGTTTTCAAATGTGGTGACAAAGAATGGAGAACAAATGATTCTTCAGAGGGATTTTCCTGGAAAAAAACAAACTGACTGAGGTTAATGTCCAGAGGTAATGGACTCTCCCAGTGGGTCATTAATTCCCGGGAATTGGCCTGTGCTTCAATTGCTATTGCTTAAGTAAACAATAAATAACATCACACAGATATGTAATGAACTATAAAACGACCACTTCTCTACCTGCATTGTAGATACGCCTGCAGCACATACCAGACCGCTTTCTATTAATCATCTCCCAACTTGATTGATTAGTTTCAATCAGCACCCTGTCCCCTATTTTCTTTTAAAGTAGATTAATTTCATACTTTGGAGGTCAGGGAATAAAAGCATTAAAATTAGACCCGGTAGAAATGGGGCTGTGCTGGAATATTTTTGACTGCTTTTTCCTCCTTTTATTTCTCTCTTGCACTTTCTGTTGCTCTGTGGCAGTTGGTTATAACTTTTACCATGCTTCAATAATGCCAAGATTTGTGCTAACACTGGCTAGTGGAAATTGAATGAAACTTCCAAGGACAAGGACTTTTTTAATTAGCTTAATAAGCTTTCATGAGCTGTCCACCCACTTCTACCATAGTTCCTTAGTCATTCTGCTTAGCTCCCCAGTAGCCTGTTAACCCTTAGGATTATTTCCTTCTTTAAGCACTTTCTCTGCTTCTCTACTTTCTCTTCTCTTCCTACATCAATAGCTATTCCTTCCCAGTCTCTTCTGTTGGCTATATCTTTCTTTTTGGTTTTTCTATTGTGGTAAAATATGTATAACATGGAGTTTACCATGTTAGCAGTGTTTACGTGTACATTTCAGTGGTATTAAGTACATCCGCGATATTGTGTAACCATCACCACTATTGACTGCCATACTTTTTCATAACCCAAAATAGAAACTCTGTAACCATTATAATCCTCCATGCATCCTCCTCCGGCCCCTGGTAAACTCTTTCTGTTTCCCATCTCTATAAATTTGCTTATCCTAGATACTTCATATAAGAGTAATAATACAATATTTGTCCTTCTAATTGTAGGTTATTCACTTAGCATAATGTTTTCAAGGTTCATCCATGTGGTATCATTTTTCGGGATTTAATTCCTCTTTATACCTGAGTAATATTTGTCTGTATGTATATAGCACATTTTGTTTATTTAATAGTGCTGCTATAAACATGACTGTAGAAATATGTTTGATTCTCTGTTATCAAATCTTATTTTGGTTACATACACCAAAGTTGAGTTGATGGATCATATAGAGTCTGGGGGAGACGGGAGGCACCTCCCGACTCCCCGCGGGCCCGACCGCCCCGACCCCAAGGCGGACGGGTGACCCCCGCTCCCCAGGGGTCTTAAAATCTCCGTCAACTTTTTGAGGAAACACCAAACTGTTTTCCACAGCATCTGCTGTACCGTTTTTACATTCCTATCAGCAGAAGGGTTCCAATTTATTCATATTCTAAGTAACACGTGTTATTTTACTTAAAAAAAAAAAAAAAATAACCAGCCTAATGAGTGTGAAGTGGTATCTTGTTGCTGGTTCTAGAGTCTTCTAAGCTTGCCATCATTGGAGCACTTGAGGACTTGATCTCTGTGTCTCTTCTCTTCCCACTTATTTCCACTCTTTTGGTGGACTCTCCTAAGTATCATGGACATGCTGATGTGTATTGCTAGCCCTAGCCTCTAGGCTTAAGGAAACCATTGCATAGTGGGTATTTTTACTTGGATGTTCAACAGGCATCTCACAATAAAATGTCCAAAATGGAACTCATGTCCCAAGCTCCCCATCCCTTACTGTGAACCTACTCTTCCCACAAACTCCTGGAATCTGTTAACGGCATCTCCATTCTACCAGTTTCTCAGGCTCCAAACTTTGGATTTGTCCTCACTTTTCTCTCCTTGCCCCATATATCCACCAGCACATTTTGTTGGCTCTGCTTTCAAAATACACCCAGAACTTTGATCTGGTCTCTGTTCAAATACTATCTGCACACGGAGGACTTCATATAAAAGAGCCCCTGTCCTAACATTTACAGTCCCCTTCTCCTGCTCTGTTCTTTGTAGCAGCTGATATCACATATATTTGTGTCCCCTGAACCCTGGTGTGAGTGCCGTAATTTGTCTGCTTGGTTTACTACTGATCCTACAGTGCCTGGAATAGTACTCATTCGATAAATACTTGTTGAATGGATGGTTAGAGAATAAGTGGAAAACAGTGTATCTGCTCCTGGGGAAACAACAAAATCAAGATTCTAAGTATCAAACAACTAAAAACAATAAGCCTCCCTGGATTTTTTTTTTTTTTTTTCAGTAAAAAAGAATTTTTCAGACAAATCCTACCCTATTCTGTGACCAGAATATGTCTTGGTGAGCTAAAGTGTCTTTATCATGTTAGACATTTTCCTTGTAAAAGTTGTTGTTTAGCCATTTCTTACTCTTTGCAACCCCATGAACTGCAGCATGCTAGGCTTCCCTATCCTTCACCATCTCCCAGAGCTTGCTCAAACTCATATCCATTGAGTCGGTGATGCCATCCAACCGTCTCATCCTCTGTCACTCCCCTTCTACATCTGCCTCAATGTTTCCCAGCATCAGGGTCTCTTCCAATGAGTTGGCTCTTTGCATCGGGTGGCCACAATATTGGAGCTTCAGCTTTAGGATTGACTAGTTTGATCTCCTTGCTGTCTGAGGGACTCTCAAGAGTCTTCTCCAGCACCACAGTTTGAAAGCACCCATTCTTCGGGGATCAGCCTTCTTTATGGTCCAGCTCTCACATCTGTACGTGACTAGTGGGAAAACCATAGCTTTGACTATATGGACCTTTGTCAGCAAAGTGATGTCTCTGCTTTTTTTTTTTTTTTTTTTTAATGTCTCTGCTTTTTAATACAGTGTCTAGGTTTGTCATAGCTTTTCTTCTAAGGAGCAAGCGTCTTTTAATTTCCTGGCTGCAGTCACTGTCCATAGTGATTTTGGAGCCCAAGAAAATAAAATCTGCCACTGTTTCCAGTTTTCCCTATCCATTTGCCATGAAGTGATGGGACTGGACACAATGATTTTAGTTTTTTGATCATCCTCTGTCTTTTCTAAAAGAGAGGATACTGAATAACTTGATCAGTTATGTTGCTATAACAAACAGGCATTGTTTGACTGTAGCTGCTTTTAGTTTTATAAAATCCTGCTTTGTTGAAGTTCTCATACTCACTCATTTTTCTTTCACATCTGTTAACTTGTTAAGAATTTTGTTTTAAGCCGAGAGAAAATGTTGCAATTATAATTACAATGCACTAGACAATTTAGAAAACATTGATGGAATATGAATAATAAACTAATTATTATTATAACTTGGGTTATAGATTCTATTAGATTTCAAGCTCCTTGAAGGCAGAGCAATGTCTTGGGCTCTGCATTCTTTTTAAGGCCTGAAGTCACTTTTTTACTTAAATAGATGTCTACTAAATAATTGTTGTATGACGGTACTATTTTCTGCAAAGGAGAATTGTACTTTTTCTTGGTTCCTTGTGGAAGGAAAGCATGAGATAGTAGAAGGGATACTTGTAGGCCCAGGTTCTGATGTTTTCCTGCTCTGTGACTTTGGGAAAATCATTTTGAGACACTAAATGGTACCTTCCTGTTAGTAACAAAAAGAATGTGAGAACCTCAAGTCTTCCTGTCTTCATGGAGGATTCTTATAGCCATATGTGAGTAATGTGTACATTGTAATATGGACATTAGTTGGGATACTTATGACTTTTTATTCCTACCATGTTTCTTGTCATAGGATAAAAGAGTTAAAGAAAAGATAAAAACATACTTTAAGCCTTGTTCAGGTCAAATGAACTAAGCTTTGGAGCCCTGCTGTTCCAGGCACAGGGCTGGATATCCGGTCAGGCATTTTTGCAGGTTTTGTCTCATTCAGTTTTATTTTTGTTGGATCACTCATATCCTTCTGTATAGATTATCTCAGAATCCCCATTAACTTATAACTTAATTCTTGAATTATTTTTAAAGTTTAAACCCCCTTAAAGAAATATCATGAGTCAAACACTGATTAGTTTTCAAAAACAAAGTATTTTGAATTAGTAAGTTTTGAAGGCTTATTGATTCTGTAAATTTTTTAAAATGGAAAATCTCATGATATTGTAAATCAGTTATACTTCAATAACATTTTTAATAGAATTTTTAATTAAAAAATTAAATGAGTCAATCAAAAATGGACAAAATTTTATACAGGTAAATTTTATTTTTTAATTACATATTTTCTATTAAAATTTTAAAATTATTGCCTTCATATAATAATAAGCTCCTTTAAAGGAGTAGAAAGTTATTCAAGGAAAAATATGACAATTTGTTTTTGAAAGTTTAAAAGCTTATTGACCTATTTTAATGAGACTCGAGACCTTGCAGAGCCTGAGATGCTAATTCTTCATATGATATTTTTAGATTTTATTAAATGTAACAAAATAATTTAGCAATCATTCAAATTCAGTGAAATGAAAAAAAATACAATTTAAGTGTTTCTGGGTAGGCAGAAGAAAAGAGACACTCAATATAGAGACTCAATGTGTTCACTGTTTTCTGATTTTGTAATTGTCTTAATTTTAGACAATGAAAAGTAATTTTGTCATGTGCCTTAAATTTGATGTGGCCTCTGAGACTGTAAAAGCAAGCCTCCTTGTTTTATTTAAATTGTGCATATCATGACAATTTGAATCCATCTGAATGCTTCTGGTGATGTATTTAGATTAATGTAAATAGCCTTAAGTAAATGGAATTAGTAATAGAAGCCCTGTCACAGAATTGTTGTTAGGATTTATATGTGTATATAATATTAATTAACATATCTATATATTATTATAATTTGTATATTATATATATGATTGTATATATACATATATATGCACAAATTATATTTATCACCTACCATCCAGTTAGGGTTAGAGTTACATTTATAAAACTTTGATGTGTGTGTTAGTCACTCAGTCGTGTCTGACACTGTGACCCCATGGACTGTAGCCTGCTAGGCTCCTCTGTCTGTGGAATTCTCCAGGCAAGAATATTGGATTGGGTTGCCATTCCCTTCTCCAGGGGATCTTCCCAACCCAGGGATCAAACACAGGTCTCCCACATTGCAGGCAGATTCTTCACCATCTGAGCCACCAGGGAATGTGTATGTGTGTATGTGTGTGTGTGTACATATACCCACATATGGCTTGGAACCAGTGCCTGCCAATTAATATGTAAACTATAAAGATTAGCTGTGACATTGATGGTGGTGATAATGATGATTGTGATGATGTTCAGTTTCCCAGGATATCAAAAAGGAATAAAAAAGATTGTTTTGTCATTGTTTTTATCTTACATGATGGGTAAAGGGACAATATGAAATGGACGACAATAATGACATACAAGTGGGTTTTAATTTTATTGCTAAAGCATCTGTATATCTTTTTAAAAAATGACTCTAAGAGCCGTTGATGCGATGCATTCAAGTTTAATAATTCTGTTTTCTAAAATCCCACTCAGCTCTTTGAGATAAGAAAAAATATCAACTAAAAGGAATAAATGGCCAGAAGTCACACACTGGGGGAGGTCAAAGAAAATAAATATGTTCAGCACTAGGCCTAAAGGTTGAAAGAGATTAATTTAAATGGCTCCACTTAGAGAATGTGACAAAGTTCCAACACTTTATGGCAGACACAGTATTTCATGCTTAAGAGTTGTGTCCAGCTACATTCTCTCTTCCCTCTCCTATAAATGGATGCCAGCTAGCTGCACACAGCTACAGCTTGAGAGACGAATATGGATACATGAACATGCCATCCAAGTTAATGATGCCATGGATTATAATGCAATAAAATAATAATCCATTTCTGCTCCTAGCACAGCACTTTTTAATTCAGCCATGACATCCTATATGGAGATGTTTATCCTGCACTTCTCCCTGGCCATGGAAATGATTCTCCTGCAACCAGCAGGGGACTATCTGATGTTTTACCACTAGGGTATATCAGCCCTGGTGATTAAAAGGATTACTTATTTGCTTACTCAGAAAGGATTAATGGCAGAGAGCAAAGGCTTTGTTTAAAAATCATGTGCCACAACTTCCTGGAGCTTAGGAAAGAGACCAAAAGGCATTTGACCATTTTATGAAGAAGCATTTTATTCAAAAATTAAAATCTTGATCCAGCAAATGGTCTCTTGCTGATGAATTGTGAACTAACATCTAATAAATAATCATTTTCTGGTAATAGGCTGCCATTGTGCTCTCTGGTATTGCTTTAACCCAGTGTGCGCTAGAACTGTTTTACTCTAGCTCATTATTTGGGCAGAAGATTTTTGGATATGTAATTGAAGTCTAAAATATGGAGTCCTTTATACTCAATTGTTTACTAGAGCAACATGATTAAAGAGGATTTATTTAATAGTTCTTGCAATATCTGGGGGCTTTCCTTTTTACAGTGTATCTATGATATTCCAGTTTATGTATAATACAAATCTTCATACTATTTTTGATTTTCTTTTTGTGGTCAATAAAGGTAATAGTAATTATAATGTTTTCTTTGACTCAAACATTGCTTGATAACAGTTATTAAATTTTATATCTAGATGTGTCATTCCAAAGGTAGAAAATTTTTAGGATATGCCTGTGATATCTACTGTCACTATTAAAAATATCAACTTTTTAATATACTAGAACATTAACAGAAAAATAGCTGCATTGAACATTGAAATATACTAAACATTATGTAATCTATTTCTTTCTGAAATTTCAATTTTGAAAATAATTATAATTTTCCATTATTTCACTTTCTGGTTAGTTTATAGTGAGATTTAGTTATGGTGAATTGTCTTTTTAATAAGATAGATTTTTACCAAGACTTTTCTGAGAAAAAGTTAGAAATTAAGAGTTGCCAAATTTCTTGTTGTTTTTGTTCGGTCGCCAAGTCATGTCCGACATTTTGCGACCCCATGGACTGCAGCAAGCCTGGCTTCCTGTCCCTCACCACCTCTTGGAGTTTGCCCAGGTTCGTGGCCATTCAGTCAGTGATGCCATCCAACTGTCTCATCCTCAGTTCAGTTCAGTCCCTCAGTCTTGTCCAACTCTTTGCAACCTCATGGACTGCAGCATGCCAGGCTTCCCTGTCTATCACCAACTCCTGGAGCTTGCTCAAACAAATGTTCATTGAGTCAGTGATGCCATCCAACCATCTCATTCTCTGTCGTCCCCATCGGGTATTCCCATCTCTTGAAGAATGTTGCACAGTTTGTTGTGATCCACACAGTCAAAGGCTTTGGTATAGTCAATAAAGCAGAAGTAGATGTTTTTCTGGAACTCTCTTCCTTTTTTGATGATCCAATGGATGTTGGCAATTTGACCTCTGGTTCCTCTACCTTTTCTAAAACCAGCTTGAACATCTGGAAGTTCACAGTTTGTGTTCAGTTCAAGCCTGGCTTGGAGAATTTTGAGCTTTACCTTGCTAGCAGGTGAGATGAGTGCAATTGTGTGGTAGTTTGAGCATTCTTTGGCATTGCCTTTCTTTGGGATTGGAAAGAAGACTGACCTTTTTCAGTCCTGTGGCTACCTACACCTGAGTTTTCCAAGTTTGCTGGCATATTGAGTGCAGCACTTGCACAGCGTCATCTTTCAGGATTTGAAATAGCTCAACTGGAATTCCATCACCTCCACTTCCTTTGTTCGTAGTGATGCTTCCTAAGGCCTACTTGACTTCGCATTCCAGGATGTCTGGCTCTAGGTGAGTGATCACACCATTTTGGTTATCTGGATCATGAAGATCTTTTTTGTATAGTTCTTCTGTGTATTTTTCTCATCTCTTCTTTATATCTTCTGCTTCTGTTAGGTCGATGCCATTTCTGTCCTTGATTGAGCCCATTTTTGCATGAAATATTTCCTTGGTATCTCTAATTTTTTTGAAGAAATCTCTAATCTTTCCCATTCTATTGTTTTCCTCTCTTTCCTCTCTATTGTTTCCTCTCTTGCATAAGAAAGGAAGACTTTCTTATCTCTCCTTGCTATTCTTTGCATTCAAATGGATATATCTTTCCTTTTCTCCTTTGCCTTTTGCTTGTTTTCTTTTCACAGCTATTTGTAAGGCCTCCTCAGACAACCATTTGCCTTTTTGCATTTTGTTTTCTTGGGGATGGTCTTGATCACTGCCTCCTGTACAATGTCACAAACCTCCATCCATAGTTCTTCAGGCACTCTGTCTATCAGGTCTAATCCCTTGAATCTATTTGTCACTTCCACTGTATAATTGTAAGGGTTTTGATTTAGGTCATACCTGAATGGTCTAGTCGTTTTCCCTATTTTTTCTCCAATTTAAGTCTGAATTTGACAATAAGAAGTTCATGATTTGATCTATAGTCAGCTCCTGATCTTTTTTTTTTTTTGCTGACTCTGTAGAGCTTCTGCATCTTTGGCTGCAAAGAATGTAATCAGTCTGATTTTGGTATTGGCCATCTGGTGATGTCCATGTGTAGAGTCTTCTCTTGTGTTGTTGGAAGAGGGTGTTTTCTATGACCAGTGTGTTCTCTTGGCAAAACTATATTAGCCTTTGCCCTGCTTCATTTTGTAATCCAAGGCCAAATTTGCCTGTTACTCCAGGTGTCTCCTGACTTTGCTACTTTTGCATTCCAGTCCCCTATAATGAAAAGGACATCTTTTTTGGTTGTTGGTTCTAGAAGGTCTTATACGTCTTCAGAGAACCATTCAACTTCATCTTCTTCAGCATTACTGGTTGGGGCATAGACTTGGATTACTGTGATATTGAATGGTTTGCCTTGGAAACGAACAGAGATCATTCTGTCGTTTTTGAGATTGCATACAAGTACTGCATTTCAGACTCTCTTGTTGACTATGCGGGCTACTCCATTTCTTCTAAGGGATTCTTGCCCAGTGTAGTAGATATAATGGTCATCTGAGTTAAATTCGCCCATTCCAGTCCATTTAGCTCACTGATTCCTAAAATGTCGACGTTCACTCTTGCCATCTCTTGTTTGAGCACTTCCAATTTACGTTGGTTTGTGGACCTAAAACATTTCAGGTTCCTATGCAATATTGTTCTTGCAGCATCAGACTTTACTTCCATCATCAGTCACATCCACAACTGGGCATTGTTTTTGCTTGGGTTCAGTGTCTTCATTCTTTCTAGAGTTATTTCTCCACTCTTCTCCAGTAGCATATTGGGCACCTACCGACCTGGGGAGTTCATCTTTCAGTGTCATATCTTTTTGCCTTTCCTTACTGTTCGTACTTTTCGTACTGTTCTCATCCTTGGTGAGCCACAAATAAATGCTACTGACAGCATGTTAATAGATTAAGAGATAGAATCTGAAATAAAATTCTGATTTGTACCTGCCTTGCCCGGGCCTAACTGGAGTGAACAGAGCAAAGAAGTTGGCTCATGGAGGTCCACAGATCTCAGATAAAAAATGGCATGGGCCCAGTGGCATAGATGTGAACAGCATTCATTTCTATTCTGCTTCCATTTTTCTCACATTGATCTCTGAATACTGTCAGAGCCATTACCCACCCTTGCAACAGTGATAGTAGAAAATTTATTTTAAAGGGTATTAACATCTTAGGTAGAATTATCTTCCTTACTGTGTAGGGAGATTTTGTTTTGAAACTAAAGATGTTTAATCTTTTATTATTATTATTATTGCCCATAGAAGGCACAGATGGCTAGTATCTTCTTATATAATAATTAACTGTTACTAGCAAAATGATATGAGGACAGTTTAACATTTCTATAAATATTCTCTCTCTTTTCACAATCATTTTATACAATACATATGAAAAGTTGTTCTGACCCACTTGTAGCTTTGCTTAGGTTGTCTGCCCAAACAGCACAATCTTGTCATTTGTTTTGTGTCCCATATTAACTGCAAATTTTCTTATTAACCCTAGTGACATCTAAATATATGTTTGTTTACTGCCAGACTGTACTAACTTTATTGATATATTTTGCATTAAGCTGCCTGGCAAATTTGCAAATGCAGCAATTATTGCAGTGAATTGAATTCCAGAGGTAGTGCTCTGGATTTTTCCTTCAAGACAATACAAATGATGCTGTCTAATGCCAGTGATAACTAGCCACAAGCCAAGTTCTTTCCAATAAATACAAAGTTTATAATGAGAAGGCAGCTTTCCTTTTATAGAGCAAAGGAAATTGGTAATGAAAATCAAGACCTGCCCCCCTCCAGCCCTGAATTTTATTAAATCAAACAAATGACAGTTTGATGTTTAAAGTCAATAGCTCTAGCTAAAACAAACTATGTTGTATGTGATTATATACCTCTTCTAAAATTAAGATAATAAAGATAGTGAAAGTTTCCTTTTTAACTAGTTCTTTGCTGTTGTGTAATTGCTAAGTCGTGTCCAACTCTTTTACAACTGCATGGACTATAGCCCACCAGGCTCCTCTGTCCATGGGATTTTCCAGGCAAGAATACTGGAGTGGGTTGCCATTTCCTTCTCCAGGGGATCTTCCCAACCCAGGGATCAAACCTGCGTCTCCTGCATTGGTGAGTGGGTTCTTTACCACTGAGTCACCAAGGAAGCCCCTTTGAACTAGTTAAGTTCATTCAAACAACTCAAAGTTTTAAGTCAGTTTTAAGTCAGTTTTATGCTCTTTGCTACTTTCAGGGAATTGCTAAAGTGATTACAGTTGTTGCCCCAATTCTTTGAAGATTAAGGATTTCTTGTTACATCCATATGTTCTGGTTATTTCTGCCTAGATTTTAAGAAGAAGCTTGAACTTGTTGACTGTCATTCTCCCCACTAAGATATCTGAAAATATTAACACTCCCACCATGCTTGCTATTCTTCAGTTCTGGAATCATGCTGGCTTCCAGTTAGAGAATTGGAACTACCTGTTGAGCTACCCTGTGCCAAAGCACCTGCCTTCTTTACCTGCTTCGCTTCCTCCCGGAACTGGAATCCTGTCCTAAACCTTCTAACTGTCACAGGCTCCATGTCCCAGCTCTTGGGTGTCTCAGACACGGCGATTTACCCACCTCTGTGACTTCTGTTGCCCTCCAGCAGACCACCTGGCATAGATCACTTTTGGTTGGGCCCACCTCTCCTAGGTTATTCACAGGAACCTAATTTCCATCCTAGACCTTTCCAAGTCTATCTAATCTTTCTTAGGTCCTGGCCATCCTACATTGGTTTTGACATTCCTCAGGCATGAACCTCTTGGTCAACACCCTATACTAGACTTCTGATACTGAGCATTTAATTTTAAAAGTGTGCACATATGTCTTATATCAATATATATTAGAAGTGTACACATATGTCTTATATCAATATACATACTCTTATGTAAAATTGAATATATAAATAATGTGGTGACATCTGCTGCTTCTGTTTAGTCGCTAGATCGTGTCTGACTCTCTTGTAACCCCAGGGACTCTAGCCCACCAGGCTCCTCTGTCCATTGCATTTCCCAGAATATGGGAAGAATATTGGAGTGGGTTGCCATTTCCTTCTCCAGGGGATCTTCCTGACTCAGGGATCAAACCCACGTCTCCCACCTGGCAGGCAGATTCTTTACCACTGAGCCACCGGGGAAGCCCCGTGACATCTGAGGGAATGCTTAATGAGTACACTGAATAAAAGGTATAAATGCTAGTGTTTAAAACACTTCTTAAGATACTAAAGCAAAATGATGAGGGGAAAAAAGGCACTGGTTGTTAACAGTGTTATTGCAGGGTGGTCTCAAGAGATTGTTATTGTTAGTCCTGTCAGATAATGACTTTTGATAAATTCCTAGTTTTTAAGTTGAGAATTTAAATGTAAAAATTGCTTCTTGAATTAGCCACATAATTGTTGTCTACACTACACAGACTTCTGGTTTTTCTTGCAGTGTTGGTGATGTGAGCATGTGTTTTCTGGCTGATTTTCAACTCTGGTTTGTCCCTCTCAAGCTGACTAAATTGGCTGTGTAATTTCAGCAGGAAAGCATGCTCACTTTTTCACGCTTTCTGTTTACTTTGGAGCTTCAGCTTTAGGCATCTATGATATTTGGGTTCTGCAAAATGTCTCCGAAACCAATTGGTCTCTAACTCCCGTTTTTTTAAACACTTTCTCCAAGTGTCTGCCTATTATTTTAGCAGATTTCGGTAGCCTTATAACATTTATATCAGCTAAAGTTTGAAATACCTGGTTTTCACTTACTATTATTGTCTGTGCCTTTGTTTATTTAATTGTAAACATGCCATCATAGTCTATCGTCCTTGAAAAACACTAAACACTTTTTAAAATTGGAAGCCTGTATTATAGTTATTTCCATATGGATGAATATTGTGATCTGCTGTCTAATTTATTCATCTGGAAAGTCAAAACTTCATTTTGCGAGGTGAGTATAAGCTCATGGACTCCCCTGTGATAAATCTAGATGAATATTCTCATTGCTTCAGAATATATCATGCATTCCTAGTTAAGAGACCTTGCAGCTAAATTGTCATTTCTGAATTTCATCAGGCAAAGTGTATGGATTTGCCTTGGCTTTAAACTTGAAGGAGAGAAGCTGAGGTGGAAAATTTTCTCAGGTGCAGACTAGCAGACTATTAACATATGGATGACATGGTTTCATTTGCTTGTCCTAAATTACATGAATTGGATTCATTTGGATGCTACCTATTTTGCTGCCAATGTTTTTCTAATTTATTTTGAAGTCATTCATCTTTCTCAAGCTTTTTTCAAGCAGGATTTGGGGGTGGAGGAATCTTGCCTTTAAATCACATAGGCTGAAATATTTCACTGTGTTTGACTTGATAGTTTAAATACAACAAAAGGCAAACTACGTTCTGTAGTCACATTGGTTTCTTAAACTTTTAAGTTTCCAACATGTAAAATATTTGCAAGTATTTTTGCCTTTAGTCTTGGTCAAATACCTTGCATATAGAATTAAGTGATTTCATTAAAGTGCATTGGAAGAGAAAAATAGTATATGACAGGAAGTCTGCAAGTATAAGGAATTCAGCCAGACATTGTGATGTCATGTTAAGCAAATAACCTTCAAAAATTATCCTGATAGATTTATTTATACACCCATAGCAATACCTAAAATTTGTGATGAGGGCCCCAGTCATAAAGATTTTTGTTACAGGAAAGCCTCAATGAAGTGGCTAATTTATTCTTGCCAATTGCCCATGGAAATAGAATTAAGCCTCGTTAACTTGAAATGGAATAGATGTCCTCCATGATGGAGGAGGACAGTGCCTCTGAAATAGGCAGATGCAGTCCTCCAAGAATATTTCCCTCACCTGGTGTAGTCAAAAGGATTTCTAAAAATTACTAAATATCTAACTTTTTGATGATTTCTGAAATTGAATTCAGTTGAGCTGAAGCCTTTATTGCACTGAATTTTCACACAAGTCAAGGACCACTGGACATGAATAAGAATTAAAGAGATCCACAAATATAGCCCTAAAAAAAATCCACTTACACTGCATCTGGATACTACCATTGGACTGAGTCCTGAATTGTCATTGACGGGTTTCTTAGTCTTGTCAGTAATGATGGCATCCCAAGGTGCCAGCAAACAGAGAGCAATTTTCTGCAGGAGCTGTTGTGACCCGTTTGCGTTAAGATGAAATATTGTCATGAGATAAATACATGAAAGCCTTGTATTTGTTGCTATTCAATGCAAGACTTTTTTTTTTCTCTCGGCTTGGTCAAACACAGAGTGTCCTCTCCAAAAAAAAGAGATTTGGAAAGAATACATTGGCATTTTGATTGCACAATATTCACTGTGTCCTTTACTGAACACAACCTTTTTATTGTAAAGGCGGAGTGAGTGAAGTGTGTGTACTATCACTTGTTACATAGTGTTAAGACTCATTTGACCATTTACAGGTTATCTGTTGTGCTTCTTTATCAGCTACCAAAGAGCAAATTTGGTTTATATTGAGGGTTACAAAAGGACTGGATGAATAGCTAATAAGGGTTTTCTTGTGATTTGGGACCATAATTTGAAAAAAGTCTGCTTGGATGTCAACCCAAATAGCTGAGCTTGCTATTTGATTAAGGAATCTGAGTTGCATGGGTGGGTTTATTGGAAATGGCAGACATTGCACTGACAGATGTCTGCCCTGAAGGTCTACAATTCTTAATCTTTTGTTTCCAAAATGTTTAGGGTGAAATGTGTACATTGAAACAGAACCCTGTGGATCTTTAAGTCTTTTGTGCTTATAGTTAAGGCTACTTAAAGGATTTTGAAAGCTGGGACAACTGCAGATAGCTTAGAGCACCAATAAAATGTAAACAGAAATGCTATAAGAGGGTGTTACTGAAGGCTTGGCATATTACTTTTGCAAATGAAACATCATATACATGCAGCTCAAATAGTAGGTTGAGAGACAAATGAAAGTTGGCTATACAATTAATCATGAAGTGTTTGGAACTTTTTTCCCTTGAGGACTGTAGCTTTTTTAAAAATGCGACTACAACACAAAGACTATTTAAAAAAATATAGAAACGTGGGGAAAAAAGAAAAGAAACAAAAATACCAGTGCTTATACATTCAGGAGTCTAGCCTTGGTGGGATGATCGACGGGGTAAACAGTTGTGTAGGTACTTTCACAGTAATATTTTCCTGTTCAGTGAAGTCACTTTCAGGAGATGATGTAGTGTCGTTAAAAATGTGTATGAAGTTTTTAGGACAGTTGTAGCAGCTATTAAGTACTATGTAAATATTAGTCCTTGACTAATGGAGGTGTGATAATGCTGCCATTGAATTGCAAGAGTAATTTCTTTGATAAATTTGAATTCAGGACCAATTGAAAAACACAGCCATAGACACAGAGGAGAGATATACCTTTATACTCATTCTTCCTATTCCTGCTTTCCTTTCAGATATTGTATTTTTTTATTTTTGAGAGTCAATTTTTAGGAAGATGATTTTTCAAATAAACTGTTATTTTAGAATATTTTAGAATTGTTCCAGATTTACTCAAGAGAGCACCATTCCATAAGCCCTATACCCAGCTTTCCCTATTATTAACATCTTACATGTTTTGGAACAGTTATTATAATTAATGAATACATACTAATACTTATTATTAATGTTAAAGTCTGTACTTGATTTGCATTTCCTGGATTTTGACCTTGTGTCCTATTTCTATTTCAGGATTCCATTCCAGATACCACATTACATTTAGTCATCATGTCTCCTTAAGCTCCTCTGGGCTGTGATGGTTCTCAGACTTGCCGTGTTTTGTCTTTTTTCTTCTCTTTCTTCTGCCATTTTTATTGAAGTATTGTGGATTTATGATATTATATTTGTTTCAGGTGTACAACATAGTATTCACTATTTTTATAGATTATACTCCCTTTAAAGTTATTACAAAATAATGGTTATATTTCCTCATCTTCGACATTTCCTTGTTGCTCATTTACTTTATATATAGTATTAATAGTTCATATCTCTAATCCTGTACTGCTAGCTTATGCCTCTCCTCTCTTCTCTCCCCACTGGTGAGCACTAATTTGTTCTCTATATCTGTGAGTCTGTTTCTGTTTTGTTATTTTTATTTATTTATTTTGTTGTTTAGGCTCCACATGTAAGCAATGACAGAGTTTTTGTCTTTGACTTATTTCACTAAGCATAATACTTTCTAGGCCCATCCATGTAGTTGCAAAGTGCAGAGTTTCATTCTTTTTTATGGTTGAGTAGTATTCCACTGCACATTTATATGTGTGTGTGTGTGTGTGTGTGTATAAACAGTGGGATGCAGACTTGCCTTGTTTGTGATGACCTTAGCAGTTTTGAGGCATACAGGTCAGGAATTTCATAAAATGTCTTTCATTTGGGATTTGTCTTGTGTCTTTCTCCTGAGTCAAAGAGTTATGGGTTTTGGGGAATAAGACCACAGACGTGAGAGTTCATTTTCACCAAATTCTGTCAAAAACACATGCTATCAACATGATTTACATTGTTGATGTTGACTTTAATCGCCTGGTTGAGCTAGTGTTCATCAGATTTCTCCATTGTCAAGTTACTCTTTTCCCCCTTCTCATCTTGCACTCTTTGAATGGAGTGCATAGCCCACAATTAAGGAGTGGGGAGCTGTGTTTCATTTCTTTGTGGATACATTATCTATATAAGTTATTGGAAACTTTTGGCATGGGATATCTGGCCATTCTTCCCCCACTTGTTTATTTATTCAATCATTTATTTTTTATCAGTATGAGTTCATAGATATTATTTTGAACTTTGAGTTACAATTCAATATTCCTTCATTCTTTCATATTGTTTTTTTTTCTTTTTTTTTTAAAAAAAGAGATGAAGTATAGCTGGTTCACAATGTTGTGTTAGTTTCAGGTGTATAGCAAAGGGATTCATATATATTGTTTAGTTGCTAAGTCATGTCTGACTCTTTTGCAACTCCATGGACTATAGCCTGCCAGGCTCCTCTGTCCATAGGATTTCCCAGGCAAGAATTCTGAAATGGATTGCCATTTCCTTCTCCATGGGATTCTCCCAACTTAGGGATTGAACCCACATCTCCTGCATTGGCAGGCAAGTTCTTTACCACTGAGCCACCAGAGAAGCCCAACATATATATATACAATTTGTACACTTATGAGTATATATATGTATGAGTGTATATATATGAATATATATATACTTACACATTCTTTCCCTTATAGATTATTATAAGATATTGAGTATTGTTCCCTGTGCAATATACATTAGGTCCCTTTTGCTTATATATTTAATATATAGTAATGTGTATCTATTAATCCCAAACTCCTAATTTATTCCTCCCCCACCCCCTACCCCCTTTGGTAACCATAATTTCTTCTTTTATGTCTGTGAGTCTTTATCTGTTTTGTAAATAAGTTCATTTGTATCATTTTTTAGATCCACACCTAAGCTATATCATATGATAGATATTTGTCTTTAACTGGCTTACTATTTTCTTCTCTCACTCAAATTATTTCAGCTTTGGCCATAGGGAATGCTTTTAGTTGGTTTCTGTGTCCCTTTGATGTGACCCCATGGTTGTCCTTGTTTTTCAGCACTTCCTTACTTCCTGGTACTATAAGATGCTCTAGGCTCATCTTGTATATTTCCTATCCCAGACCTAGAATCTTCCATCTCTCCAAGGAACTCTGGTTCCTGGTTCCAGAGACCTGGGCCAAGGTACACTTGTTGCTATTGGGGTGTTGTTATTTCTAGGCTCTTTCAGTTACATAGGAATCCATATATATATATACATATACACACATAGATATGTATGGGACCTATAAATATAATCTGTATCATTTCTACATATACACATATGTATCACTATTTCTGTGTATATTCATGTGTATCTATATGAGGCTAAGCATGGGTTCGTAAGAGATGTCTGCAACTCTAACCTGTTACCATATATGTAGATCATTCTAGCCTTTTCTCCTTCTTTCTGATCCATTGCATTTACACTGGGATCCTGGAATAGAAGAAGGACGTTAGATCAAAAACAAGGAAATACAAATAAAATATGGACTTTAGTTAATTAAAATAAGTGTACATACCCAATGATGTATATACACATAAGACAATGTCCATATCAGTATTCATAGAGCTCTTTTTTTTTTAGTAGCTGATTATTTTTACATTTTGTAGATGAAAAACAGTAGAAAATATGAGGCTACACATATTTAGGGGTGACTGAATTGTTTCCATTTTAATTTTTACTCTTTTTAATGGTTTTTCAATACTTACATTTTATAACAAAAAATCCCACCGAGAACACTGAATATATTTCTTGTGGTCTGTTTCTGGATGCTCCATTCTGTTGCATTATCTATTATTTCACCAATATTGTACATTCTTGGTTACTGTACCTTTATGGTAAATCTTGAAATTGAATATTGTGACTCCTCCAACTTTGTTCTTCTTCTTTAGTGTTGTATTGGTTGTTCTAGCTTCTTTTTCCTCCCATGTAAATTTTAGAGTCTGTCCATATCTACAAAATAGGCTACTGGTCATGATTCCCATGGGCTTCCCTAGTGGCTCAGCGGTAAAGAATCCGCCTGCAATGCAGGAGACTCAGGAGATGCGAGTTTGATCCCTGGGTTGGGAAGATCCCTGGAGAAGGGCATGGCGACCCACTCCAGTATTCAGGGTCAGACACGACTGAGCGACTAACACATACATATAGTATTGGAGTAGGAAATGGCAGCCCACTTCAGTGTTCTTGTCTGGAGAATCCCATGGACAGAGGAGCCTGGCGGGCTGCAGTCCATAGGATCACAGAGAGTTGGATACGACCGAAAAAGATGATCCCTTTCCTTAATTATTCTTGACTCTCAGTAATTTTTTACCATTTCACGAATTCAAATCTATTTGTAAAAATTTGCCTGTACTGTGAAATACTGACCCTCAAAATATTTTAACAATTGCATCACCTTTGGAAAAAACTGTATTTGTCCTCCCCAGGTATTTTATTTAATGGATAACACTCAATAGAATGCATAAATTTGAATATTTAAATATTTTAATCCTCTTATTTTGCTTTGATAAACCTCTCACTAGACAGTGATTATAATCTACCACCAGGATTGTTTGGAGAGTTAAATTAGAGGACTAGCAAGCATTAAATATGCTTAGAGATTTAAAAGTATTCAATAAATGTTACTTATTCTTGTACTAAACCCATTTTCTCATTTAAGGAAAATCCTATGCAAAGTTTAACCTCACATAATAGTCTGGTACAAGATTTATCATTTCTTTAAGTATTGTTTAACATCATATACTTTTAAAGTACAATACTGCATTATACAAAAAGCCCTGCTGCCATATAAATGCATTTAACTTTACTCAAGGATACATTAAACATTTGTAATGTTAAAGTTAATGGTTTTTGAGAAAGTATCAAATTTTTATTAAAAGCACAACTTTGCAACTATATAAATGCATAGTTTTAAATATGGTAAATTTATGAAATGAATATTGAGAATTTTTATAGACTTCTTCAGTTGAATGTTTGACAATTTGAGTTTGTATAGTATGTTCATGCAGGGTAAAGTATAAGAAACATAAAAATTGAATGTCCATGAGCTACAGAATAACCTGTAAAGAACAGGTTTGTAAAATTTCTTTCAGTGTCCCTGGGAGTTAGAGTCTGAAAAGATACATCCTTTCAACAGATCATTCTTCAGCTCACTTGGCATTTGAATTTTTTTTTTTTTGTAATTGACTAGAGTCACAATGTTGCGTTAGTTTCAGATGTTCAACAAAGTGATTCAGTTACATAAATAATATATAAATTCAGTTTTATATATATATATATACACACACATTATGTATGTTGTATATTCAGTTATATGTGTTTTGTTTCCCATTATAGGTTATTTTAAGATATTGGATATAATTCCTGTGCTGTACAGTAGGTCCTTGTTGTTTATCTATTTTATCTAACTTAGTATTTGGCTTTAATGCTGATGCTAACACCAAGAGCAGCCAGATGTGTGAAGTTGGAAAGATGAACTGTCGAATTCTGTTCTGAAAAGTTAAGACCCTACTCAGGGCGGTAGCCCTGGGTAGTTGATATAGTCTATGTAATATGTATATACATATATGCCAGAAACCTGTTGTAACATGACTCATTATAAAGTGAATCAATACATACTATATCACATTCTTTCAGTTTTAAAAAACCTAAAGTTGTTTATATTTGAGTAATTATTTGAAATAATATTATTAATGGTTTAATGTTCAGCTTTAAAAGCCTAATGAGCCATTATCACATTAATAATGGCATTAATAATGACAGTCCTGGAGAAGGAAATGGCAACCCACTCCAGTATTCTTGCCTGAGGAATCCCAGCGACAGAGGAGCCTGGTGGGCTGCTGACTATGGAGTCACACAGAGTCGGACACGACTGACATGACTTAGCAGCAGCAGCAGAAATGACAGTCCTCACAGTGTATCAAATGCATAAATAATGTTTGCAACTTATTAATGAGGGATTATGATTTATAAGTAAGACGTATGCATTTTTATAATAGTTACTGTAATTATTAGACAGAGACTTGTTTTCCCACTTATGATGCTTCTTTAGATAGTATATAAAACTGAAGCGTGATATAGTACAAGTGTTTATATCCCACCATCATGAAAAATTTTGACAAACAGTGCAAGTCAAAGAAATATCTTTATTTTATGAAATTCTAATTTTATTACTATTAAATCATTTCAGTGACTTCAGTCTTTCAGTTAACAGCTGTATTTTGAATTCCTTCTACCGGAGCCCAGGAGTCAGCTAGGTACTGAGTACACAGGATAAATACTTCTCAGAGCTCATGTTTGGTGTTGGAGACAAAAGTAAAAGCAGAAGTTGTTCAAACACTTACATTAGGATCAGTGGCAGAGGTGAGAACGGGAATTCTGTTCAATTAAGAACTGTTGAACAGAATCCCCAGCCCTGATGGGGTCTGTTTTGGGCAGTGCTGGCGTGGACAGAGGGAAAGTAAAGGAGAGCTTTCCAGAGTGGCGAGGCCGACCTTTGGGAGGAGGAGTCTTGACCTGGTGTGGTCAGTGCCGGGCATTCCATGTGAAGCAACTGTTTTCAGACGTTGGACAACAGGGTAGCACAGGGCTGTAATCCTTGAGGAAAGGGACACTCCACATTCACCCTCACTTTCTACCTGAACTTTCCAAACTGCATCACAGGGAGATGGGGCCAGAGAGAGAGAGGAACCCACAGCAATGACTTTAGAATAGATCTGAGGGTTGATAGAATAGACTAGAGAAACCAGAATTAGCGCTGTATACATGTGGTCCATTAATTTCCAGAAAGGTAACAAGTAAATTCAGTGAAGAAAGGAAAGTCTTCCTATTTTTATTTATTTAATTTATTAACTTTTGAGGGGTTGTGCTGGGTCTTAGTTGCTGGGCATGGACTTTCTGTAGTTGCAGAGAGTGGGGACCACTCTCTAGTTGTGGTGTGTGAGCTGCTCTTTGTCCTGGCTTCTCTTATTACAGAGTGCAGACTCTAGGCACAAGGGCTTCAGTAGTTCCAGCTCTCAGCCTCTAGAGTTCAGACTCAGTAGTTGTGGCATACGGGCTTAGTTGCTCCAAGGCATGTGGAATCTTCCAGACCAGGAATCTAATCTGGGTTGCCTGCATCAGCAAGCAAATTCCTATCCATTGTACCACCAGGGAAGTCTGAATCAGTGGTGCTGGCATAACTAGATATCCATATGGAAAAAATAAACCTTGACCCTTTCCTCATATTATACACAAAAATTGCTTTGAGATGAATCAAAAGCCTAAACATAATGTCTTTAATTATAAAGCTTCTAGAAGAAAACAAAGGAGGATACATTCATGACCTGAGGAAATGTAGATTTCCTAGGACATAGAATTATTAATCATCACAGAAAAAAATTAAGTTGAATTTTATCAAAATCAAATACTTCTGTTCGTTAGGAGACACAACTAAGAAATGAACAGGCAAGCTACACAAAGAAAATGTTTCCAGTGCTGAAACACTGAAAATGTTTCCAGTATAATTGCTGAAGACTTGTACCTATAATATTAAAATAATTTATATAATCTAATTGCAAAAAGGCAAAATATATGATTTTTTACTTAAAAATTTAAAAGATAAAATGGGCAAAATACTTGAATGGAAACTTAAAAGGAAAATAGACAAATGGCCTGTAATCACACAGAAAAGTACTCAACATAATCATCAAAGAAATGTGAATAAATCGAAAAGGAATATCATTGTTAAATACCAGAATGGCTAAAAATCTAAAAGACTAATAGCACCAAATGTTGGCAAGCATGTAGAGCAACTGAAACTTATAAATTACTCATGGAGTGTAAAATGCTACAGCCAATTTGGAAAACACTTTGGCAGTTTCCTGTAAAATTAAACATGCATTTATCTATCCTATGACTCACCAATTCAACCAAGAAGAAAAGAAAAAAAGAACATTTGCCTACAAAAGATTTGTACGAGTCTTCATGGCAACATCATTCACAGTTGTCTAAAACTTGAAATAATTCAGATGTCCATCAAATAGAGAGTGGATAAACAAATTGTGATATGTTCATACAGTGAAATACTTTTAACCAGTATTTCCTTTAACTGTTTATTCTTTTAACTAACAAAGAATTCAGTATTAACTCACAAAACTCAGACAAAGAATCTAAGAAACCTGCTAAGCACAAGAAACCAGACACAAAAATGTACAGGCTGTAGAATACCATTTAAAAAAATTTCTAAAACAGGCAAAAGACTCAATTTTTATAGATACCACAGCAATGATTGCCCTTTTGCTCAGAGGCATCATTCAACTAGGAAAAGACCTGAAAGAGTTTGTATCTTGACTGATGTAAACGTTTGCTAAAACTCATCAAACTATACAAAATACAATATTTGTGCATTCACTGTACATCAGTTACGTTTCAATAGATACATTAGTAAATATTGACAAATGAACATACTCTGAATACTTCTTTTCCTGTATACAATCTAAGACTCTTTATCCTCCTTTCTTCATGCATGTGCTCGTATCTCATATATGTGAGTTAGCTACTGTATAAATTGTGTAGGTTGTAGATATTTCTTAATTGATGCTTATACCTATCTTTGACTTTTTTCTATGAAAAAATTATCATTTAGAAGGTTGTCATCATTCCACTTGCAGAACATATCTCCAGTTCACTCCTTCACATCTGTACTTAACTGTGTACTGCCGTCATCATTTTTTAACCTGGATTTAACATTAGTCTCCTACCCAATATCCCTGTCTCTGGTCAGCTGTTTCATCTATCTTCCTTCATACTAAAACCATATCTTTCTAATGTTCCAATTTAGTTATATGGCTTACTTGGTACAAGTCAAGTATAGTCATGTAAATATGACTATATTTATATAGGTTCATCAGCTATACTGGCCACATGCCCATGCCTCAAGGCATAACACTTAAAAGGAAGCTAACCTTTAAATGTGCTAGACTGAATATTTTATGTTTATAATCCCTTGTAGTTGTCACAACCCCAAGAAGTTATACTCACCCTCACTACGCGGATGAAGCAGTTAGCAGATGTTTTTAGCAGCTTGCCCCAAAACACATCCATCACCAGCAAGTAATGAAGTCAAGACTTGAACCTATGCTTTCTGACTCCAGAGTTCGAATGCATGTCCACTATACACACTTCGTCTCTTTATAGTCTGCTTCTAGACTTTGTTCCCCAAACTCGTCTTCTACTTCAGCCCTGGGCTCCCAACTTCCATTCACACCCAGCTTCCTTGTGTCCTTTTACACGTAGATCCTTTTGTTCCCGTGTCTTCTTCTCAGGGTCAAATTCCTTCTGACTTAAAGGCTGTTCATTGAAGTTTCCACCCAAGAGTCACTCCCGTAGTAAAGCTTTTCCTAAGATTCTCCAGGTGGAGCCTTACCCTGTTCTGTCACAGACATGACGGTCATGGGACCTTTGTCATAGCCATCATTGTTTATTTTGAGGACATGTTCATGTATCTGTGTCTCCTCATTGGAGCTCCTCTGAAACAGAGTGCCCTCCTCATCATTTTCTCATTCCTTAGTATACAGAGAAGCAGGTCCATAATAATTATTTGTTGAATAAACAGACCTTTTGCTGCCAGACAACTTAGCAGCACAGTTGCATTTGCCTAATTTTGATCTCTCACTGTAAATTATTTGTTAGTAATAAAATGGTTTAAAGCTCATCTGAAAGATATAAAATCAAAAAGGAGAGAAAAAATGGAGATGAGGTGTCCTGTGCCTGGGCTGAGCAGCATTATGAGGTTATTTTTTAAGAGCACGGTAGAATGTGGGATTTTTTAGAGTTTAAAACGATTGGCTGAGATATTAAGCTGCTTTGCCAGCTGTTCAAAAATGGATTGCTCCCAGCATATAAATAACTACTGTTATGTCTCTATAAAATTCTAGACCTTGAATGGCATATTTGATTAGAGTGAAATGAAAAAGAAAGAGTTGTTATAAACAAGAAGCTGAGATTAAAAGGATGTGTTCAGTAACTGCCTGTAGTGAGTTTCAAATAGCCTTTCCGACTATAGACATAGACAATTAAATAAAATACTTGCAATCTTAAAGAAACTAAAACATAGACCTTATTGGAGTTTAGTCATCCCCTTAACAGTCTCTTCCTTTTATTCCTTTGGTGGGGTTTATTGCAAAGGAGAGTCAGTAGTATGTCATTTTAGCAATTTCTACCCCAGTTATATCAGTGTAATATATTTAATATCTATTTGTGTGATATTAATTAAGAGGGATTTTCTTTTACATGTGTGCTTCTGGTAATATGAGTTACTGGTTCAATGTATTAAATATGAATTGTGGTGGTGGTTGTTTATTCGCTGAGTTGTGTCCGACTCTTTTGTGACCCTATGGATGGTAGCCTGCCAGGCTCCTCTGTCCATCAGATTTTTCATGCAAGGATACTGGAGTGGGTTGCCATTTCCTTTTCCAGGGGATCTTCCCAACCCAGGGATCCAACCTGCGTCTCCTGCATTGCAGGCAGATTCTTTACCACTGATAAAAAGGTAGCAGCTTGTGAATACCCAGGTGCAGGCATGGGAGTATGAGTATTTCCAGTATGAGTGTTTCAGTGTCACTCATTGTCCTACTTGATTTTAGCTATGTTTACGTACAACTGATGTTACTAAGCTCCATTCATTATATGTTACAGGACCAGAACTACAACTGTCTTTATGGAGATGCTGACAATTAACTGATTTGAATAGTCCTAGTATAGGGAAAGCTGGCTGATAAAAATGCGAATGATAGGAGAAAAGTTTGAAATCAAACTATTTTTTCAAGCCAACAAGTGTTTATTAAGCCCTGAATCTGTATGCCCAGCTCTGTATTGGATCCTGAGAACACACACAGATACATAGCTGGAAATGCAAGAGCCTCCTTTCAGTCCCTCAGCAAGACAGAGTAAAAGATACAATGCAACAGAAACTTGAGTGTTGCCTGAACTCTATAAACTTTTAGCGATTTCTTACCAGGTGAGTCTTCCCAGGTGGTGCTAGTGGTAAAGAATCCTCCTGCCAATGCAGGTGAGACGTAAAAGACACATGTTTCATCCCTGGGTTGGGAAGATCCCCTGGAGTAGGAAATGACACCCCACCCCAGCATTCTTGCCTGGGAAGCATCATGGACAGAGGAGCCGCAAAGAGTCAGACAGTCTATGGGGCCACAAAGAATCAGACACAACTGAGCAACTGAGCCCATACACATACATAGTGCAAATAGATCAAAATAGAGAGAAATGCTGAAGGCGTACTCACCATCGGCTGACCTCAGATGGAAGAGCATGATCTCTGGAAGGAGGAAGGTGATTTAGGGTAACAGATCCATCTGAAGTTCTGGAATTTGTGAGAATAAGAATAGGCTTGCTGTAGTATTGGTGGCATACCACTTAGCCCGTGGACTGTAGCCCACCAGACTCTTCTGTCCGTGGACGTCTCCAGGCAAGAATACTGGAGCAGGTTGCCATTTCCTTCTCCAGGGGATCTTCCCAACCCAGGGATCAAACCCAGGTCTCCTGCATTGCAGGTGGATTCTTTGCTGTCTGAGCACCAGGGAAGCTCTGCCACTTAGCTTCAGATTCACCCTTATAATCGGCTGCCTCGGAGTTCATGTGGGGACCACAGCAAACAGAGAGACATCTTTGGTAGGGATGTGATAGAAGCCAAGGAATGGAACTAGGAAAGCCATAAGTAGTGCCTGGTATGCACAAGGAAGACAGTTGCATGAATGGCACCAACACCTCGGTCCTTTGCCTTAGTCTTCTGGTGGATGAATCATGGGGTATGTTTATGCCAAGAAGACATCCTTGGGCAACATTATAAATGCAGTTAGACTGTCAATTAAGGACACCAAGAGAAAGTCATTCTAATGTGGGGCAGACAGCAGAGATGGGTATACTTCTTATTCGTGAATGTGAAAACACTAAGAATGAGCCCTCTACATATAGACATTCATGGTGATTCATTTGTTACCACTTATAGTTCACCTCCGTCTACCCCACCATTGGTGCCTCTCAGACTACAAACACATAGAGATATGAGTTGCCCAGTTGCAGCCTCTTAACAGGTGGTGCTGTGTGTCTGTGTGACTTGTTGCCCTGACTTTGGGAATCCTCTTACTGGGGTTCAGCTACTGCACTATGCTCTGACTTCTAGCACATGCATGTTTCATCATTTCTAAATGTTTGCCTGACTTACACCTCTTAATTAGACCCTTCTAGTTGATAGCTGGCTTCTGACCCAGATTTGCTTTTCGCCATTTCTTTGCTTTCAGTATTCTTTGCGCTGCTGACCTGGCCCACTTTTTGAGATCGCTTCATGCCAAGCACTGTGCATTCCACTCAGCAACTTTCATTGTGTCCCCTCCTCCAAACTCCTGTGTTGAAGCCCTGACCCCTCATTTGATGGTGTTTTGTTTTCAATGAGGTCATAAGGGTGGAGTTCTCTGCCTCAGAGAAGACACAGAAGGTAGCCTTCTGCAATCCAGGAAGAGCGTGTTCACCAAGAATGTCATCAGCTGACATCTTGACCTAGGGCTTTCCAGCCCCTGGGACTGTGAGAAACAAATTTCCATTGTTTAAGCCGCTCAGTCCACGGTAATTTTTTAGAGCAACCCAAGCTGACTAATATAGACAGGGATATGATGGGGATGGGGAAAAGACTCAGAGAGCAAAGCAGTTTGTTTCAAAACTTAGCTAATTAGTTCTATTGGAGTTAAAAAAAAAAATTATTTTACTCTTTTTAGCACACTGTACTGCGTTAAAAATTGGATAATTCATCCCACCCCCACAGTAAACGCACTATTACTGAAATGGAGATAAAGTTTAAATTATCCGTCTTGCTTATGGGCAAGAGGTTGAGGACGACAACCTTAGATTTCCTTTAGATGCCATTTTTGTATTTTACTTGCATCTCTATCTAGGACTTATCTTTCCTTTCCATTGTAGATGTATTTACATAAAAGGACTTATATCCATGGAAAAGGAAATGGAAACTCACTCCAATATTCTTGCCTGGAAAATCCCATGGACAGAGGAACCTGGTGGGCTATAGTCCATGGAGTCACAGAGAGTCAGACACAACTGAAGCGACTAAGCATGCACGCACGTGTATCCAAGTGACTTCTAAATTATTAGGCTGTAGGACTTAGTCTGTTGGCTTTCCACAACATAGCACTTAGCTGAACACCAGATGGCTTCTTTCAGATAACTCTTCATTGTGAGAATGTTTGGTCACATTTTGGTGAAATGGGAATATGGATCAGGAAAATAGAAATAAAAATTTGAGTCTGTTTTCCCTTAGCCTCCTTGAGTGTGTTTTTTGAAGTAAGAGGTATTTCTCTTAAGAGGCCAGAATGAGAGGCCAGCCAAGAGGTTAGTGTCATCCTTCAGAGAACCATGGGGGAGACTGGGTGGAGACCTCCCATCCCGTGAAAGATCTCCATGTATTGGAGGCCAGCCATGCAGAAACTGTGGTCGTGAGTATGGTCCTGTATTTTCTATGACCTCTTGGTGAGTGCATCTTGGCTTGTCCTGTCACTAAAAGTACAAGGGTAAAAATAATTCCAAGGCATTATCAGAATTAATTTTACAACTCTAAGGTTAGGACCTTTGGGGAAATGACTTGTTTAAAATTTAGTTTTAAGCAAAACTATTTTATTTTCCCAGTTCAAAAAGAAAATGAAGTGAATGGAAAATATGTTGAATCCTAGTAGTTCTTTAATGTTATTGCATCATCAGTATATAAAATCCAATTCATCTCTTGGTTTGGAGCAGCTCTGCTTAGGTCAGCAGTTTGAAGTCAGAACCATGGATTTATAAGTGGTGGTGACAAAATGATCGGGTTCCTGTGTATGTGGCTTAAACCAAACCCCCATTGACTCATATTAAGCAAGACTTTTGAAATAAGATGAGAATTCCATCCAATAATTTTTAATATATTTATAAATGACAGAAGCAAAGTTTATGATGTTAGGATTTAATTTAATGGATCTTGGGTTGTGCGTATAGTGAGTTATGGCAAAAAAAATTTAGAATTTAACGTTTCGTAGTAAAACAGGCATTTATTACCAGAATCACTGATCTGTCCTGGAGACTTGTGCTTACGTTTTTTTTTTTTTTTTTGCCATTTGTCAAAATGGATTTCTCTTTTTATTTCTTCTATTTGTGTTATTTTCTTGTTTTTTTAATTTCTCTATACTAGATGGTGTGTGCAGAATCTAAAACTCTCAATGCTTTCTGTCACATGGGAATTTAGATCTCATCCAGAAAGTCCAGTCTGGGACAGATTACAGACATTCAGCTGCTGTAGCCTGGGCGTGCTGACCCATCCCCTGTCCAGCTGACATGAGGAGACTTCATCAGAGGAGCCACTTTGTGGAGAGCATGTCATACGGGTCTGCCCTTGAGTCACGGGTATCAGGAAACAGGGTTTCTGAAGCTGATGTTTCTTGGGGCAGGGTCTTAGGGAAAACAAAGTTTCTGGTCATCTTCTTTTTAAAGAACAAGTGCAATTAATAAAGTATGAAGGCAATAGAGAATTTATCAACTGGGAGAAATAACAGAAAATTCAATGTGAAACAGTATCCTTCATTTCTATTGCATATGGCTGTGTAGAGGTTAATTTCACTTCCAGTCTCAGATTCAGGTTATCAGGAATGAAGTTTTAGCACTCTGAGTTTGGCTCAGGATTTCTTAACCTTGACACCATTGACTTTTGGAGCCAGGTCGTTCTTTGCCGTGGAATTGTATAGTGTTGAGCAGCAGGTCCGTGGGTGTGTGCCTGCTAAGTTGCTTCAGTCGTATCTGACTCTTTGTGACCCTGCGGACTGTAGCTGCCAATCTCCACTGTCCATGGGGTTTTCCAGGCAAGCATATTGGAGCGGGTCGCCATTTCCTTCTCCAGGGGATCTTCCTGACCCAGGGATCGAACCTGGGTCTCTTACGTCTCCTGTGTTGGCAGGTGGGTTCTTTAGCACTAGCACCATATGGTGGAGAAGGCAATGGCACCCCACTCTAGTACCCTTGCCTGGAAAATCCCATGGATGGAGGAGCCTGATAGGCTGCAGTCCATGGGGTCGCTATGAGTCAGACATGATTGAATGACTTCACTTTCACTTTTCACTTTCCTGCATTGGAGAAGGAAGTGGCAACCCACTCCAGTATTCTTGCCTGGAGAATCCCGTGGATGGGGGAGCCTGGTGGGCTGCAGTCCATGGGGTCGTACAGAGTCGGACACGACTGAAGTGACTTAGCAGCAGCAGCAGCACCACCACCACCATATGGGAAGCTTCTAGCAGCATCTCTGGTCTTTACTAAATAGATTCCAGTAGCATTGACCACCCCACCCAATCAGTGTAGGACAGCTACAAATATCTCCGGACACTGTTAAATGTCCCCTGGAGGCATCTTTCCCCATTGAGAACCACAGCATATATTTCTTGAGCACAAGAACTTAATTATTCGTCTTTGCATCCCTGGTCCCTAGCAGTGTCTCTAGCAGCTCTAGCATTTACTCAGCAAATGTCAAATGAACGACTAAATGGAAAGTTGAAATTAGTGTCTTTATGTATGTAACCATTTTTTGTGTGTGCCTAGATAAATTAATATACATAAGTTTTCTTAAGAGAGGGATTCTGATATATTTTTAAGAAAGCTTTTATTATTACTAGGATAACAGTTTTCATGTAATTATTCATTCCTGTTCCTTCACAAGTTATAATTACATCATAAATTTGTATTATATTGATATAGTCCTATGAATCTCATAGACATTAATGTCAATATATTTATCATTCCTTCTGAAGTTTGGTCTTATTGAAGGGATATCTTCCAGAAAGGCTGCTGAAAAGTTAACTGGCCCTTTTGATCCTACCTGGCCCTCAGAAGTCAATGACCCAGGAGTACCTGGCAAGTGGTGCTGACTTAGTCCAGCAGGACTAAGTCATGCCGCTGGGCAGCATGACAAAGTGATGGTTCTGAGTACTTCCTGGAAAATGTGATGATTCTGAGTTACCTGCCAAAGAAACTGAGGCAATAAATAAAGATGGGAGAGAAGCTGAACAAGTGCAGCATAATGCTGAAGTCTTTCTCCTCTTAGGATTAGCGCTTTCATCTTGGTCGTTTACAAGGCACATGTTGGCAACGATCAGCATGGCGGCTCCTAGTATATCTAACATTCAGGTGGCCTATGCTCTGTGCCTTGCAGTGTTCTAAGAACTCTACTCGATTTACTCAGTTAATCCTAACAGCAAGGGCACAAGGAAGGAACTTTTATTATCTCCATTTCATAGGAAAGAAAACTGTGTCACAGAGATGTTAACATAATCTGTCAGTTCAATACCTATCATTGAAGTGCATCCCATGTGCTAAGTGCTGTGGATATGGTACAGTATTCATATATGCCATTCTCCTTTACCCCAAGAAGCTTATACCTATCTGGTAGAGGTGATAATTCAAATATACAAAGTCCCAAGTCAAACATGTTAAATATCATAAAAGAGGATATAATCACGTGCTCTGTTGCTTGCCGTGCAACCCTGGGCAAGTTGTGTAACTTCCCCAAACCTGTTTTCTCATCTTTAAAACTGGTTCAATAACAGTACCTTATGAGGTTGTTGTAAGGGCAATGTCTTTACTTTTATAAATTACTTAATAAATGTTATGTAGTAGAAGAGTAACAATAGAATGATGTTTCTACTTGGCGTATCAGAGGTTTCACGGACGGACTGTAGCCCGCCAGGCTTCTCTGTCCATGCATTCTCCAGGCAAGAATACTGGAGTGGGTTGCCATGCCCTCCTCCAGGGAATCTTCCCAACCCAGGAATTGAACCCACGTCTCTTATGTCTCCTGCATTGACAGGTGGATTCTTTACCACTAGTGCCACCTGGGAAGCCCAATGGTCTGATAACAGAGGGGAAAAAATCTGTTCTTAATGGAGAAAATAATACAAATAGAAGTATGGTGAAGGAAAGCTCAGAACATAGGGACAGCCTAGAGTTTAGTTTCTTGATGGCATGAAAGAATATAGGGAAGAAAAAGGTAAAAGAGTAGGTTGAGGTCATATCATCATCTTAGCCTGAGGTTAAGGAATTCGGAACTTTTCGTTAGGCAATGTGTAAACATGGATAGCTTTTGAGGAGATGAGAACAGTGCTTTAGGGAGATTTGTCTGCTGTTGACATGCAGAATGGATTTGAGTGGAGGAAGTAGCATCCAGGGGCGTAATCAGAAGCCCATTGCACTGAGGACCATGGAAGGGGCTGGTGTCGCCTCATCTCTGCTTGTGGCTTTAGGAGTGGCCGCAGAAGGAGACAGAAGGGTCCTTCGGATGACAGATCTGACTGGGTCTGGCAGAGGTGAAGGAGGGAATTGTCACAAGTTTGAAAGATCAAAGTGAGATAGACACTAGGAACAAGTAACTGGAAGGACTGTGCAATGATCGTGAAGATCCAACATATGCTGCAGGGGTTGCTCACAAGCCTACTGTCTGACATCTTGAGTTCAAGATGCCATCTGTTTGGGGATGTACAGGAAATACATCTCCTTTCCAGGACTGAACCCTGAGCTGGAGATGAGCAGCTGTTGATGAGCAGCTCAGAGATGAACCCTGAGCAGACGTTGTCTAGGCTGCTGTCGTCATAAGAACTGGCAAAAGGATGAAAGCTATTGTTTTCACAGAGAGGGTGGTGCAGAGCACTTCCTCAGTGACAGTGCCTGAGGAAAAGGAGGAGGTCGTGGGGGGATAGGCTGAGGACCAAAGGAGAGACCCCAAGAAGCCCAGATGGAGGGAAATCCAGAAAGCGGGGTTGGTTAATGGATTCAGATATTTCAGAGAGTCTGAGGAGGAAGAAGAAAGAAGGACCAAAGGTGCTATTGATGGGATTTGATAATTAGGACTAAATTTACTTTGAGATCAGGCTTCCCTGTTGGCTCAGACAGTAAAGAATTTCCCTGCAACGCAGGAGACCCGAGTTCGATCCCTGGATTGGGGAGATCCCCTGGCAAAGGGAATGGCTACCCACTCCAGTATTCTTGCCTAGAGAATCCCACGGACAGAGGAGCCTAGTGGGTTACAGTCCATGGGATCACAGAGAGTCTGACACAACTGAACGACTTCACTTTACTTTGAGATCAAATTCTCCTTTCTATGATGGGGGAAGAAATACTGTGGCACGGAAGGAAGGAGTGTCTGGTGGGAAGGCCAAGCTGGCTATATGGAACAGGGTGGAATTCACACACCCACCTTGGAACCTTCCAGTGTCAGGGGGTCGGTCAGTCTGTGAGAAGAGTATGTCCACGCGGGTGTGTATGTGAGTGTAGGGGTTGGATTAGGGAAGCAAATGGGGAGTGGAAGTGCCCATGCCCCACTTCAGCCCCAGTCGATTATTTCCACATGGCTGTGTGAGCCCTGTGTTGCCAGTGGTTTTGATTTTTCAAAAGACACAGACAGTCTAGGGGTGTTTTGATGTAAATTTGCACGTTTTCAAATGTTGGCTCGAAGTTTTAAAAACTCTGCCCAAACTAAACAGGGCGAACCTGTCCCTGGCACATCGCCCTTGAGGCTGCAGTTTGCTGCTCTGGTACAAACCATGGCTGCCTGATGGTTCTTCCCGGAGAGGAAAAGCCAGAGAGCCTGGCTTATCACAAGCACTGGACAAATATTTGTTGAATGAGAAACAAGGTGTAGGAAGATTATTTTTAGATAGGAGGAAATGGAGGGCTCTAATTTAATGTAGCTGTGACAGAGCGGCTGTCATGGACATGTACAGCAGCTTAGAGAATGTTGGCAAATTAAACAGTGAGACATCTCTATTCAAAAAATGTTTTATTCCCCTGTCAATATTGGCCTCTCGGTACCTATTAATATGATTGTCTTCACACCAGTGGTAATTGACAGTGGCAGTAGAACAAAGATAAATTGGCAATATTATTATCGCTATATTAGCACCATTGATGATTAGTAATTATCAGCACAAGAGTAACACCACTAAATTATTGGGTGAGCATGCCTTATCCATCCTTCGTCATATATGTAAAAGTAGGCAAATTTTTCTGCTGGACTTAAACTCAGAGCATGGACTTTTCGTGAGAAACAGATACGCAGGGAGGGAAAGATGTGTCAGAGCAGATACATAGAAAGTGTTTCCATTCAGGGTCCTGTTTTAAACCTTCTGCAAGCTGTTCGCTTATCAGCCTCAGTCTTCTCCGAAGTACATTTTTCCTGCTCCCAGCTCAAATTGAACTGAAATCACAAATAGTGTGCAATGCAGACATACAGACTGGTCAATTACTACAAGTACTTGGTGACTGTCAATTTGGGAAATTGTAGAAATGCCTATTTATGGACTCACTTGTGGGTGTTTCCCCCTTAAGATGCAAGAACTCTATCAGGATATCTCACTTCAAGATAAGTATTGTCCCCCTTTGACAGGTGAGAAAACCAAGTCTCAGAAAGGACAGGTAACCTGCTTAAGGTCACACACTTAGTAAGTTATATAGCTGGGATTGAATACAGGCTGACTTCAGTGCCTGTGTCTTGCAGGCAGCTTTAGCCAAATTAAGTTCTGAGTGACTTGTTCCATTGAGTTTCATGAATAGAACTCACATTTCTGTTTTTCTAAAAACAATAGTCCTTCTTTACTCTGGTCTTTGGGGACAGTGACATTTTTCCATTTTTCTAAAAGAAATTGCAGAAGTAACACTCGGAACTCAAGACCAGTAATTACCAAGGGGAAGCGTATGGTTGCAGAACCCTGCCTACATTTTAGTTGTGAAGGCTATGAGATTTTTCATTTCTTACCTCTCTTTCATTCTGAAAGCATTTCTACCATTTCCTTGTTGGGCCTGGCTATGTGTGATGTCCTCAAAGGAGAAGTCAAGCGTCTTTGCCCCATTCTTTTTTCCTTTATAGTCAAAGTTCTTACCCAGGTCATATTTTTCAGGATATATGCAACTAGGGAGGGGATTTTTAAGACTATAAATAATTAACCTCTCCTTTTATGAAGGCTTCAAAAAGATGCCTATGGTTGTGACAGGCAAGAGGCCCAATGGAAAGCATTAGTATGCTTGACTCTCTTCTCCAAGCGATCAAATGTGTCTCTGCTCTTTCTCATACTTGAAAAGAAGCATCTAGGGTTTTATCTTTTAACTAAATATATGCGTGTATTTGAATGCAAAGATATAAATATTTAAATGTATAATCTATAAGGATATCCACATATATTCAAATGTAAACCTGTGTATGTAACTTCAGACAGATGTTAATGAGCTAATAAATATTAATACACTTTACAGGTATCCAACTTTGTATGACTCTAGTTTTTGAGGCAAAAATATGCTCCTCTGTATCCGCACCACACAGACTAAACATCTGTTTTAAAGTGTGTTAAAATCCAGCAACTCAATGTCAACTGGATCTGGCTTTACGTTATTGCTTGCTTGATTATGGCTCTCACTGGGGGAGGAGAGCTTTCTGATATCCTCCAAACCTCCAGAGTACCATTCAAAGCAGCTGGTATTCTATATATTACATAATTATGAAGCACACAGTGTAGTTTAGAATACTTAAGAGGCACTAGGGGCCCACTTCTCAAAATATTTACAGCCTTTTATTCTTCTAAAAACAATAATTTGCATGCCTAAAATGATATGTGTACCTTTGCCATGCAAATTTCCTTTGGCTTCTTCTTTCCTGGTGAAACTTGCTCTGAAAATATCAATGTTTATTAGTGAAAAGACCGGAGGGCGGTGTAGTTGGCAGGAAACGGGGTCTTCAACTTTCTTTTTCCAAATTTTGAATGTTCAGGGGGAAGTGGAGAAGGTCTGAGCGAAGGATCTCCTGCTGAGGGTCAGGCTGAGCATCTGAGGAGAGGCTGGAAGAATGCTGTCTGCCTTTGCATTGAAAGAGATGATCAGGGCCAAGTGCCTCCCCAATAGGCCAGCTCTGGAGACTCTAACTTAGAAGAACATTGAGAAAATGGTTTCTTTTGTACAGATCCCAAAGTCAGGTATTAAGGCAAGGCTTCATGCCAAGGATTGGTGAAGTGCCCCTTGTCAGAGCTCAGTGATTCTGATCATGTAGCAGTCTCTACATGATCTGTAGACTCTGTCCGCTTTTGTCTTTCCAACTATCCTCCACCCTAGAACCTCAAACAGTCAGCCATTCACTCAGCAAACATGAGCTGCACCTCTGCGTGACCAGAGCTCTTTGGGCAATGGGAATATAAAAGTGAATGTGGTGATACTGTCCCTCTGCAACTCAAGTGTTGAAGAGTGGGAGAAAGACATCAAATCAAATCTGTGTGTCCAGGCATCGTGGCATGGTAGTAAAAGCAAGGATGGGAATAGTAACAGTGCCTAGGAGAGTGGGTTCAACTCTAACTTATGTGACCGTGTGCATGTGTGCACAGTCATGTCTGACTCTTTGCGACCCTGTGGGATGTAGCTCTCCAGGCTTCTCTGGGATTTTCAGGCTTCCGTGGGATTTTCTCTGGGATTTTCATGCTTCCATGGGATTTTCATGGGATTTCCATAGGATTTTCATGGGATTTCCATGGGATTTTCCAGGCAAGAATACTAGAGTGGGTTGTCATTTCCTCCTCCAGGGGATCTTCCCAAAGTGGGGACTGAACCTTGTGTCTCCTGAGTTGCAGGCAGATTCTTTACCACTGAGCCATTGAGGAAGCCCTAGGTGACAAAAGCCATCAGGAAGGGCTTTGCAGTGGAGATGATGCTTCAGGCAGACAGTGCGGGGAAGCAATTCTTTAAAGAGGCTAGAAGCAGGGAAGGCATGGGAGGGTTTTGAGAGGTGGAGGGGCAAGGTTGGGCTTTAACATCTTGTTTGTTTGTTTAGTAATTCTTTTTAACAAAGCACTTTGGAGCATTCCTAAGCAACCGGTTTTTGTTTGTTTGTTTGTTTGTTTTTCTGAGTGGTCTATGTCTATAAGGAATCCAGGGCTTGATCTTTGCTGTTTACTGAAAATGTTCTAGATGGTGATCTTGCCATCTTGGTTGAAGATAACTCCTCACAGGGGTTAAGTGGAGCCTTGAATATCTTGGGTGAGTGTCATATGATTTATACCCAAAATAGAACTGATAGCAGAGTATTTAATCTGGCTTCAATTTTTTTCTGAAAGAGATGACAAAAAAAATTAAATATACTTTGATAGCAGATTAAGAGTGAGCAAACTTCTTTTAGAGCTCAAGCTTAGTATGTCCCTTTTGTTTGTGGGAGTGTACTAATAAAAATATATTAGAAAGATGAATAAATCAACCAGATCAAAGCATTCATTAATTATACATATATATTGAAATGGTACTAAAACATTAAGTGTGTTAGGACATATATTGAATATATAATATTAAATATATGCAGAGTACTTATGTAATGTTACTACATTAAAAGAGACAAGAAAATGGGACATAATCTGAGTGAACAGAGTAAGAAGACAATTTTTAATGTTTTTTTGTGTGTATGCAAAGCTATATATGATGAAGCTACATTTATTTTACAAACAGAAAAAAATATCTTTTCCCTATTAGGGATACACTGGGGAAGTAACAAATTAAACAAAGTTCTCCCTCAGAAAAGGACAGTAGGAACACTTCTAAACCGTTCCTAGAAATTTGCTACTGTCTGCCTAGCCTGAAAGTCATGTACTAAAGATGATGTTGTTTCTAATGCATTCTGTTCATTCAGCAACACAAGAGCACTTACTATATGCTATACAAAGCTACAAAAGATTATTTGTTCATGGCCTCACATAGACTCTAGTCTAGTTCAGGAAAGCAACATGTAGACAACAAAAGCAAAGACATAATGAAAGTCTGATCAAGTTATAAAATGATTAATTAAATGGAAATCTTGCCTCAATCATCGTTAACTTCCTTAGATCTGAAAGCCTTTATTTACTTCAGACGTCCTGCCAGATTTCTCCTCTTCCATCACCCCCATAGTTAAATGTTCTCTTGAGTGCCATGTGCATTTCCATGATGTAAACTCCCTGAGAGCCATATTATGTCATATTCATATTTATATGCCCTGTAATGCCTCGAACATAGTAGAAATTCAATACATATTTATGCAACCAGTTAATGGTCCAATATTGTGTGAGGCTACACATACAGTAGTAATAGAAAGTATTTCATTTTAGGCTCAAGCAAACTGTTTATTTCATAAATCTGACAATGGCTGTAGTGAAGCAAAGTGGCTCCATCTGATCTCAGCAAATATTGATTGATGGATGGATGCTGCTTCCAGTGGCCATGTGGCAAGGGAAGAGCTTTCTTCATAAAGTGAGTGGCCTTTGACATGCACTACAGTGTCTTTTTTCTTAATAAATAGTCTTCTCTATCAGCTAAGGTCTTGCTCCCTGGTAAGTAGGAAAAAAAATCTCTCAGAAACATGAAAAGACAGAAACTTCTCTTTGCTAAACCATAGTTTTGTGTAAAGATGCGACCCAGAAAACAATTATTTGTGAAGGGGTTGGTTGAATCATTTCAACCTCTGTGTTGTTGTTGTTCAGTTGCTAAGTTGTGTCCCCCTTTTTTGTGACCCCACGTACTGTGGCACACCAGGCTTCCCTGTCCTTCACTATCTCCCTGATTTGCTCAAACTCATGTCCATTGAGTTGGTGATGCCATCCGACTATCTCATCCTCTGTCATCCCCTTCTCTTCTTGCCCTCGATCTTCCCCAGCATTAGGGTTTTTTCCAAAGAGTTGGCTCTTCGCATCAGGTGGCCAAAGGGTTGGAGCTTCAGCTTCAGTATGAGTCCTTCCAATGAATATTCAGAGTTGATGTCTTTTAGAATTGACTGGCTTGCTCTCCTTCTATGGGAGCTGGTTGTTGTGTGATGTCCAGGAACTGCTGGGTAGCAGCACCCACACTACCAGTTCACAGAGCCCGACACCCCTGTCATGGGTCATCATTCAGTTTTCACACAGCAAGAGTGACAGGAGCTCATTGTTTGGCCCCTGTTGGTGTCCTTCCAGGTCCATGAAGCTGACTGGTTTGCATAATAATCTGAATGACTAATTGAAGCTCAAATAATTGTGTTTCTAAATCTGTAACTAAGATGTGCCAGAAAGGTTGGTCCCATATGGTGAAAAGAAAAGACATTTCAGTGAGAAAAAATCTTTCCAAATTTTTTCCTTTAGTTAAAAAAAGGTAGCTTAACAGACATTTCTCCAGAGAAGACATGCAGATGGCTAACAAACACATGAAAAGATGCTCAACATCACTCATCATCAGAGAAGTGCAAATCAAAACCACAATGAGGTACCATCTCATGCTGGTCAGAATGACTGCTATCAAAAAGTCTACAAACAATAAATGTTGGAGAGGGTGTGGAAAAAAGGGAGCCCTTTTACACTGTTGGTGGGAATGCAAACTAGTACAGTCACTATGGAGAACAGTGTGGAGATTCCTTAAAAAACTGGAAATAGAATTGCCATACAACCCAGCAATCGCACTCCTGGGCATACACACTGAGGAAACCAGAATTGAAAGAGACACATGCACCCCAATGTTCATCGCAGCACTGTTTATGATAGCCAGGACATGGAAGCAACCTAGATGCCCATCAGCAGATGAATGGATAAAAAAGCTGTGGTACATACACACAATGGAATATTACTCAGCTATATTCATTCATTCAAAAAGAATGCATTTGAATCAGTTCTAATGAAGTGGATGAAACTGGAGCCTATTATACAGAGTGAAGTAAGTCAGAAAGAAAAACACCAATACAGTATATTAACGCATATATATGGAATTTAGAAAGATGGTAACGACCCTATATGTGAGCCAGCAAAAGAGACACAGATGTAAAGAACAGACTTTTGGACTCTATGGGAGTGTGGGATGATTTGAGAGAATAGCATTGAAACATGTATATTACCATATATGAAATAGATTGCCAGTCTAGGTTCAATGGATGAGACAGGGCGCTCAGGGCTGGTGTACTGGGATGACCCTGAGGGATGGGATGGGGAGGGAGGAGGGAGGGGTTCAAGATGGGGAATACATGTACACCCATGGCTGATTCATGTATGGCAAAAACCACCCACAATATTGTAAAGTAATTAGCCTCCAATTAAAATAAATAAATTATTTTTTTAGAAGGTAACTTATTTTTTTGGGAGAACCACTACTTCTAATTCAAAATTACATTAAAATATATTGTAAGGGTGTATGCATAGCTATGTGAACACCCACACACATGCACATGCCTGAACACACATCTGTTTAACAGAATAAGCCAAACCATTTTGAACCTTGGCCAGTCAGAAACATGAATTCTAGATACTTCAGTGGATGATAATGTCCTATGAAATTAAACTGATGTTGTGGTCCATTTTGGAGAATAAAGCTGATGGTTTCTTCCATGGAAATAATGCTCAAAATTTTAGTGTGCTGGGCAGAGGGATGTGAAGAAATGTTAGTGGTTGATGCATATGCTCATTATCTTGAATGGGGTGATGGTTTCATGGGTGCACACATGTGTCAAAACTTGGCAAATTGTGTACTTTAAATAGGTGCAGTTGTTGAATGTCAATTATACTTCTGTAATTAAAAGTCAGTTTCAGTGTCCGAGATTGGAAAGCCCCCATTAAACATCTCATGAAGAGTCATGTAAGACAACTAAGAAAAATGCCAGTATGCTTCATCTGGGAAATGCTTGCATGTATTATTCCTCCAACCATTCATCACCCCTTCTAGGATCTAGGAAAATAAACAATAGTGAGTGAGTTTTGTGATAAACATGTGTGTACCCCATCATCACCCAGGACCAATCACTACTTGCCTGGACCTGTCTCTGGCCTGGAGAGAGGAAGCAGGATGTCCAATCACTGATGGGCTTGGTTCTAAACTTGGTTAAAATCCAGAATCTAGATTTAGGACCGTGACACCATCAAGTTACAATTACCCCTTGTGACCCTTCCATCCTAAGTGGTCAATATGATGTCTTAACACACTGACGCGTCAGATTCACCTCATTTTTTCCCTGACTCCTCCATACATTCTTTCCTTCCTATTCATTGTAAGCAATGCAGACAAAACTGTAGGAATAGGGCAAAAAAGAAAGAGCTTACACATTCCAAGTGACTTTTATAAAAGGGCGACCACCTTTGTGTGAAGGAGCTTCTAACGGTAAAAGACAACCTTATGTTTATGAACCTCAGCCCCACTCTTCCAGCACAAGAAGCTGAATACATGTCCAACTTCTGTCTGGAGCTTGGAGGGAGAGGGGCTTCCCAGGTCCATGCCTGTGGGACCCAAGAGCTAAGGCTGGGATTAGAGTTTAAGAAGACTGGAATATAAGTTGCTGGAAAGATCCTGAGAAAGAGGCAGCTAAGACGAGGTAGGATGTCAACTGGTGTGTCCTCCCCGCTAATCCTGAGAGTGAAGGGGGAAACTTACTACCACGGATCCAGAGGCAGGCACCCTGTCATACCTGGGTAAAGAGACAGAGGGGAACCAGGAAAGTTGAGGAGACCAGTAGCATGGGGCATGCATGGGAGAACAAAGGGGATGTGGAAGCAGTAGCATCCACAGATCCTCGTGAGATGGGGTGTAGGGATGAGGGAGACCTCTGGACCCCCTGAGAGAGGGTGAGAATTTCAGTGCTTTCAGGTGAGAGCACCTGAAAAGTCCACATTGCTTGTCAGGTGGCGCTAGTGGTAAGGAACCCGCCTCCCAGTGCAGGAGATGCAAGAGATACGAGTTCGATCCCTGAGTCAGAAAGATCCCCTGGAAGAGGGCATGGCAACCCACTTCACTATTCTTACCTGGAAAATTCCACGGACAGAGGAGCCTGGCAGGCTATGGTCCTTAGTGTTGCAAGGAATCGGACATGACTAAAGCAACTTATCACAGCACATGGTTTTTCTATATTTCTTTCTTTCGTTCCCTCCATTGTTTTTATTCTCTTTCCTGAAAACTATTTGGTTCATTTAAAATTAGAATCAACGTTTCAAGTTTAGACTTCTTTTTCAGAAATCAATGTTTGACGAACTAGTATCCCAATGTCCAGATATTAAAATGAACTTTTAAATTAAACCAGGATCCCATCTACACTTCTGAACATCTGAAAACAAAGCACAATTGTTCTTGATAGGTTGGACTATCCTGTTATAATTAACGTTAATCCATACTAATGGGCTTTAAGAAAACAGGCTTTCCTTTCCTCGGTTCAATTTCATTTCTCGGCGTTAATGATTTGCAGTAGCTCCTGCTCATTTTTGTTAGCCATGCACGAATGTAAATGGTAATGAGGCTTTTGTGTATGTGTGTGAAATTCAAAATCCATCCCTAGTCTATTAACTCTGTAAAGAAAGTTACACCGTAGGAGGCTGTAGTCGTCTGAACAAAAAGGCTTCTATTGTACAAAACCAATTTCCATGTAATCAGGTTGGGCGATAGTGTTTTCCCTTGAATGATATTTGTGCAGCGGTAGAGGTGTCTGACCTACCCACTGGACAGAGGAGTTCTATCACTTAGCCGGTGTAAAGGTCAAAGGAAAGAAATGTGTCCTGAATGACTTGGCTGAAATGACGGTGCTTTGAAATAGCGTTGTTTTCCTAGCCTCCTTGATTACTACTTTTGTCAGAGTAAAACCTGGTAAAGTTTGTGCATGGTTTAATTTATTTAGGAAACAGTGAGTGATTTCTGTAAATAAAAAGTACCTCATTTTGGTTTTAGTGTTTTCCTTTTTAAAAAAAAAAAATGTACTAATAACATTGATCAGCTAATACCATGTCATGTGGTGAACTACAGTGCCTGACACATAGTGGGAACTCAGGGAATACGTCTTGAAAGAATGAATGAACCAAATTTCTTTTAAGCAACAGATGCCAAAGAGTAAGACTTAATCATAACATCCTACTCTGGAAAGCTTTTTCCCTTTTAGTCTAAAATGTTTATTTCTTGCTGATAGTGCAAACATTAATGCATGACCTTGTAGAATTATTTCTCATTTCAGTAGATGCCTTTGTAAGATTAGGAATAAAATTTTATAACATAGACAGTTGTTCAGGGTTTTTTATATTCCTGACAGCATTTTAGCTCAGGATCCCACAAGTACCCTCTCTTCACCACCACTCCTGAAATAGTTCTGTAGAAACCTCTGAAGGGTCCAAACAGCAACCTGATCGTAATAAAAGTGATGCTCAAAAGCTCGCATAGGATTGTCCCAGGACCCAGTACAAGAGCCTGAGTGCTGCATTTATGAGCTGCACCACAATGATACGCTGCAGGCCCTTGCCTTATAAATCAATGCTGATACAATTCGACAAGTCTGTAATCAGTTTGAGATCATGCTCCAGTATGTTCTACAGCAGACAGATTGCAATTTTCACTTTAGTTTTCTAGTAAAACAGACGATGATTGGGCAAGTTACCCTGCAATATTCTTGTTAATAGCTTGGTGGGGGGGGGTTGGGGGGTGGTAATAGATTTTGTTCACTTAGTTGCTTCAAAATAGAAAACAGTAGATTTTTAGTCTCTCCCTTTTCTAGATTCCCACTTTTTTTTCCACACCACATCATATTTTATATGGATGTGTTTATATGTGTTTCCCCCTCCAATCGTAGATGACCCGTACTTCCAGAGAAGGGTCTCTCCAGATGTTTGACATCTTTGCATCCCTGGAACCTGATGCAGCATCTAGTATTACTTCAGAATAAAGTAATAGAAGTATGCTTTTTAAATTTTTTTTAAAAAATGAATCTCCTATGTTGATTCAGAATCGCATGTTCTAATATCATCTTTTTGTACGCAGATCTACATCTGCAAATTTAAAATGAACTTGAAATGCTTTATAGAACACTCTTGTACAGAAGAGCAAGTGAAATGTATATGGTGTGTGTATCTATGTGTGTATGCTCAGTTATGTCCAACTCTTTGTGAACCCTTGGACTGTAGGCTGCCAGGCTCCTCTGTCCATGATATTTTCCAGGCAAGAACACTGGAGTGGATTGCTATTTCCTTCTTCAGGGGAATCTTCCCCACCCAGGGATTGAACCTGTGTCTCTTGCATCTCCTGCATTGGCAGGCAGATTCTTTTACTGCTTCACCACCTATATATGGTAAATGCTATCAGTTTATGTAATCAATCCGACTGGTCGTAATAACTTTAACATGACAGGTGATGTTGTTTTTCTAAAACAGGTTTCATGCTTCAGCATTTTTTAAAAAACCCTGTTTGAGCTTTTTCTTTTTTAGTTGCCAATTTGAGTCTTATGTTTCAAGTATGATGGACCGTTGTGTGAATTGTTATTATTGTCTTGTTTCTTTTTCCTTTTAATGGGGAACATGAATTTAAATCACCATTTGTTTTGAAAAGTTGATTAATGCAATAGAGTACCTTAAAGTTCAACATTCATTTTTTTCTAAGTACTGTAGTGGAAATTCTTCAGTGCATATTTACTTCCATACCTACTGTGGATGTCATGTTTGAAGTTGGTGTATCCCATCACTATGAACACGGTTCTTATCGGAACAGTCAGGTTTCTACATTCTTCCTGGTTATACCCATTTTGTGAGGTTTAATTCTCCCACTAGTTTTCTCTGGGAAAACTTTGAATAATTTTTTTATGTGTTGATTCCTGTTTATAAGGAGTCATCCAGATGAATCAGAGTTTTGAAAATTTTCACAGGACTTGCAAAACCAGAAATCTTACTCTCCATCCTCCCTGTGCCAAGATTTAAGAAGCACTGCAGTAAGTGTACTTTTTGTGGGTGAATGAATGAAAAAACCATCAGTGTGGCCTAATTTAGAAGATTCCTTAAATAATTGTTTACATATTTCCTTATATGTTTGATTTGCCTATGTTTTTGCTATTTTGCCTCTAATGTGGTAAAACTAACAAAGTTACTGGATTTAAAACAAACAAACAAAAAAGCTCATGTTTCTTTGTCAGATTTCTGAAAAATAGTAAAATATTCACCTGTATTAAACTTTGGGAGACTTTTAAGCTTCCATTTTCTCCAAGAGTATCATGCTGTCCCCAACCCAAACTTTCCAAGGCATCAGGTATTACTGGAGCTTAACTCCATGACTTTAAAAAAACAAAACAAAACTTCTTAAAATAAAATCCTAACTCTTTAGGGTTTAAGTTCCTGTGATAGAACAGACAGTCTTATTCCGGTATACCAACCTATTAGAAGATAATTAGGCACTAGCAGAGTTGAGCTTGATGCTGTAGAGAAATGCACTTATGCTATTAAATGCTTTTTTTTTTAAAAGCATGCACTCTGCAATTATTCCTTCAGTTCAGTTCCATTCAGTCACTCAGTCGTGTCCGACTCTTTGCAACCCCATGGACTGCAGCACTCCAGGTTTCCTTGTCCATCACCAACCCCCAGAGCTTCCTCAAACTCATGTCCATTGAGTCGGAGATGCCATCCAGCCATCTCATCCTCTGTTGTCCCCTTCTCCTCCTGCCTTCAATCTTTCCCAGCATCAGGGTCTTTTCCAATGGGTCTTCGCATCAGGTGGCCAAAGTATTGGAGTTTCAGCTTCAGCATCAGTCCTTCCAATGAATATTTAGGACTGATTTCCTTTAGGATGGACTGGTTGGATCTCCTTGCTGTTTATTCCTTAGTTTATTCAATATTTAGGGACTCTGAATAAAATAATAATAATGGCAACAAAGCTTACATTTATATACATCGAGGTAAGAAATAGATCTTCATGGTGTGCTTTAACACACATCATCTCATTCAATGCTCATAAAACCCTCTGCATTCAGAGTTACTTCCGTTTTAAATTATAAGGGAGTTTAGGCTGAAGACTGTGACTTCCACAAGGGCTGTCAGCTGAGCAGGGACACTTGACTAGAGCTGCAGCTCATCCTCAAAGCCAGATGGATCCCAGAGAGTTCAGAGCCTGCCTGGCCTTTCACACTCTGCCACCTTGAGGTCCTTGGCACTTCGGAGCTATCTTCTAGCGTTTAGATTATCTTCAAACTGTTGCTGACATATTGCTTTGAAAAATTATATACACTCATCTCTTTTAAGAATATAACTCTAACACATGAAATTTTGGAAGTGAATTTGATAACTGTGGTCATAGTCTAAGAATGAATTTTTAGCATTTTTGCACAACTATGAGAATTCTATGAAATGTGGTTTAAAATTTTAAAAAAGATCAGAGTTCACTATACGTGTTAACAGATGTGCCACACTAAAAAAAAAAAAAAATCTAATATAGAAAAAAAAAATCACTCCCAGAACAGATAAGTCAAAAATTGGATAATTGCATTTAAAAAAAAATGAATTCTTTATAAAAAGGTCCCTAGGGTTCCTTTCTGTGCTCACCTTTCCTGGTGCATTTATATGTTTGATTATAGATCATTGGCCACATGATGAAATGGCTGGGGAAAAAAGAGAAGAAAACATTGCTAAAGGTTTGGGAGATAATGCTAATTACAAAACAATTTAGAAATGACAATGCATTTCTAAATTTAAAATGTGAACTAATGGGGATCTTTTACTTAAATCACCCAGATTTTATTTGTATAATTTTGTGAAAGACACCATTATAACCTGAAATTCTTTGTTACCCACGCTGATAGAGTGTTTTATTTATCCATGCAATACATATTTATTGAGTGTTTAATGTGTTCCAGGCACTGTGTGGATCAATGATGAGCAATACCAAATACAGTTTCTAACATCATAGAGTATTCACTGTCATACCCATCAACTTTATTTTGAAGTTTTATGGGGCTAGAAGATGTGAAATATGATGAAGGATAAGTTCTCCTTTTAAAGCCATATTCCAGCGTCTCCTTGTGATAACTTCTTTTTTTTTTTCATTTATTTTTATTAGTTGGAGGCTAATTATTTTACAGTATTGTAGTGGGTTTTGTCATACATTGACATGAATCAGCCATGGATTTACATGTATTCCCCATCCCGATCCCCCCTCCCACCTCCCTCTCTACCCGATCCTTCTGGGTCTTCCCAGTGCACCAGGCCCGAGCACTTGTGATCTTGTGATAACTTCTTATACCTTCTTTGCCTTCTGTAGTGTTATCTTTTTATACATTTTCTGAAATATATTGCTATAATAAATGATTATTACTTTCAGGGTTATTTGTAAAAGATAAAGGAAAAAATTTTTCTTAATTTGGTTCTTGGCATATTTATATGGATGTTTTGAGGCTCTAGAAATGGCAGTTATCATAAATATCCCAACTGGCACATTTTGTTAGCTTGAGTTCACATAACATAGAGGAATCAACCTGACTGTTTTTTCCCCTTAGCTGTTTGCTTACCATAGTAATTGGTTCTGTTACAGGTGGGTAGTGTGATCTTGGGCTTCCCAGGTGGCGCAGTGGTAAAGAATCCATCTGCGAGTACAGGAGACTCAAGGGACATGGCTTCAGTCCCTGGGAAGATCCCCTGGAGTAGGAAATGGCAACCCACTCCAGTATTCCTGCCTGGGGAATTCCATGGACAGAGAAGCCTGGTGAGCTACAGTCCAGGGGGTCACAAAGAGTCGGACACAGCTGCAGGACTGAGCACACAGTGTGATCTTAATTTCCTTTGGTAAATTTGAGTGATTTAATCTCATGTGTGACTGATGAGTTGAAGATATATTCCAAATTTTAAAATCCCATCATTATTGTTAACGTTTCTCTGCCTGATGGAATAAATGCAAGAAAGTCATCTGTTAATACATGTACTCACTTATTCATAAGGAAGTAGTGTAACAACCCTGATGTCTGTTTATATAAATGATCCATAGGAACTGGTTCTAATTCATTTATTTTTACCATGATTACAACTTTTAGTTGAGCAAATATTGAACTTTATTAATCCCACCTATGTATCCTGCTGGGTAATAATACGTATTGGCACATGTATTTAAGATTCTTCAGGCTTTGAACAAAAATGTTGCCATGGGAACTTGATTTCATAGCCCATAGTCCTTTGCGGAACTACACCTGCCTTATGGTGGAGGTTTCCATGGCAACAGTTTTGTTCAGGGAACATAGAACTTGAACAGAATATGCCACGAGTCTCTTTTAAATGTGTACATTGATAGTCGTTCTATTACTATAGTTAATGGGTATATTAGAAATACTGGTGGCCCCTTGGTGGGCCGCAGTGTTGTTCTTGCTTGCAGTGAATAGATTCCTATTGAGTTTAGTAGTCACAAGGCATTGGATTGGAAATTAAAGCCATTTCTAGTCTCTTTTCACCGTCTCTCTCTCCACCCTCCACTCATTTGACCCTCCTGCTAGAATGTGGTGAAGTAATCCTCCATGGCTGGCATGACCAGAATGATCATTTGTGATAATGCAGAGCTGTAAGGAAAAGATGTGTAACTCACGTCTGGCCAAGCTCAGCAGCCTCTATTTTAAAGGGCAGCATCCATCTTGGGAGCAGTAATGCTCCAGAATATTCCACTAATGGTTCTTCACATACACTTTTCTCCCAAGAAGGTCATAGGCTCTAATAATAAAGCATCGTGAGGATGGGATAAGAATTAGTATTTGTATTTCTGATTCACTGTCTGGTCTCTTTATTTCTTATATTCACTCGTGACATTAAAAATGTTGACAACTCCTGAATTAAAGTAGCCCGAGTTCGTTCTTTGCCCGTCATTCATTTGTGTCGTATTACATTTATAACTGAGGCCACGTGGGAAGAGCATGCTAGGGTCCTGCATCAGATAATCCAGGGTTATCACTGTTGTGTTGTTATGGTTCTCTCAGCTGTTAGATGCGTCCTCATCCTTCAGGACCATGCTCCTATTGCTGCTATGTATGCTGGCGTGTTGCTAGTTCTTGGCAGGTCTCAAAACATGCCGCAGAGAATTTTACTGCAGCCTCAGCTGCTGCTCATAGTCTACAAAAGAACTGGCTGAGGGCTATTATTAGTGCCAATCATCCGCCACCCACAAGGGTACCAAAGGGACTTTAAGAGACCACGGGGCTGCTTTCAGCAGAAACCCTAATCAGATCATCTTCCATGATCAGGGAAAGGAATGTAGGAAAATGAGGTGGGTTAAAGGAATTAGAACAAGTCAATGCATTCTGAATGCATTCAGGACAAATTAGCTTGGAGTGCAAACAGAGATTGATTTGTCTGATTGAGTGGAAGCATAACTTAAGAAGCCTGAGGTCAGGCTTCTGCCAATTTAAGGCCTTGGAAAGTTAAACAATTACAAGGCAGTATGAGAAACACATTTATAAAGAAGGAAGGGAGGGAAGAAGGGATGTTAAAGGGAGGAAGAGAAAGGAGGGAAGGAGAGAGGAAAAATCAGACTTAGCAAATGGTAAACTTAGGAAGTCCATCTAGAGGAATGTCATTACAAAAATTGTAGGTGAGTTTTTGGTTTGGTTTTGTTTCTGGCTGGTGGGATCTTAGTTCCCCAACTAGGGATTGAACCCTGGCCCTCAGCAGTGAAAGCATGGAGTCCTCACCTCTGGACTGCCAGGGAATTCCCTAGGTGAGTTTCAGTAAAAGGAAAATACAAGGAAGAAAATACAATGTAGGAGAGTATGTACTAGATCAGGAATCAGATAATCTCGGTCCTCTAACTCACCTGTAACCTTGGATTCATCATCTTAGTCGCCTTTCTGTAAATTAAATGATAAGGCCAGAACCAACTCTGTATTCCATGGAGTGAATGAAAGTTGCTCAGTTGTGTCCAGCTCTTTGCAACACCATGGACTAAACAGTCCATGAAATTCTCCAGACCAGAATACTGGAGTGGGTATCCTTTCCCTTCTCCAGGGGGATCTTCCCAACCCAGGGGTTGAACCCAGGTCTCCCGCATTGCAGGCACATTCTTTACTAGCTGAGCCATAAGGGAAGCCCATATTCCATGGATGTGTCTGCAAATATGGTGGGAAAAGGCTCATGGGAGGCACTTTTGTCTCCTGAACAACTCCTTGGAGTAGACCATTTCAGCTTTTATTTGCTAATGTCTATAATGAGCTTTCCTTTGAAGAATTTCCCTCCTGGATTACACAAAGTTGTAAAACTACTGGAATGTCTGATTTCCTAAATTCTGTCCAGCACCAGTACTACATTATGACCTCAATCTCTTCCAAGCTTCTAAAATGATGGCTTTTAGCTGTTGTTTAAAATAGCTATAAGAGTGTTGAGTTCACAGACCTCACTCAGTCAGTATTTCTTGAGTTGAACTGAATTGAATTTCATCAGTCCTGAAAATGGACTGTACAGATTCTTTTTGTAAAATGCCAGAGAGATGATTTAAGTCAATGAGAAGGCTGGTAACCCAAAACAAATCATAGTACTGCCCTTGCAAAAATGAAAACAAAGTTTAGCCACTTTGGGGAGATTTTGTGTGATTTGGGTCACTGGATCTTAAATTCAAAGGAAGTTGAAGACCGTAAACTCTGGGGAAGCTGAATAAAGAAGGATATCATAACCACAGCAAGAACAGACAAAGGAAGAGTGGCCTGACAGGTATTCCAGAGGAAGACAGATTAAAACACCAAGTTTTAGCCCTTTAAACATGAAGGTGGAGGGGGCTATAATCAAAGTCTAAAACCTGTAAGGAATATGAATGTGATGAACACAGATTTGGTCATCCACTTTTGGGCGATTATTACAAGGGAATCAACTCTTCTTGCAACTTTAGAGAGATGTTTGTTGTTGTTTAGTGACCAAGTCATGTCTGACTCTTGCAACCCCATGGACTATAGCCTGCCAGGGTCTTCTGTTCATGGGATTTGGAGAGATGAGTTTAGGTCAAAAGAAACTTCTGCTTCACATGTAAAGTCATTCACTAGTGGGATTTATTACTCTCAAAGTTTGAATAAACTGGACATATAAAACTTGGATCCAGTGGGGGTGCATGCAGTAGGTTTGATTATTTAAGCCCCTGCCACTACAGCAGTTTTCTATGTGTGACCTGGCTCCTGTGCCAGAGGTGGGAGGAGAAACATGTGACTCTAGACTTTGCCCTCCAGATGGGATGTGGAAGTCTACTAAGACATGCGATCTTCTCTTAATTCACAAGGAGTGGACTTAATGTGGAACGCAGTCTTAGCTTCTATGCCTGATCTCACAATTATATCTAAGAAGAGAGAGGCAAGTTCTCCCATCCTTTTTCCCCTGAAATTTTTGCTTACTTTTGCTAAAATCTAGCAGGTGATGATTTTCCTCCAAAGTATATGGGTGTACACATACACGCATATAGACATATAGACATATACACATATACATTCCAGCAGAACTATTCGAATCCCTACAGGATGATGCCGTCAAGATTTTGCATTCATTATGTCAGCGAATCTGGAAGATCCAGCAGTGGCTGCAGAGCTGGAAAAGGTCAGTCCTTATCCCAGCTCCCAAGAAGGGTAGCACCAAAAAGAATGTGCTAACCATCAGACAATTGCACTCATCTCCCTTGCTAGTAAGGTCGTGCTTAAAATCTTGCATGCTAGGCTTATGTGAACCTAGAACTTCCAGGTGTCCAAGCAGGATTTAGAAAAGGAAGAAGAACTAGAGATCAAATTGCCAACATTTGCTGGATTATAGAGAAAACAGCATTTGCTGGATTATAGAGAAAGCTTCCCTGATAGCTCAGTTGGTAAAGAATCCTCTTGCAATGCAGGAGACCCCAGTTCAATTCCTGGGTCAGGAAGATCTGCTGAAGAAGGGATAGGCTACCCACTCCAGTATTCTTGGGCTTCCCTTGTGGCTCAGCTGGTAAAAAATCTGCCTGCAATACAGGAGACCTGGGTTCAATCCCTGGGTTGGGAAGATCCCCTGGAGAAGGGAAAGACTACCCACTGTAGTATTCTGGTCTGGAGAATTCCATGGACTATATAGTCCATGGGGTCACAAAGAGTCAGACACAACTGAGCAACTTTCACTTTCAGAGAAAGAAAGGGAATTTCAGAAAAAAACATCTATCTCTGTTTCATTGACTATGCTAAAGCTTTTGACTGTGTGGATCATGACAGACTGTGAGAGCTCTTAGGGAGATGAGAATACCAGACCATCTTAGCTATCTCCTGAGAAACCTGTATGCGGGTCAATTAGCAACAGTTAGAACCCTGTATGGAACAACTGATTGGTTCAAGATCGAGAAAGATGTACAGCAGGGCTGTCTGCTGTCACCCTGTTTGTTAACCCATACGCTGAACACATCATGAGAAATGCTGGGCTGGATGAGTTATAAGCTGGAATCAAGATAAGCAGGAATAACCTCAGGTATGCAGATAATACCACTCTAATGGCAGAAAGCAAAGAGGAACTAAAGAGCATCTTGATGAGGGTGGAGGGGAGTGAAAGAACCAACTTATGTCTAAATATTAAGAAAACTAAGATCATGGCATCCATGCCCATTACTTCATGGCAGATAGAACAGGAAAAGGTGAAAATAATGACAGCTTTCCTCTTCTTGGGCTCCAGAATCACTGCAGACAGTGACTGCAGCCATGAAATCAGAAGACAGTTGCGTCTTGGCAAGAAAATGATGACAAACCTAGACAGTGTATTAAAAAGCAGAGATATTACTTTGCTGACAAAGGTCTGTATAGTCAAGTCTATGGTCTTACCAGTGGTCACATACGGTTGTGACAGCTGGACTGTAAAGAAGGCAGAATGCCAAAGAATTGATACCTTCGAACTGTGATGCTGGAGAAGACTCCTGAAAGTCCCTTGGACAGCAGGAAATCAAACCAGTCAGTCTTAAGGGAGATCAACACTTAATATTCATTGGAAGGACTGATGCTGAAACTGAAGCTCCAGTATTTTGGTCATCTGATGTGAACAGACACCTCATTGGCAAAGTCCCTGATGCTGGGAAAGATTGAGGGCAGAAGGAGAAGAGGGCATCAGAGGATGAGACGGCTGGGTGGCCTCAGCAATGCAATGAACATGAACTTGGGCAAACTCCAGGAGATGGTGAGGGGCAGAGAGGCCTGGAATGCTGCAGTTCATGGGGTCACAGAGTTGGACACGACGGGGTGACTGAACAAGAGCATGTGTTTATATAATCTTTGTGTGTATATATAGGTCACTAGTGTAACTTTTCCCAGTGGTGCACCAAGATCCCCATGACTTCTGAATGTTTCCCAGGTGGATTAAGATGGAGTGAGAACACTGCAGGTAAAAGCAGCCGTATGTGGGAAGCCCAGATGTATAAGACTTGCCTTAGAGGTTCTCATTCTAAGGAGTTGCAGATGGTTCTTCCTGGGCAGCCAGAACTTTGGGTATGGTGAGCTGTGCCAGAAAGGAATGATGAAACATAATAAAGTTGGCAATCTCTATAGATGCCAAGTTGTGGGGGGCTTTGGTTGCTCTGTTATAAATGAATTTATTATTTCATAAGTAGTAGGACTCCAGTTAAGCATGATTTGAACAAAATGAAATTTGCGGTTGAGGAGGCTCATTCTGAAAGTGGATGAAGAGTGGATTGCTTGCAACCATGAAGACAGAGAGATCTGGGTTTAGAGGTGATATGTTAATATAGGAGAGAGTAAAAGGGCTTGGATCTACAACAGTCACAATGGGCTTGGAGAGGAAGAATGGAAAGAAGTTTGTCTCTTTCTCCCTCCTGATAAGCTCTTTCCATTTACGCTTCTGTCTCATTAGGTGGAGGATGATGTCATGGAAGAGGGCAGCTTGGTGACCTTTGTGGATTTGTTCCCCACCACACACCCTGAGCTTTCGTTTCCTTCTCCTTTTTTTACTACTTGTTAAATTTCATTCTGGTCTTCTGGATAAGAGAAAAGGAAAAAAAAAAAAAAGGAGGGGGGATCATTCTAGTTCCTTAATAGCAAAATAGCTAATAGGTTATGAATGAGCTGAGTTTATTATTTTTTCACTAAGCCAGGATTTTCTGTAATGAATTTTGTCATGGAGATCTAATTAAGCCCTAATAGCAGTTGCTGAGAATAGTAACAGGAACCCTGTTTAGTAGGTTCTTGGTAGGTGGTTTTTTTTTTTTTTTCCTCCTATTGTTACCTCTTCTAACCTTTACAATGCACTTTTCTGGAAGAAATCTATAGTCTCCCTACCAGGGAATTATTTAGGTACAAAGTTACATACATCTTCCAAACACGAAAGCTTTATCCTCTGGCAAAAGGTAGAGGTTCCTGAAGAAATGTAGAAAACTTCCTTTTTTGTTTTCATGTGAGGATGAAGTTAAAATATCCAGATCTGACTAAATTACCTCATCTTTAAGTAACAGCCATAAGTCACAAATGGGGTTGAATATAAGCTCATTCATCTCAAAAATAGAATAAGTATCAAATATGGAATAAATATATCAAAGGCTCTAAATTCTGTGAAAAAGCAATCAAACAGCCAAACTCTGACTTCTCTCCCTATTTGAACAACTATCACACTTATTTTTATTTTATTTTTTTCTTTTCCATTATGATTTATTACAGGTTATTGAATATAGTTTCCTGTGATATACACTCAAACCTTGTTGTTTATCCACTCCATATGTAGTATGCTAATTGCAAACTCTCAACCTGTCCCTCCCCTGCCCCGATCAAACTTAATAATTCTGAATTTTTAAATAGTAAATTCAAGCATATGTCAATGGTCTGGAGGAAAACAACAAAAAAAAGAGACTTTTCACCCCAAATCTGCTCAAGCTATTAGCATTCCCTTTGCTCTTGCTCTTTTTCTTTTCCTCCCAACATAACATCTCGAAGCCGAAGATGAAAAGACTTATTGGATTCTCTGTTGTCAATTGGACAAGCCCTCTCTGGGGTCCTTTCTGTCAAGATCCTCAGATTCCAGTTGAATTTAAAACAGATCTGGAGGCTTAGGGAATGTGGCAGCTGTGTGTTCAGGGAAACAGAGAGAGTTATTTTTAAAATATCTTACAAGATCTTCATTCCCAAGACTGTTTGAGGGAAACTTGGCGGATGGTTCAGTGTTTGTAAGCAGTGAAGTACACAGGGGTCATCTGGAAAGGAATGGTGGTCACTTACGACAGATATTAATGAATACACACACTGAAATTTTCCAGCCAAAATTTTTTTAACTTATTAGACGAAGACATGTAAGGGATCTGTAACATTTTCACTGTTTGAGCAAGACCCTGTTCCTTTGGTAGAACCTCAGGCTGCTTTTTCCTTTATTTCAAAGAACCATGATTTTAATCTCTTATTAAAATCTAGAAAAATGATCTTACACTGCATTTTCCAAAAAGTTGTGTTCTATTTCTTTCTTATTTTAGTAGGATCTCAACTGTCTAATGGTGTTCTAATACTAGAATATTTTCAGTTGAATTGTGTGATACGGTAGAAAAATACAAGGATAACAAAAAAAATAACATAGGCATGTCAAGAAGAGCAGGGAAAGGTAATGTATAGGATAAGAGATATTATTGCTGAAAAATGTCTATGTGACTTATAAAAATAGTTTAAATATAAAAATAAGTTTAAGTCTGCTTTAACATTTTTCTCTCTTTCTTAAGAGTGTTATATTTTTTAAAGCACAGTGCTTACCACATTCTCTTTAAAAATATTAGGGACAGGAATGAGTGTTCATACTTAATTTCTCTTGTATTATTATCCACACTGATATTTGTCTCCTTCATTGCTCAAGCCATAAAAAAATGTGAATTTCCCTGTCTTTTTATGTGTACTTAATTCCGATTGATTTTACTGACAAGGGTGCATTTAGGAGAATTCTCCCAATATTCCACAATGTAAAATTGTCCCTGTAATCTGTCTAGTCTCCTGATCACCAGCCTCACTTATTTTTATTCTTTCTGTCCTGCCATGCAAATTTCCGTTTTGCTTATATGTCCCTGCCCCTCCTCCTTTTGAGCTAAATCATCACCCATCCCAGACCAAAATCACTTAGCCCTCTGGTCATCCTAATTATTAATCCTTTGGTATCTAGTCTGTGTCACAATGAGTACTTTTCACTACCTAATTGCTTTATCACATCAGTATATGTGGCTTCTTTCTCTAGACTATAATCTCTTGTGCCCAGGATACTGTCCTGTATCACTTCTGTATTAAAGTATACATTTCAGTTCAGTTCAGTCACTCAGTCATGTCCGACTCTTTGCGACCCCATGAATCGCAGCACGCCAGGCCTCCCTGTCCATCACAAACTCCTGGAGTCTACCCAAACCCATGTTCATCGAGTCGGTGATGCCATCCAGCCATCTCATCCTGTGTCGTCCCCTTCTCCTCCTTCCCCCAATCCCTCCCAGCATCAGGGTCTTTTCCAATGAATCAGCTCTTCGCATGAGGTGGCCAAAGGATTGGAGTTTCAACTTCAGCATCAGTCCTTCCAGTGAACACCCAGGACTGATCTCCTTCAGGATGGACTTGTTGGATCTTTTTGCAGTCCAAGGGACTCTCAAGAGTCTTCTCCAACACCACAGTTCAAAAGCATCAATTTTTCAGCGCTCAGCTTTCTTCACCGTCCAACTCTCACACCCATACATGACCACTGGAAAAACCATAGCCTTGACTAGACAGACTTTTGTTGACAAAGTAATGTCTCTGCTTTTAAATATACTATCTAGGTTGGTCATAACTTTCCTTCCAAGGACTAAGCGTCTTTTAATTTCTGGCTGCAATCACCATCTGCCGTAGCCCTTAGAATTAACCAGAGACTCTCAAATCCTAGTCTGTAAAAAAAATTCCCCAAAATGAAAGAAAAAGTGATAGTAATGTAGTGCTGCTGCTAAGTCGCTTCAGTCGTGTCCGACTCTGCGCGAACCCATAGCCAGCAGCCCACCAGGCTCCACCGTCCCTGGGATTCTCCAGGTAAGAACACTGGAGTGGGCTGGCATTTCCTTCTCCAATGCGTGAAAGTGAAAAGTCAAAGTGAAGTCACCTAGTCATGTCTGACTCTTAGCGACCCCATGGACTGTGGCCTACCAGACTCCTCTGCCCATGGGATTCTCCAGGCAAGAGGACTGGAGTGGGTGCCATTGCCTTCTCCAGTAATGCAGTGAGTTAGTCGGTAAACTCAAGTTATTTGATAGTTTTTATTCTCAAATAATGTTCTCTTGGCAGTTTAGTAATAAAGGTCCTTTTTAGAAGTATAGTACTAGTAATTTTAAATAGCAGACTTGTTATTTTTATTTTTTATTTTTAGGATAGAAACTTAATGCCAGTCCCTCAGATCCTTTGGAACTGAAATCCTAATGTTGGAGAACCACAGGTTGATGGTCTAGTCCCATCAAGCCTTGGCAATTGTTTTTTCCTGGGAGCTCCTATCACTTTAATTGCATGACTCATTGGCCACTCAGCCTAGGCTCTGTGGCTCTTCATCTTTTTACACATATTCCTGTATCTGCAGCTGATTTAAAGAAAAGCCTCAGTACTTTTCATTTTCTTGACACCTATTAAGATTACTGACAGCAAATCTTGAAAATATACTTGTTGAATAATTGAGTACTCAGAATTAGTCAAAATTTGGAGAGCTAAAAGAAGCCATGGATTTCGGTAGATTAATTTTTATTAAGTGAATTAAGCTTACATATTTCATACACTAAAATAGCAAAAGCTATGATAAATTAACCAATATATTCTCCAGATGCCATTATTGGAAAGGTATTGAAAACTACATTGATTTTACAAGTCCTATATAAAATTCTTCTAAATGCTTAAGGAAAGAAAGAAGAGTAATTTAACAAGACTGCATTGTTTTGCTAGTCAGTTCAGTGACTATAAACTTTATTGTGGTTCCAATGGAGAGTTATTTCTTCTGCATTTAGGCATACAAAATAGAATCTATTTTTCTGTGTAGGTATGGATAGTTTTAACATAGGTTTTTTTTTTTTTAAATCAAGAAATACTTTTCTAAGTTGTGTCTAGCTATCAGTTCCATTCTTACCAATACTCTTAGTCTGTGGTACACATTTTCTGCTGAGCACTGTGAAATTTAATTCAGAAGTAGTGCTTTATTGATGCTTCGTTTTTGTGACCTTTCCAGTCCTATGTTGGTGACATATTGGTCCTCTGTCTCCAGTGCTTTGAGAATCTAATAGATAGGATGGAATGGGTCAGATAATGAAAGTCCCTGGTACATTAACTTTCAATTTCATGAATGTCTGAATATTGCAGAGAAGATGAATAGCAGGACTTTCTTTGCTTTTACATTTTAACATTTATAAGCTAGTTAAATTCCCCTTGTATTATCAGCAGCAGAGTCCAAGTCTACAATATTAACACATACATTTATATTTCGGAACAGCAGTGTAAGAGTTTAAAATAATTTATAAACCACAGCGCAGGCAACTTACAAATGCTACTAAAAGAGGTGAATAAATAGGAGTTTGATTTCTTGAGTTATGGCATATGAAGTACACATTGAGAAGGCTCCTTCTTTATTTCTCTTCCTGTTACTGACGTGAGAAGAGAGTAGGAATGTGTCATAAGTCATATGACTGATCTATTATCAGGTAGTTACAATTCTCCCCCAAAGGAGTGTTATTGTTTTGAAGCAGCATTCATTCCAGAAGATGTTATAGCAAATATAGTTTTTTGAAAGAATCTTTTGAAATAGACTAATTTTGGAGATGAGACTCAAAATCACCAGCCTGATAAGAAATAAAGAAGGGGCCTGAGTGATTAGCTGAAGACAAGGATGAGAAGGCACACAGCTGGGTGTTGGGGTTTGGACACTGATATGTGAACTTATCTGTATTCCCTTGGGTAATTTTATAGACACTGTAGCATCTGCCGTTGCCCTGTTTCATTCTCACCACTATATTGATGGTATCCATTTTTATGAAATATGGCCAGAATTGCAAATGCAATTTGGTGTTTTGGATTATGCTTGGTCATCTGGCTATACTTAAAAACTTGTGATGGGTGCTACAGTGCCATTTAGCTCATCACTGCAATTTTTATTGTATTTACCCTTCTCTGTAAAAGTTCAAGATTTCTAAATTGGGATGCACTGTGCAAAATAGTGAAAGAAACATGATAAAATGATGAAATTAACATCATCAGACTTTTTCTTATGTAGAGAAATATGTGTATACTGACATTTGTTATGAAACAAACTAGGATCCTAACTTTTCAGAAATACACTCATTACTGTCTTTGATCATAACCATGAATGGACATGGAATATCAATTAATACAGCAGTTTTAGAAACATCAAAAAACAACAGCAAAAACCTTGTGCTGACTTGCTGTGCTAGAAAAACTGTTTGGGGGATCTGAGATCCTGCTCTGAGAAATGTCATCATTGGTTTGATCCAATGGGAAACTCTGATGTGGAAACTTCAGCTAACCTGTCTCTTTAAATACATAATTAAATGTATGTAGTATATGCTTTTATATCTTGACAAAGAAATGAAAAGTCAGTCTATATTAAGGTAGGGTGTATATGGCAGTGTGTAATGATTGTGGTGTTTGGACCACTGTTTTATTATCTGATTTCTTTGAGAAGACATCAGGCTTCTGGCTCTGGTTCCATGCTCTCCCATGGTGCCATCGTTCTCTCAGAAAAGTCATCTGTTTTCCCAGTTGCTATTTCATTTAAATAACTACTGAGGAACATTTTTCTTCAGCTCATCTTAACTTCAGCCCAGTTCACACATGCAGTGTCCACACATGATGAACCACCTCTGCCTTCATTTCAGCCTGTTTAGATCCACCGGGTGGCCTCACCTATTAGACAGGACATCATTGGCAGAGACTTAGTAACAATCCTTGCATTTTCTAACTGTGACACTCCTGGGCCTGTTTACTCTGACTTCCATTCCTCCACTTTATTCTGATCTGCTACATATCACAAGTGGCTGATCCCTGCATCACCCATATCTGCTGGATTCTGACAGGGTTGGTTCAGGGGGAAAATGGGCACTCACATGAGATGGGGAAGGCAAGGAAGAGGCTGAGATATTCCTCCCCTTTCCACTGCCTCAGGTTGGATCTCCAGAAGGAGCTGCATCTTCTCCTTGGCTCCAGTTCCTTCTGAACAGGTCCTCTAAGAATACAGATATTGCTGAGTGATGCAGGCCTCTGGTCTTGGTTACTTCACATCCTCCTTCTGCCTCTCTCTGCTAAGTAGCAGGGGCTTCCTGCCAAGTTTGTCTGAAGGCTGCATTACTGCCCATGTTTGGCTTCTCACCTCTTTCATTACCTGTAAAATAAACAAGTCTTTGCAGCAAATATGCTCTTTACAGATGCAAAGATTTGTTTCTGTTTTCCTAGTTGGAGCCTAATATACACTGTAACTATTTCATATACATTCTCCTCTATAGGCTGTTCTCAAAGAAGGGTAAATTCAAAATTTCTCGTCCAGCTCATTTCTTCAACCATAACAGACTCATTTCCTGATGAGTGTTTTAATTGGTTAGTGTGCAGGTTCAAAAAGATTACTATTTCTAGGAAGTTTGGGATCAAATTGTACACACTGTTATATTTGAAATTGATAACCAGTAAGGACCTACTATAAAGTACAGAGAACTGCTCAATGCTATGTGGCAGAATAGGAGAGGAGAGGAGAGGAGATTGAGGGGAGAATGGATACAAGTATATGTTTGGCTGAGACCCTTTGCTGCCCACCTGAATTTATCACAACATTGTTAATCAGTTATACTCTATTGTAAAATTAAAATGTTAGAATGTTAAAAAATGTTAAATGTTAAAAAATTAAAATGTTAAAAAAAAAATTACCATCCCAAATTCTTCTTGCCTAGTGTACACAATTAGAAATCATCTGTCTACGTCTGGATGTTTTGGGTTCTTTGTACTTATTAAGTATGCACCAATCCTGCCTTCAATCCATTATTTAAAAGCATAAATTGTAAGTCCTTTAAACTCAGTCTCTGTATGTTTTCTATGTATCCCTCATGGACCTGGAGCAATACCGTGTACTTAGTAGGTGCTCAAAAATATTTTTCAAATGAGTAATGACATTTGCTTTTAAACAAAAAATGAAGTTTATATTAAAATACTCCTTTGAAAATAATGAGGTCAGTTGTCAATTGCTAAAAAGACCGCAAAAGAAAAACAGAGAATGTGTTCTTCTGAAACACCTGAGACAATTGGACTACATATATGAAAAGGATGTGCTCTTATATACTGATAGACAGGCTGAGAGTGTTAATATTCTCTTTCTAGAGAGAGACTCACCCTTCAACTTTGCCAAGAACAATTAGTCCAGTAAGTATAGTCTTACATTCTGGTGGTTACGTTATTTTCTTTTATGTAAGTGGAGACTGTTGGTTGTTGTTGGTCCACACAGTGTTCACTCCCTTCTTACTGCTTTCTGTGTATTTCCACCTCAAAGCTCATGGCTTCTGGAGAAAATGGCACTTTCCTCAGCTAAATAGTGGAAGATATTAGTCTAAAGCAGTCAGGACAGTCTGACTGTCCTCTCTATCATGATTGGTTCAGATAGCCTAGACTTAAGCCAGTCAGATCATGGGACTCCTTTGGCCCATCTGGACAGAGATTGGTTTAAGAAAGGATTTAAGACCCAATTTAAGTCAGTGAGACATAGAAGAGAAATATAGAAACTGCTGAGGAAGTTTCTAGAAGAAATGTTATGCCCCATTCTGGACTATGAAGTACATAGATATGATATTTAGAGTTGCAACAACCATCTTTGCTTTCATGATGGAAACAGGCATTAGGATGAAGCTGACCCTATAGGAAACAGGGTGGAGAGATATAAATAAACTGGGTCCTTGGTATAATAACATCACTGATTAATTGACTCAGAATTACTTCTATGTCTGTACTCTTCTGTTTGACTAACCCTTTGAGTAGAGTTTGCTTTTGAATGCAGTGGAAAATATCTCAAGCGGTAGACCATGCTGGAAACTAAAATATTTGACTCAAATACTGAGTCAATGAAGTCTCTGAACACAGAGGGAAATTAGACCATCAGAAGAGGAACCAAAGGGGAAGATCTCCTGTGCCTCTTCCTTCCTTCTTTCTTGCTTTCTTTTCTTGTAGTCATTGCCTTCCAGATGCTCATGGTATAGTGATTCACTGTCAATAAGGGATATTTAATTATCAAAATGTGTGTCATGTTAAGGGAACATGTATAGGCAGTGCTTGTTTCACTCAACAGACTCAAAAGAAATTTACGATTCGCAAGTACTGAGGTCCTTGAAAGAGAGATTTGCCTGACTAGAGGCCTTCCACCAATAAATGTTGACAAGTGCGGAAAAATAAAGCTTCAAAACTACAGAACTGTTGAGAAAAACATATGAATTGGTCATTGAAATGTTATGACAAATACTAGAAAATAAAAATGCAAAATGAAGAATTGGAGGTTGAGTAAGAACCTAGAGTCAAAACATAACATGATTTAGATCTAAGCACAGGGATCTGGGAATAGTCACAGAGACTTCTGTGTTCAATACTTGGCCCTGTCTTTGGACCAAGCTTTCTTATCTGTAAAATGGGAGTTATAATCCCTGTTTCATGGTGTTGCAAAAATTTAAACAGTAGTGTGTATTTAAGTGCCCATAGAATATTACCTAAGACATAGTAGGCATAAGAATCGTCTCCTCCTCCTCTTATTATTGTTTCTAGTATCATCATTAAGCAACAGCTGTCACCTCTCAACTTCCTGTCCCTTGATGCTATTTTCCTGACTTAGTTCCATCAACCTGACTCTGGAGGAGTGAGACTTCCCCAGCCCTGAATTTGTGCTAATATTTCTGAGTTGGCATATCTCAGGAATAGATGACAGGTAGATGAGATTTATCTAGGCTCAGGGTTGAAGAGTAAACTTTATTAAACTAGGACTTACTTGTAAGCGATATTCACTTGGTGTGAGTAAGGAAAATGAGCAGCAGTTCTTTTTCAAGGTCAAAGGCAAAGACATCCTGGGGTCTAGAAAAAAATCACACTGATATTCATCTCCCACATTTTTATGCAACTATAAAAAAGTCTAAATGAATTTTTGGAGTAGCTTCAATGTTATAAGCTCTGAGATAGCATCTATAGTTATCCCAAGCTCAGTGGCTTCTTTCTACCTATGAACTCTGCCACTGTGCCCACACTTCTATATGACCACTTGTCTATTCAGTTGTATCTCAGTGTTCATATATATGTCCCTCACCCCTCCAAACTGAATTCCTGATAAAAAGGACCACTGCATACTCTTTTGTTCATTGTCTCAAGAACCTCACTTAGGATCTTGATGAAGGAACATACGTCACAAGATTCCAGTTGGGCAGAATCCTGTTTCTGCCTGGATCTGAGCTTGAGGCATCTGCGTCTCCCTCAAAGTTTTAAAATAACACTTTTCAGAGTCTCTATATTTATAATATGCTTATAAAGAATTTGATATCTGGATCAATCCAGTAGCTTTTCAATTCTTGAAAAGTCATGTTTGAATGTGACACTCATGACTTAGGATAAAAATGACAGAAGTGACATTTCTAAGGTGACTGTTATGTGTCAAATCCCATGGACTGTAGCCTGCCAGGCTCCTCTGTCCATGGGGACGCAAAAGTTGGACACGATTTAGTGATTAAACCAGCACCACCATAAACATGTGATTCAAAAGAGGCAAAATAATAGATGGGAAAAATGGAAATGGAGTCTGGATTTTGAACTATAAAAGTAAAAAATGTTTATTCGAAATATATAGCACAATTAAAGAGGAATGGTAAGAGTTCTTTTTCTAGGATCTACATACAGTTCATGCTCTTCAAAATTTAAGAGACAACTAAAAGAGACAGAGATTTGTGATTTTGCAGATAGAGAAGCTTCAGTTCATGTGCTTTGTTTCTATATCTGCTTTCTGTTATCATCCAAACATTATCCCATCTGACCCTGATGATAATCGTGTGAGGGAGTTGCTATTAAGACTGTTTTAAAATGAAGAAACTGGAACTCAGGAGTAGTCAGTAATTTATCTAAGGGAAGTGGCCGAGCTTAGAATAGGAGTCAAGTCTTTGATTCAAAGCCCATGTTTTTTCACTGTATATTTAATTTTTCTAAATAGATGTTCTTTTTCATTATGAGGTGTAGCATTCATCAAAGGAAATGTCTGTGTATGTAAATTCCCTGTACTGATAAACTAAGTGATTATTTATAGCCTTTTGACATTTGCTGAGTTTTCCGCTCACATTTACATTAGCCTGACACCCCCTAGAGAAGGCTTGGGAATGTTTTGATGGCATGTCAGAGAGTTCTAATGTATACTCACAGATTCATTCTAAAAACCTTTATTGAATGTTTTCTATGTTCAAGGTACAGTGCTCAGGTAAAATATTTAAAATCTTCAAGGTGTGGTTACATAGAACATCCATGACAATTGTTCTTCAAAACTTATTCTGGGCAGGGGTTCAAAAATGCATGTATGGGGACTTTATCTGTGAGAAGCAGGTATATTCCTGGCAAACCAAACATAGACGTTTAAACTTGGGAAGAAAAGCAGAGGATATATACAGAAGAAGAAGAGAAACTCAATGGGAAAGAGCAAGAGTTGAAACTTGGAAAACGTTTATAATCAATGAAACTTGACTTGTAGTAGTGGAAGAATGAAGGATATGATATAGAAAACAAAAATCCAAGTACTATCTCTTCTGTTTAGGAGATTGGTCACCTTGGACACATAACTCAATTCCTTGAAGCTCAGTTTTCTAACTGGTAAAATACACCTGATACCTCTCTCAAATGAACTAATGACAATTTAGTAAAATATAGAGTAGAATACAAATGCCCACATAGTATCATTGTCAGTATTTATAATAAATTTTCTTTGATGCTCTGAAAATCTTGGAGATGAGCAGAAGCAAATGCAAGGTGAAGTGAAGAGAATGCATGGTTGATCACTGACCTGGGATTGGTGCGTAGAGCTATGAAGAGGGGGAACTCATTTATACATATGTGTAAACATATGAGCTTCCCTTGTAGTTAAATTGGTAAAGAATCCGCCTACAATGCAGGAGACCCAGGTTTGATTCCTGGGTTGGGAAGATCCCCTGGAGAAGGAAATGGCAACCCATTCCAGTATTCTTGCCTGGAGAATCCCATGGACTGTAGCCTGCCAGGCTCCTCTGTCCATGGGGTCGCAAAAGTTGGACACGATTTAGTGATTAAACCAGCACCACCATAAACATGTGATTCAAAAGAGGCAAAATAATAGATGGAAAAAATGGAAATTGAGTCTGGATTTTGAACTATAAAAGTAAAAAATGTTTATTCGAAATATATAGCACAATTAAAGAGGAATGGTAAGAGTTCTTTTTCTAGGATCTACATACAGTTCATGCTCTTCAAAATTTAAGAGACAACTAAAAGAGACAGAGATTTGTGATTTTGCAGATAGAGAAGCTTCAGTTCATGTGCTTTGTTTCTATATCTGCTTTCTGTTATCATCCAAAGGAGCGTTTCTTGGTATGAAACAAAAACTATTTAATCTGAGTTTATTTAAGGTCAGATTATCCTGATTCAGTGCCCCGCTATTCAGAGTTACCTGACTCACCTTTAATAAACTTGAAACATCAAAGATTTTCTATCTGAGCCAGTCAGAGAAAAATACAAATAAAGCCTTGGAAGTTGTTTTATTTTGGTTTAAAGATCAAGTTCAAAGTGGTCTTCCACAATATTAAATCAGACTAGATTTCCAGTTTGTATTTAATAGAAGGAGAACTCAGGTCTCTTTTCTCCTACTCACATTAGTTTGGGCTCAGAGGATATTTATTAAACAAAGGACAGCAGAACAAACTAATGTTAGGGGAGGAAATTGGTTTTCCTGCCGTCCAACCTGTTTTTAAATTAGCAGAAGCAAGTGCTAATATAAAACCCTGTGACCAGTAATCACATTTTCTTTTCGCTTTGTTGGAAAATCACAGCCATCTGTATTAGCATTTCACACTAGTTAAGGGAGTGCAGTAAAGTGGTCCAAGGAGACTGTTCAGGGTGAGAACTGGAGAGAGAAAGGTGATTCGGGCAGTGAGATTTCCTGGGAAAAGCAGCTCAGTAGGCAGTTTCGTGCTGAGGCTAAAGCCATTTTTTTGGACAGCAATTCAAAAAAAAAAAAAGCTCAAAAGACAATGCACATTGCTCCAGACCCAGACGGGGTTATAGTTTACCCAGGTGCTGACACAAAATCAATATTGCCACCACCTATTGATGATTTATTTCAGTAATTACTCTTGAACCCATAACTAAAATGCTGTCAAGATAGAACAACCATGTCCTACTAAATGCTTGTGCTTTCTCCTTCCAGTAAATTAATTTACATGTAATAATCAAAACAGCAAAGTGCCCTGATTGTGGCCAGTCAGCTATTGAACGCTTTAGAAAACAGGGAGGGAAAATTAACAACCACTTTCAAACACCTTTGGCTGGGTGACTCAGGATTAGACCCCTCAGCAGTTATTTTCCCATTGATCTGGTTGTGGTTGCAAGTCTCCAGAATTCAATCTGTAAGTAGGAGGCACTGACAACCTTTCTCATCTGTCTCATGGGAGGATCTTAGCCAGGGTCCATAACAACCCTCCCGTTGAGTTCCTAGTGAGTACTCTCCCAAGCTGTTGGGAAATTTTCCAGAAAGGAAATATATGTCTTTACTGGACAGTGGAGGAGCATTTATAAACAAATAATTGTTCTAATGCTCCTTTATGATTTCAGCTGAAAGATATCTTTGTCATGACTACCAATTGACCCTGGCTTTACCATCTCTAAATCCATTTCTTCTCCTAAGTCAGGAGTTCTTAATCTGGGATTCCTAAAGGTAGATGGGGGGAATGGGTCTTTATACTCAGTAACATCAGACAGAAACTTAGAATTTATTTTGATTATAATGTTGGCAATTAAGCATGGTAGTTCTAGCAGTATCTGTGACTTTGAAGCCAGTAGAACTCACACATATTTTCTCAGAACTCTGAATCCTATGATAATTCAGAGTCCCACATCCTTCATCCTTTCATCTCGGCTCTCCCAAAGCTTTGAGTTGAGAAGACAGTGTTAGCTACTGTTCACTGTGCATTTGTCCCATGCCAGACACCGTTTTAAGCATTTCACACACTTAAATCTATTTAATCCTTGAAGCAACCCAGTGAGGTAAGTCCTATTGTTTTTAATGTCCTCATTTTAGACATGGAGAAACTAAGGTTCAGAAGGTCAACTCAACTAATGGATGATTAGTGGTGGAGGTGGGACTTGATCCATCTAGCTCTTGAGCCTAAATTCTTAATCACTCAGCCCTATTTCCCTATCAAGATACACAGGCTTTGCTAGGTGGTGTCATGATAAAGCACCCACTGTCCACAGAAGCTTCTGAAGGCGCAGTGTTCCAAACAGAAGCTCCTACATGTTTTTATGACGTGGTGCACACCTCAACCGAACAATCTGTTCCCCCGTTAGATTAGCTATAGCACTCGAATATGGCAGCACCACATTTTCTGTTTTTCAGTCATTACATTTCTGTATTAAACGGACAAATCCCCTTGGGTATTCAGGTTTGAATCATTTTCTCAAACAAAGGTCAGATATCTTGCCTAGTTCTGAATCCTTTAGGTTAGGGGTTGGCAAACTTTTCCTGCAAAGGGTCTGACAGTGAATATTTAGGCTTTGCAAGTCATAGAATCTCTGTCACAGCCACAACTCTACTGTTATAGCTCAAAAAGTGGCCATAATTTGCTTACTTTAGATAACTTGGAATTCTCTGTGATGGTTACTTTGATAATTAAAGGTATAGTTGTTGAAGATAAATTTCTTGTTCTATTTGGTGTATACTTTTTTTTCGTTAATTCTAGGTTTTAGTGATCTACCCAAGCAGGTGACTCCTTGATTTAGAAAACAAAACAAAATTTTGCATTTATATCAAAAGATAGTTTCTAAGTTATGAGAAAAAAACATCCACAGTGGCAGCTTATGTGTCAGAGTCAGAAAGAGCAAACTGTGTTATCTTATTTCCAGAGCATTGTCTTTAAAATGATGTCTTTTATTAACTTGGGATATTTCAAAATATTCATAAATATTCCAGATTTATCAAGGAGGCTCATTTTGTTCACTGATCATGCAATGTTTTTGTTTCTTCTGCTTCTAAAAGAAATATATATATATTTTTTCCTCCTAAGGATGGCTCATATCCAAGGGTTTTGATTTACTTAGAAGTAGTGCTCAAGGCCATATTTTAGTACTATTAGGACTGTGTTATATTGGTGCTAAACCACTTAATGGACATTCAGTGTTAAGTTTTGCGTCCTCATTAAGCACTAATGTTGGATATTTGCTGAGCTAAGCAGCTTGGCCCCAATTATTTCAAGACCAGCCTCAGTGTGTGAAAGATTCAAAACTCTTTATGTTACCACAATATGGAAATCATGTGCCCCCTCACAGCTTCCAGGGTTCTAGAAAAGGATACTGCTTGTCCCCTAAGGCATTTGTTCAGGCTGGGGCAGGACTTGGACTGATGGTGGGAGGTGAACCTAGACAAAGAGTTAAACGCTTGCTTTATGCTGCATACATAGCATTTGAGGACAATGTTTACATGCAGCTGTATTCAATTTTTAGTTGGTTTCTGCCATTCAGTGACAAAGGCATTTGTTTGAAGATAAGAGTGACATACTGTGGGAAATGAAGATGTGTTTTGACAAAAATGAGAGAAAACAAATAGTGTGACTTAAAAGCAGTCCAATATATTTGGGGTTTGACTGTGTATTCTTTAATGTGTAATGTGTACCCCGTCACTCAGTCTGTCCGACTGTGTGACCCTATGGACTATTCCCTGCCAGGCTCCTCTGTCCATGGGAGTTTCCAGGCAAGAGTACTGGAGTCAGATCTTCCCAACCCAGGGATAGAAGCTGTATCTCCTGTGTCTCTTGCACTGGCAGGCGGATTCTTCACCACTTTGAGCTACCAGTAGTGTTTATTTAAACTTGACTTTGCATTCCTTTATTTTTTTATAAAAGCTCACAATAGCTAAAGGGGTCATGAATGCTGTTTAAATGATTCTAGAGTCTTCAGAAAGCATGGGTGTACAAATCCAGCAAGCTTTACGGTTTTCTGGCCTTTAAAGGACAGCGTGATACAGAGTATACTTATGAGTTAATTAAATGATAACATACCAAGGCAATTTAATATGGACATCAAATAAAGCCTAGTTAAAAAAAATTGTATAATAAATTTAGAAAATCTAGGACTTTCTTGAGATGAAAATTGACTGGTTTTTAAATTAACCTGGGGAGGACTATATCTAAAATTAAATTTCTATTATTTTTAGTAGAGGAAATAAAGTGCTCTGTGAGAGCTTTTTTTAAAGGACTCTTTAAGTATAGGAGGTTAGTATTTCAATAATGGCATCAGAAACGTGGAAGTATTATATTCTCAGCAAGTAGGCACTTTCTTCCCTAAGAAAAAATGAAAATAGTTTGTCAGTTATGTAGTCCTGAGTTGTGTGCTATATTGGTTTTAATTATTATATGACTGTGCCCTACTCTGAATCTTAAACTCTGTCACTGAATCATCTCTAAGAAGTAAGTATTATTTAGACAGTAAAACTTCAAGATGAAGTCTTTTAAATGGAATCATGAAGTAAAACCTCAGAGAATTATAAAGTATAATGTTCTGTGTCCCTAGGTCAACTCTTTGTCACCTCTTAATTTTTTCAGGATGAAGCTCCAGGTAATTATTTGCCACCTGCTCTTGGTTCAACACTGCTGGATGTTGTTCCAGATATTTCCAGCCACAATCAAGGAATTTACATAAAGAGAGAATTTCTGAAATTTTGAGAAAAAGTATTCACAGGTGCAGTTTACATGTCAGATATAATCAGAAAGAGACAAAGTGATACCTAATTGTGAGGGCGTTGTTTTCAAAATGATTTCTTTGATTTCCTCGGGATATTTCAGAATATTAGCGAATATCCTGAATTTATCCAAGAGCCTCATTTCATTCACATAGACTGTGCTATGACTTTTCTCCTTCTGCTTCTAAATGAAATATATACATTTTCCTCCTAAGGATGGCTCATATGTACTAGTTTAGACTGGCTTAGAAGAAACACTCTAGGCCATACTTTGGTACTATTAGGATTGTGTTATGTTGGTACAAAAGTGCTTAATCGATATGTTCATACATATATTTTTAAAATTTTGAGAATATATTCACCATCGAGAGGATATGGATAGAAAATTAAATAAAATCAACTCTCTCTTCCAGCCTGCCCCAAATCTGTGAGCAGATTGTCTTTCAGTAGACCACATTGGTTTAGATATTCCAATAATATAGTGAAAGAAAATTCTCATTTTTATATCACCCAAATTTCACTTAAATTGTATTAAAAAATAAGATGTTGCATGTTGATGTTTAGGTGTTTTTCTGATGAGGTATAGTGTAGCTCAAATAAATTTTGCTGAAATCAATTTTACTTTTCAGGACAAAACCAACAATTTCTTATGTCCAAAATACAGTTGCTGGTCAGAATATATTTTTCTAATATTGTAAATCATCTAAAATAGATCTGTATGTACTTTTGTATGGAGAAGGCAATGGCAACCCACTCCAGTACTCTTGCCTGGAGAATACCATGGACAGAGGAGCCTGGTAGGCTACAGTCCATGAGGTCTCTAAGAGTTGGACATGACTGAGCGACTTCACTTTCACTTTTCACTTTCACGCATTGGAGAAGGAAATGGCAACCCACTCCAGTGTTCTTGCCTGGAGAATCCCAGGGACAGAGGAGCCTGTTGGGCTGCCGTCTATGGGGTCACACAAAGTTGGACACGACTGATGTGACTTAGCAGCAGCAGCAGTACTTTTGTATTTATTAGTGTTTGTTTTGCAAAGGCCTGAAATTTAGATAAAAATATAATACTGGTTTTAGAATTCATAAATATCCTCAACATTACTTTATCTATATAGATAGAGAGAGAGATAGATATAAATACATAAATATTTGTTAATATGGCATATAGAATATTCCTATAAATAGAGTACCCTGTGATATTTACATAGTTACCATATGTATATGATCTATGAGTTTCCCTGGTGGCTCAGATGGTAAAGAATGTGCCTGTGATATGGGAGACCCAGTTTCAATCCCTGGGTTGGTAAGAGTCCATGGAGAAGGGAATGGCAACCTATTGCAGTAGTCTTGCCTGGAGAATTCCATGGACAGAGAAGCCTGGTTGGCTACAGTCCATGGGGTTGCAAAGAGTTGGGCACAACTGAGTGACTAACACTTTCACTTTCTCATATGATCTATATATCATATCCGTATATACACTATATGTTGCAGTTGAGGTTTAATGGATATGGAGCTTTATATTTAAAGTCAGTACAATAAATAATAGTATCAATAGATATTAATAATCTTTTAAAGTGTGGTCAAATAATAGTATTGGTATTTTTCTATTTAGGCAGATCAAAAGTATTTGAAGGCCTGAGAATAATTATGTTATATTTCTTAAGGATCTACATATTGTAATACCACGCTGTGTGTTCTGTGCTTAGTCGCTCAGTCGTGTCCGACTCTCTGCTACTAACATATGTTTAATTTCTTCATAAATTCTTGCTAGCCATAGTTCCAATGATATGATTTCCTATCTAAAGATTGAAGCTGGGATTGTTACCATTAAGATTGAATTGGTTATATGCAAAGTGATGCATAATGCAAGTAGCACTTTTAAAAAATAACAGCTTAGCCCTGCATTTCAATTCATACTCTGTGTTAATTCTCCCAGTGATTTTTCTTAGCTTGATATATAACAGAAGAGCAATACTCTCCATGGGCAATGAAGACCTCTAATTTCTTAAATTAAAAGTACTAATAAGGAGACAAAGAACTATCCTTCCCCCCTTGAACCAGTACACTGCTCTTTTCTGTTGCCCATCCCACTGACCTGCCATCCATTCATTTGCGTTAAATTACAGCCAAACCCTTAAGTAATTTGTTAGAAACATTTAAAAACAAAAGAGTCATATGCAACATTCACATCTATTTCTCACAGGCCCTCCATCTCTCCATCTTTCTCGTCTCATCTACATTAAAAGAAGTAACTCGCTTCTGGTTCACTGGTCTAGCGTCAGTAACAAGGGAAACGGGACCTATATCCTAAACTTTAATTCAAAATTTGTTAGAGTACACAGATTCTGATGTCTCCTTCAGTTTCAGTCTACAGAATGGACAAATTTGAAGCAATACTCTCTGACAGGTCATCTCTGTTCAAACCAGCCAGGTATACTGATGCCCTGGTTGCAGCAAATTCCTCTCCTGGCCTTTTTCGTCTAAGCCTTGGTAATATGCCAAGTCGGGAAGATGCCCCTGGAGAAGAGAACAGTAACCCACTCCAGTATTCTTGCCTGGAGAATCCCGTGGACAAACCATGGGGTCGCAAAGAGTCAGACACGACTGAGCGACTAACACTTTCACTTTCCGTCATATGACTGCCACTTGGGTCCCTGCCGCGGAAACTCTAAGGAAAAACCGCTTCTCAAGGAAGAGAAGGGAAAGCTCTGTGAAGCTATAGGGTGATATCATATCCCTTGTCAGCACTTCTGGCTCCTTTGAAATCCCAGTATATGAACCGTGAGCCACACGAAAGTCTAAGTAAACATCAAACTGGAGGCACTTCTGGGACAATTCTTACACATCACCAGATCAGTAAACCTGTCAACGTATATCCCTGATCTGATCAGGCATAAAAGAGTAATTAATTTTCAGAGGATTATTAAAGTAATAGAGATAGCAAAGATCTAAAATATATGCATTTGGGGGGCTTCCCTGATAGTTCAGTTGTTAAGATCAGCACTTCCAGTGCATAGGACACAGGTTTGATCCCTGGTCAGGGAACTAAGATCCCACATGTTGCATGATATAGCCAGAAATTTTAAAAACATTTCTCTAATGTATCAATTTTATCCAAGTAATACTTTTTTCCTGTTTAGGTAAATTACTTCTTGGAGAGCATGAGGAAAAGATTTTTTTTTACTTAGCAATTAACATCTCCATCCAAAATCTTCATTTATTCATTTCCTCCAAATGAAAACATTGCTTTCTAAGATATCTATCCCAATGACTCTGATCTTTTAGTTAACACAGCCTGTGAATGAAATGCTTTATCATGATTAATCAATCTCTCCATGTAGTAATACCTTTCAGTTGAATAAATAACATTATCTTACTACCAGTAACAGCCCTTACAGTCAGAAATGAACAGTACAGTACATATTAAAACTATTTTCAATGTTCTGAAAATGCATTTTATTGTTGCCTTTTCTTATCTATTCTCGTTTCGTTGAATAGGTTAGTTGCTTTAAAATATTCATTAAGTAGCTATGAGGTAGCAGACAGTACTCTGACTTAACTAGTCTGGACACTGGTATTTTTAAAAACCTCTCCAAGTGATTCTAATATGTGGATCCAGTTGAAAATCACTTTCCAGGAGGCCTGAGACAGGAGAAAGGCTAGGAGGTTTTCAGAAGATAGGTGACATCTGAGAGAGATGTGAAGAGAGAATAGGAGTTTACCAGGGGTGGAGAAATGGTGAGAAATATATGAAAATGAACAAGGAGAACTGTTACCAGGCAAGCAGCCTTGATAGGAATAGATTGTCTGCTCTAAGGAGGTGGGAAAGGAAGTGACCAGAGAAGGCAAGATGGTGTAGTCAGGATCACATAGAGAAGAGCCTTCAAATGCCTTGTTGAGGATTTTGCTCAACTGAAACCTGGATTTTGCTCAACTCAAAACTGGATTTTGCTCAACTGAAACCACTGTATCTTAACATAAATGAGCCAGTACCTATTGGTATTTTAAAGTAGTAAATATAATACACCCTAATCTGTGTTTAATAATGGAGAAGTCCTTAGAATGTGAGAACTTTGAAATTGGCAGAGGTTTACATTATTTACATGAGAGATCATGGGAGACTATGATTGCTCCAAAGTGACTTTAATTTAACTTGAATAATCATAGGTGCTTTCACACATTTTTAAATGTTATCAACAATGACAGCAAACATCATGTTAATACTATGCTCAGAATATAAAAATAATACCCATAATTCGCAAGAATGATAACAACTCATTTCTTGGACTTAAGCAGAGAAGAATTAAAACACAAGACAGTATTTAGTATTGAGTGTCCTTTTAAAAAAAATCAATGTTTATTCAATAGCTTTGAGTCAATAACTAATCAATAAATGTACTTGCTGTCATAAACATTGAACCATTGAAGTGGTTTACTTAGAGAAGACAAGATTTAGGGCAAGAACATGTCTTCAGATATCTTCAAGGGGTTTTCATCAGAAAATCTATGGCTTCCCAGAAGGTAGAATTAGGCCCAATGAGCACATGCCAGAAAGATACATTCTTTCTGAGAATAAACTGAAATCTATATAAACTGAAATAATAACCATTTCCAGTAAATTTTTCATCACTTTTGATTTTTATTCAGAGGATAAACTTGGTGCAAATGTTATGGTGGAAATTTGAGCATCAAATTGATAAACTTCTATCGCAATAGATCAGAGGGAAAGAGAGAAGGCAAACTTACCAGTATCAGGAGTTAGAGAATAGAATCACAGACCCTAAAGATATTTTTAAAAAATAGTGAAGAAGTATTATTAACAATTTTATGCCAATAAATTCAGTAATGTAGATCAAGTTTACTCAGCCTCAAAAAAAAGTGACATTTTGGACCAGATAATTCTTTATAGAGAAGGCTGTTCTGTAGGTCAGAGAATATATAGCAGCCTCCCTAGCCTCTCCCTACTAGATGTTATTAATAGTACCATGTCCCGCCTCCCAATTGTAACAACCAAAAAAATGTATCTAGATATTGCCAAATGCCCCACAGGTGAAGAGGGGGTAATACTGCCCCATGGGTAATACTTCCCATGTTCTAAGTCATGGGAACCTCTGACTTAGATGAATGGACAAAATTCTTGAAAGGCACAAACTAACAAAGTTCACCCAAAAAGAAATAAGTTGCTTGAATAGCTCTATATCTAACACAGAAATTAGTTTGTGATTAAAAACATTGCCACAGAGAAAAGTCTGGTCCCCATTGGCTTCACCAGTAAATTCTATCAAACATTTAAGGAAGAAATAATAATGATTTTATATAAACCCTTCCAGAAAATGGATGCTGGGGATTTCTTCCCTGAGAGGACAGAATAACCCTGATTCAAACCAAAGATAGTACAAGAAAACTATAGACCAATATTTTTCATGAACATAGATTCAAAAATCCTAAACAAAGGTTTGGAAATGGATTCCAATTATGTGAAGTGATAATACATTGTGATCAAGTAGTGTTTATCTCTGGAGTGTAAAGTTGATTTCAGTTCAGTTCAGCTCACTTCAGTCTCAGTTGTGTCCGACTCTTTGTGACCTCACGGAGTGCAGTACGCCAGACCTCCCTGTCCATCACCAACTCCCAGAGTTTACTCAAACTCATGTCCATTGAGTCAGTGATGCTGGCCAACCATCTCATCCTCTGCCATCCCTTTCTCCTCCTGCCTTTTATCTTTCCCAGCATCAGAGTCTTTTCCAATGAGTCAGTTTTTTTGCATCAGGTGGCCAAAGTATTGGGGTTTCAGCTTCAGCATCAGTCCTTCTACTGAATACTCAAAACTGATTTCCTTTAGAATGGACTGGTTGGATCTCCTTGCAGTCCAAGGGACTCTCACAAGTCTTCTCCAACACCACAGTTCAAAAGCATCAGTTTTTTGGTGCTCAGTTTATTTATAGTCGAACTATCACATCCATACATGACTGCTGGGAAAACCATAGCTTTGGCTAGACAGATCTTTGTTGGTAAAGTAATGTCCCTGCTCTTTAATAAGGTGTCTAGGTTGGTCATAACTTTTTTTCCAAGGAGCAAGTGTCTTTTAATTTCATGGCTCCAGTGAACATCTGCAGTGATTTTGGAGCCCCCCAAAATAAAGTCTGTCACTGTTTCCATTGTTTCCCTGCCTATTTGCCATGAAGTGATGGGACTGGATGCCATGATCCTAGTTTTCTGAATGTTGAGCTTTAAGCCAACTTTTTCACTCTCCTCTTTCACTTTCATCCAGAGGCTCTTTAGTTCTTCGCTTTCTGCCATAAGGGTGGTGTCATCTGCATATCTGAGGTTATTGATATTTCTGCTGACAATCTTGGTTCCAGCTTGTGTTTCATCCAGTCCAGCATTACTCATGATGTACTCTGCATATAAGTTAAACAAGCAGGGTGACAATATACGGTCTTGACGTACTCCTTTCCTGATTAGGAACCAGTCTGTTGTTCCATGTCCAGTTCTAACTGTTGCTTCCTGACCTGCATTCTGATTTCTCAGGAGGCAGGTCAGGTGATCTGGTATTCCCGTCTCTTTCAGAATTTTCTACAGTTTGTTGTAATCCACACAGTCAAAGGCTTTGGTGTAGTAGAAATAGGTGTTTTTCTGGAACTCTCTTGCTTTTTCGATGATCTAACAAATGTTGGCAATTTGATCTCTGATTCCTCAGGCAAATGTGGCTTTAGAGTACAGAATGAAGTAGGGCAAAGGCTACCAGAGTTTGGCCAAGAGAACACACTGGTAATAGCAAACACCCTCTTCCAACAACACAAGTGAAGACTCTACACATGGACATCACCAGATGGTCAATAACGAAATCAGATTGATTGTATTCTTTGCAGTCAAAGATGGAGAAGCTCTATACAGACAGCAAAAACAAGACCAGGAGCTGACTGTGGCTCAGATGATGAACTCCTTATTGCTAAATTCAGACTTATTGAAGAAAGTGGGGAAAACCACTAGACCATTCAGGTATGACCTAAGTCAAATCCCTTATGACTATACAGTGGAAGTGACAAATAGATTCAAGGGATTAGACCTGATAGACAGAGTGCCTGAAGAACTATGGGTGGAGGTTCATGATATTGTACAGGAGGCAGGGATCAAGACCATCCCCAAGAAAAAGAAATACAAAAGGCCAAATGGTTGTCTGAGGAGGCCTTACAAATAGCTGAGAAAAGAAGAGAGTGAAAGGCAAAGGAGAAAAGGAAAGATATAACCATTTGAATGCAAAGTTCCAAAGAAAATCTTCCCTGGTGGCTCAGATGGCAAAAGCATCTGCCTACAATGCGGGAGAGCCGGGTTTGATCCCTGGGTTGGGAAGATCCCCTGGGGAAGGAAATGGCAACCCACTCCAGTACACTTGTCTGAAAAATCCCATGGACGAAGAAGCCTGGTAGGCTACAATCCATGGGGTCACAAAGAGTTGGACACGACTGAGCAACTTCACTTTTTCCAAAGAATAACAAGGAGAGATAAGAAAGCCTTCCTCGGTGATCAATGCAAAGACATAGAGGAAAATAATAGAATGGAGAAGACTAGAGATCTCTTCAAGAAAATTAGAGATACCAAGGGAACATTTCATGCAAAGATGGGCACAATAAGGGACAGAAATTGTATGGATCTAACAGAAGCAGAAGATATTAAGAAGAGGTGGCAAGAATACACAGAAGAACTGTACAAAAAAGATCTTCATGACCCAGATAATCAGGGTTGTATGATCACTCAACCTAGAGCCAGACATCCTGGAATGTGAAATCAGGTGGGCCTTAGGAAGCATCACTACAAACAAAGCTAGTGGAGGTGATGGAATTCCAGTTGAGCTATTTCAAATCCTAAAAGATGATGCTATGAAAGTGCTGCACTCAATATGCCAGCAAATTTGGAAAACTCAGCAGTGGCCACAGGACTGGAAAAGGTCAGTTTTCATTCCAGTGCCAAAGAAAGGCAATGCCAAAGAATGCTCAAACTACTGCACAATTTCACTGATCTCACACGCGAGTAAAGTAATGCCCAAAATTCTCCAAGTCAGGCTTCAACAGTACATGAACCCTGAACTTGCAGATGTTCAAGCTGGATTTAGAAAAGGTTGGTTTAACAGTTAACAATTAATCAATGTAATTCACCATATTGTTAATAGCAAGGTAAAGCAGAAAAACCACATGGTCACTCAAAGAGATGCAGAAAAAGCATTTGATGAAATATAACATCAATTCCTGATTTTTAAAACTGTGGGAAGTCTTGAAATAAAAGAAGGCATCTTCAACTTGAAAAAAACTACATAAAAATGCCTATAACTAATAGTATACTTAATAGTAAAAAAACTAAATGTTTTCCCCCTAAGATCAATAACAAGACAAGGATATCTGCTTTTACTACTTCTAGCCAGTGCAATAAAACCAGCAATCCATCATTCAAACATAATAGTATTCAGATTGGAAAGGAAGAAAAAAAGAAATTGTCTTTTTTTCACAAACAGTATAATCATCTGTATAGAAAATTTGATGAAATATACAAAATAGCTACTAGAACTATTAAATGAAGTTAGTAACATTGCAGGATTCAAGACCAGTCCACTGTGTATGTCGTATACTAGCAGTGATAATTGAAAGTTGAAATTACAAAACACCATGTAAAATTACATAGAACTATGAAATACTTGGTGATAAATCTAAAAAAATTGTGCAAAATTTGCATTCTAAAAACTACACAACATTATTGAGATAAATTAAAGGCCAAAAACAAATGAAGAAATATATGGATGTGTTAGAACTTTCAGTATTGTTAAAATATCCTTTCTCCCTCAAATTTATCTACAGATTAAATACAATGTGAAGTTGCTCAGTCGTGTTTGACTCTTTGCGACCCTGTGGACTGTAGCCTACCAGGCTCCTCTGTCCATGGGATTTTCAGTCACCTTTGAAAATAGTCTAGCAATTTCTTTAAAAAGTTAGAAATACACTCATCATGTGCTTCAGCCATTCTACTGAGAGGTATTTACCCAAGAGAAATTGAAAATATACGTTCTTGCAAGACTTGTATATACGTGTTCAGGGAAATTGTATTTGTAATAAACAAAACCTGGAAACAACCCAAATATCCATCAATGCATAAATGGATAAGCAGATTGCTAATATAGTTATAAAACAGAATACTACTCAGTAATAAAAAGAATAAACTATTGTCTACAATAATATAGATGAATGTCAAAGTAATTATAGTGTTTGCAAGAAGCCTATGAGACAAAAACAACAATGACACTTCACAGTTTCATTTATATAAAATGAATTCCACCTATAATAGCACCAGTTTCATTTATATAAAATTCTATAAAATGCAAATGTAGCTTTAGTGAAAGTATTCAAATCAGTAGTTCCTTGGGGGTGGGTTTTGGCAGTGGAGGCCAATGGGGAGGGGCAGATGGAAGAGATTACAAAGAGACATGGTGGAAACTTTGGGTAATGAGTATGTTTATTATTTTGATTGTGCTGATACTTCCATGGATATATATGTATAGCACATATATGCTTTAAATATGTGCAGTTGAATGTATCTTTATGAGGGAAAAAAATCCAAAATTACAACATAGTTAAGTAGAATATACTTTCAGAATTTAATTAATTTTTTCTTTCATGAGATATAAGATATTTAGAGTAGAAGAGTAACTTACCCCTAATAGTAGACTCTCAAAAATTATTCTTGAAATAGGCTAAGAGAAATACCAGAAATCATCTGTATGATGGTCAGGTCTTATGCCATGTATGGTTATTAAACCACACAATTTCATAACATTCACCTAAACTTTCCAAAGTCTAACGTTTAAAGTCTTTTAATGATGAGATAGACCAAGCATCTGGATGTGATGCTTTTCATTAACATTTCCAAAACCCATGCATCGTATTGATCAATAAATTAGTTTAAAAAAAAAGTACTCTGTGTCTGCAAGTTGTTGAGTTTTAAGCTTTCTGGAATTATGTATTTTTCAGTAGCAAAAATTCTACAAAAATGCGTTCTGTGATCATGTGAATGAATAGTTGATGATTAGCTACTCTTTCCCACTCAGGCTTGTTCTTGAGCTTCTGCAGGACAGTGAGAGGTGACGCAAAAGGAGCTAAACAAATAAATGCCATCTAATCAGCAGAGTCTTGCCCTGGAAGATGATCGTACCCAGGATCATCCCCACTGATATTTAAGGCGGAGTAGAAAACTACTGCCAGATACTACTAACCTCTCTGGAAAAACAAAGCAGAGTTGGACCATGCTAGCTAGACCCCAGAATTTCTAGCCAGCAGCCACTCAGGGTCATCTCACAACTTTGTTTTCCAAATAATAATGCCAACGTGCACTTTATGCGTTAAATTTCTTTGGGCCTATTTCTGCCATTATAGGTGGAATTGTATCAGCTATGTATGCATATACATAACCTTAAAACCTCATTTTAAGCTATTTGAACATTTGAAAAAATTTTGTCATTTGGAATATGCTTATTATGAATCAACACTATGGGGGGACTCCTCATACCTTGCTTATATTTTAATAGCTATCAAAATAGGTACAATGGGCTAATAATTAGCATTAAGAAAGATTTTTCATTGGTGGTTCATGACAAAGTTTACATTACTGGTTTGGGGCTCACCTCGCATGGAAGGACAGCTTGCCTATGCCAGGTGAACCCCAAACCTGTAATGTAACCTTTGTAGTCTAGAAATCTCTTGAAATCTTATCAGGATGCCTTCTTTAGGTTCTGTCCCTTAACTGGGTAGGAGTGGACACATCCCTGTCACCATCATCTCTTATGCCTCAAAGTGAACCCTCCATGAAGAGTGCTCCCAGAGGGCTTTATGTGCCTGCAGGCTAATACAAAACGGTACTTTTGGCAGAATTTGGAGGTAGGCTTGCCATGGTTATATCAGATCAGGATGATCCCCTGGAGAAGAGAATGGTAACCCACTCCAGTATTCTTGCTTAGAGAATTCCATGGACAGAGAAGCCTGGCAGGCTACAGTTCATGGAATCACAGAGTCAGAGACAACTGAGCAACTCGGTGGTGGAGGACGTGTGTAGCCCTCCACCTCCCTTTGATCATGGTAGTTTACATTAACAGTGTTTCTTAAATGGACCTGATCAATGTTGCCTGGCTAAATAGCCATTGAACAGTTAGCAAAACTCAATTAATAGACCAGATCAGAATTTGCAACTCAATCCCTTAGGTGCCAGTATAGCTCTGGAGTCTTCTTCTAACATTTCTTTCTGCTGCTAAGTATCTTCTTAGGTTACTGTATTTGAAGCTTATAGTGAGAATTATTTAATTTGAGCTTTGTTATTCTATCCTCTTTGAGCAATTTATTGTGTTTAGAGGTGCTGGAGGCACCTAATCCACCTCTGGTTGACCTATGAAGCCCTTAGATATTGTACACTGGTAAATGCTTCCAAAGTAATTAAGCATGCTGGCTTTGGCAGTAGGAGATAATCAGTTCTCAAAAGTGATACAATGCTTATCGTATGCTAGATGCTTGAGTGGGTAGTCTAGAGAAGCAATCCCTCATCAGTAGAGGTCTACTCAGGAAACTTCCCAGTCAGGCCTTGGAAATATATAAGCATAAGCTAGAGCACTCCTCATTCAGTCTTGTACATTGGACAAAACCTGTGGTTAGTTATCTGCTTCCCTAGTAGCTCAGATGGTAAAGTATCCACTTGCAATGCAGGAGATCGGAGTTCCAACCCTGGGTTTGGGAAGATCGCCTGGAGGAAGAAGTGGCAACCTACTCCAATATTCCTGCCTGGAGAATTCCATGGACAGAGAAGCCTTGTGGGCTACAGTCCATGGGGTCGCAAACACTCAGACACAACTAAGCACTAACACACACATCCCTTGTTGTGGTTAGTTAAATCCACTAAAAGCTTCTCACACTTAGCAATAAAGCTAGTACAGGCCTTTCTGTCTGTAGTTCATTTATTCTAGAAGTATTTATTGAGTGCCAGCCACTGCTTTTTGAGAAGAAAGCCAAGATCCAAGGGGTAAAAGGCCCTCTTGGAATTCACATTCTGGTGGGGAAAAGACAGTAAACGACATAGGTAAGTAAAATCATAGTACATAGATTTATGTTAAAAGGAATTTAAATAAATAGATATTAAAGAGGGAATTCCCTGGAGGTTCAGTGGTTAAGACTGCCCTTCCAATGCAGATGGCACAGGTTCCATCTCTTGTAAGGAAACTAAGATCCTTTTTGCCATGTGACCAAAAGATTCAAAAAAAAAATTTTTTTTTTTTAAGATATGTGTAAAGAAGGAAAAAAAAAGGCAGAGAAAGGGGGTTGAAACCTTGAGCAGGCCTCACTGTGAAGGTGACTTGTGAGGAATAAACTTGTGTGTTTGTGGAAGCTACCCAGTATAGGAGATTCTTAGGAACTGTAGAGATGGGCCTTCCACCATGACGCCGAGTCTCCACGTGGAACTTCCCTGTGCTCTAATCTGCTGCTCAAGCTGACGGCATAGGTGGGGGTCAGGGATGGAAAGATCCTATCACACGTGGTGCTCCTTCAGCCCACCACACCATCCAGTTGAAAAGGAGAACTAGCTACCCTTTGCTATTTCTCCAGATGACTATTTCTACTAGCTCTTTAAATAATAATTCATACATGAACATGATTTATCACATATCCAGGTGACTCTTGTCATGGTAAAGGCTGAATTTTCCAGCTTGCTTGCTTTCCACATTCATTTGAAGCATTTGGCCAAGTCAACAATGAGAAAACAACCTAAAGAAGAAAGATCAAAAAAATTTTTTTTTATAAGAAAAACATCAAGTTCCTTAAGGAGAGATGATGGGTAAAAATCTCTCTTGCATATTGTTGATGTCATTCAGTTGCTAAGTTGGGTCCGACTCTTTGCAGCATCTTGGACTGCAGCATGCCAGTCCTCCATTCTCTGACATGGAGGAGAGTAACTGAACTGAGCAAATTCATATCCATTGAATTGGTGATGCTATCTAACCATCTCATCCTCTGCCACCCTCTTCTCCTTCTGCCCTCAATCTTTCCCAACATGAGGGTCTTTTCCAATGAGTCGGCTCTTCGCATCAGGTGGCCAAAGCATGGAGCTTCAGTTTTAGTGTCAGTCCTCCCAATGAATATTCAGGGTTAAAGGTGATGAAACTTTTTTGACTTTCCTTCATACATTGACACAGGTTTAGGGAATGTGGCCAAAAGATTAACCAGCTATCCAATTTTGAGATAAATTTTATAAATATGCATTTACTTTTCAGTTCAGTTCAGTCCCTCAGTCGTGTCCAACTCTTTGCGACTCCATGAGCCACAGCATGCCAGGCCTCCCTGTCTATCACCAACTCCCGGAGTCCACCCAAACCCATGTCCATCGAGTTGGTGATGCCATACAACCATCTCATCTTCTGTCATCCCCTTCTCCTCCTGCCCTCAATCTTTCCCAGCATCAGGGTCTTTTCCAATAAGTTGACTCTTTGCATCACGTGGCCAAAGGATTGGAGTTTCAGCTTCAACATCAGTCCCTCCAATGAACACTCAGGACTGATCTCCTTTATTATGGACTAGTTGGATCTCCTTGCAGTCCAAGGGACTCTCAAGAGTCTTCTCCAACACCACAGTTCAAAAGCATCAATTCTTCAGCACTCAGCTTTCCTTATAGTCCAACTCTCACATCCATACATGACCACTGGAAAAGCCATAGCCTTGGCTAGACGGACCTTTGTTGACAAAGTAATGTCTCTGCTTTTTCATATGCTGTCTAGGTTGCTCATAGCTTTCCTTCCAAGCAGTAAGCATCTTTTAATTTCATGGCTGCAATCACCATCTTCAGTGACTTTGAAGCCCAGAAAAATAAAGTCAGCCACTGTTTCCACTGTTTCCCCATCTATCTGCCATGAAGTGAGGGGACTGGATGCCATGACCTTAGTTTTCTGAATGTTGAGCTTTAAGCCAACTTTTTCACTCTCCTCTTTCACTTTCATCAAGAGACTCTTTAGTTCTTCTTCACTTTCTGCATAAGGGTGGTGGTCATCTGCATATCTGAGGTTATTGATATTTCTGGTTTCATTAATAGCTGTCCAATGAGGGAACCAATGTTGATAATTAATCATGCAACATAAAAGCATGCTGTCTTAACATGCAGTCTTCATTAGGACTGCATCTAAATCATGTAAGTGTGTATTCTCAAGGTTTATTAGTCTTGTTTGTTTTAGTCCCTTCATCAAAATTCTGAAACTTTGTCACTTTTTGAAGTTTAAGATAGTTACACAAGCATAGGTCAGAAAATACTTGTGTTTTTCCATATTTAATCCTGTGGATATTATTTATCAGTCACCATATCAGAAAGTTAGTTTCCCGTAATTAATATCACATTAAAAAAAAAAAAAAAACTTTTGTTTTAGTTTCATGGGTCTGCTCTAATAAGCATCACAAACTGGGTGCCTTAAAGCAGTAGAAAATATATTGCCTCACAGTTCTAGAGAATAGAAGTTTGAAATCAAGTTGTCAGCAGGACCACATTCTTTCTGAAGGTTTTAAGGGAGGACGTTTCCTTGTGTTCTCTTAGTTTCTGGTGGTGACCAGAACTCCTTGGCTTGTAGATTCATCACGAGTGTAAATTTTGCCTCTGCTGTCACATGGCCTTCCCACTGTGTGTTCTGTTTTTCTTCTCCTCTTTTTATGAGGGTATCAGTGATATTAGATTGGGGCTTCCCTGGTGGCTCAGCTGGTAAAGAATCTCATCGTAATTTGATTACATCTGCAAAGACCCTGTTTCACCCTGGGCTGTGGTGCAGCCACGTGCACATGTTGTGTGTGTGTGACTTTTTGCCACCCCATGGACTGCAGCCCAACATCCTCTATCCGTGGAATTTTCTAGGCGGGAATACTGGAGTGGGTTGCCATTTCCTACTCCTGGGGATCTTTCCAACCTAAGGATTGAACCCATGCCTCTTGCATCTCCTGCTTTGCAAGCAGATTCTTTACCACTAGGGACTTCCCAGGTGGTAAAGAGTTTCACTCTAGGTCACATTTATAGGTAGAGGGAATAGGGCTTCATCACATCTTTGGGAAACACAGTTCAACCCATAACAATTAGTATCTTAATTAAGGACCTACTTAATACAAGACTATTGCAAGTCTTTAAAAAAGTCAAATATGTTAAGACACTCTCATTCATACATATTTATAAAGATAATTTTTTACTTCACAATCCCTGGAATATGAATGAAGCCCATGCGTCTTTGAGTAGTGAAGGTTTTCTAACTTCCAGCAATATATTTAGGATCCATAATTCCTCCATAGCCCTGCAGGCACTGGGAACCAGCTAGGAAAGAAGTTGGCTGTTTAGTTACTAGAAGATGAGAATACTGTCTGTTTCTAGTAGTAACACAAAAAATAAGAGGACTGAAAATTTGCTTTCTTCAACAAAACATACCCTGTGTCTTATTGGTTTGTTTTGTCAAAACCTTTTTTAGTTTGTTTTGTCAAAACCTTAAGTATATTCTTTTTGATATGAACAACTTCCATGTGTAATTTCAAAATAGAAAATAAATTATTGGAATGAATGGATTCATATTTTTCCTTCTCAACACACAATAAAAATTAAGAGATAGCAGTAGTGTATGGATGACAATTGAACTGTTGAAAACATCTGTATGATGATCTGAAAATTTTCTTTTTCCACCATGGGGTCAGCAGTTACAAAAGTAAAGCAGACATTGGGTCACTGGTGTTAAAATTTCCAGTATTAATCATGTCTCTAGTCCTTCTGTCATTTTGGCTCCAGTGGTGGGTAGTAGGCGATAAACATAGAAGGCTCCTTCTCCATTTATGCTGACTTGTTTATTTCCAAAGGATGCCTGGCTAGCCAGACCCTCAACTTTCCCAGAAATCACAGTCTGGGGCAGCTGTCCACACTCACAGTCTAGGTTTCTGTCCAGAAAAGGCAAATTCATTTGGATCAAGCTCTCATTTTGAACTCGATGCTCAGGGCTTGTGCATACTTTTTATACTACCAGACTTCTTAAAATCGATCACTAGGAAATGTGGATTTTTTGCAGGGCCAGGAAGAATTTCTGCACAAGTGATCAGAGTTTGCATTTCCAGCCTCCCTTCTTCAGCCTTATTTCCATACCCTTGAAGCCCAAGGGGAAATGTGCCAAAATAAATCCTGGAAAGTGTAGTCTCTGAAGGGCTGCCCCTTGTGTGACTTTGGGGCAGATATTCCTCCTTTCTCTGTGATAGCAGCTGTTATTCAGTGACACTGAGCTGAGAGCAGCCCAACTGAGCATATAGTGTTGCACAGAAATAGTTACATTCCCATGCTTTGTGATGGAGATGACAGCTCAGAAACGGAAAGGTCCAGCTTCGGGCCAGAAAACATCCTTGCTAAGAATTCTCTGAGGGTATCCTTCTCCCTACTGAGTTTTTGCCTTCCTTTTTACAAAAAATGTGTGGAAAAGTCCATTCGATGCTATCATACGTGACTGACAAATCAGATCAGACATGGAATTTCTTGTTTGTTGTTTTGTTTAGCTTTAAAAAAAACACAAACAATTATTATTTTTTACCTGTCCCAATACTCTGGAGAATCAGGTTGACTCTAAAAAGTGTTTTGTTTCCCTTGGTCCCTTGAAAACATGTTTCTAAGACCTTGACAGATATGTGGTGAAAACTGAACTCATCAGGTTTCTATACTTTTGAGTCTTTAGACCTCCCTATTGCCTGGGATGGAGAAGGACATGGTAACCCACTCCAGTACTCTTGCCTGAGAATTCCATGGACCTGGTAGGCTACAGTCCACGGGGTCGCAAAGAGTCGGACATGACTGAGAGACTTCGCTTTCACTTTATTGCCTGGGAATCCTATTCTGTGACAACCTTTCAGTTCAATTCAGTTCAGTCGCTCAGTCGTGTCCGACTCTTTGCGACTCCATGAACCGCAGCATGCCAGGTCTCCCTGTCCATCACCAACTCCCGGAGTCCACCCAAACCCATGTCCATCGAGTCGATGATGCCATCCAGCCATCTCATCCTCTGTCATCCCCTTCTCCTCCTGCCCTCAATCTTCCCCAGCATCAGGGTCTTTTCCAATGAGTCAGCTCTTCACATGACGTGGCCAAAGGAATGGAGTTTCAGCTTCAACATCAGTCCTTCCAATGAACACCCAGGACTGATCTCCTTTATTATGGACTGGTTGGATCTCCTTGCGGTCCAAGGGACTCTCAAGAGTCTTCTCCAACACCACAGTTCGAAAGCATCAATTCTTTGGCTCTCAGCTTTCTTTATAGTCCAACTCTCACATTCATACATGACCCCTGGAAAAACCATAGCTTTTACTAGACGAACCTTTGTTGGCAAAGTAATGTCTCTGCTTTTTCATATGCTGTCTAGTTTGGTCATAGCTTTCCTTCCAAGGAGTAAGCGTCTTTTAATTTCATGGCTACAGTCACCATCTGCAGTGATTTTGGAGCCCAGAAAAATAAAGTCAGCCACTGTTTCCATTGTTTCACCTTCTATCTGCCATGAAGTGATGGGACCAGATGCCATGACCTTAGTTTTCTGAATGTTGAGTTTTAAGCCAACTTTTTCACTCTCCTCTTTCACTTTCATCAAGAGGCTCTTTAGTTCTTCTTCACTTTCTGCCATAAGGGTGGTGTTATCTGCATATCTGAGGTTAGTGATATTTCTCCTGGCAATCTTGATTCCAGCTTGTGCTTCTTCCAACCCAGCGTTTCTCATGATGTACTCTGCATATAAGTTAAATAAGCAGGGTGACAATATACAGCCTTGACATACTCCTTTTCTTATTTGGAACCAGTCTGTTGTTCCATGTCCAGTTCTAACTGTTGCTTCCTGACCTGCATACAGGTTTCTCAAGAGGCAGATCAGGTGGTCTGGTATGCCCAACTCTTTCAGAATTTTCCACAGTTTATTGTGATCCACACAGTCAAAGGCTTTGGCATAGTCCATAAAGCAGAAATAGATGTTTTTCTGGAACTCTCTTGTTTTCGATGATCCATTGGATATTGGAAATTTGATCTCTGGTTCCTCTGCCTTTTCTAAAACCAGCAATTATCAATCCTCTTGAGTGACAAGACTTCTCTTTCTTACATCTTATTTCTTCAGATTTCAAGAATGATGTGCATTCTACGAAGCTGAAAGAAGCCATTATGGTGTGTGGGGCTCCACCTGCCCCTCTCTCAGCCCTGGGATGAGTTCTAGCATCCTCCAGAAGTTTTACTAGTATCCTGGGACCTGGGATGGATTTTGAAAAGCTAGGTTTGAGGGAACAGCATTTGCTCCTTATTCAGAATTTATTTCCTGGCATAAAAAAATGTAAAAAGATTGCCCTAAAATAAATGCATTTTTATGTTACCAAATAGAGCTCACATATGAAAGTATATTAATATTAAACACGATTTTGTGGTAACCAAAATTCGTAACTCTTCTTTATTGGCACTTCTAGAAATAACCTCTTTGGGATCTCAAATGTGAGATTACATTGGTGAAATTGTCCGATTTTGTATTTTTACCTAAAGATGGTGTATATTCCTCTCAACTGAAGCTTTTGGGAAAGGGGGGTAGTTTCCAGTCTGATTTAAAGTTAAACTACTGATGAAAAGTTGTTCGTTGCACTGGGTGTTTTGACTATTCGTCTTAGCTTAAAAGGTTTTATCTGAAAGCACAGTAAATATAGGCTTAAGGATACCAACAGAGGTATGGATGAGGGAAGAAGTTACTGCAAGTTCCAACATATTTTGAAGTGATTTCTGTTTATAAATTGATCTTATTTACAGGGACTTGGAAGAAGAAATCATCTACTTAGTAGGATCAGTGTCATAGGTCATAATTTTAGAAGTAACATCAATATTTCTTGAAATATGGGGCAATAAATTCAGGGACGGAGTGTCTTCCACAGTTTATTCCATTCTTTAAGCTTAGGTTGGGATTTGAAGGCCTGAGTTTACCTGGGTGCTCAGGAATATCATTTCAGATGGATTCATGTAGGTGAAGAAGGACTGGTGGGTGTGGGGCTATCCCAAATGAAAACCCTTCTTTGGTGTTTTATAACTATTCTTTGAGTTGTAAGACATTAATAACTCTTTACCAACTAAAACTCTTGACAGAACTTGCAGAATACCTGAATATTCATTTAAAAAGCCCATTATACAGTCTGGAATAATGATGTGAAGCTAAAAGATTTTGTTACCTACCATAGAAGCCACTGAAGTGAAAACTTAAGTAGAAGGTTGTTTATTGGGCACTTGTAAAATGAACTTAAAGATTAAGCTGAGCAATATCTTTTCCTCCTCCTTTTCCTCCTTTTGTCTCCTTTTAATTGTGTTTTTCACTCAACATTTATTGGTAGCGTATAAGTGATCGTTCCAAAGAAGACCCAAGGTCTTGCCTTTCCCTACTGACCTGTCACTGGTACTTCTGAGCTGCCGACCACACTTGCCTTCCCTGCCCCCTCTCCCACCCCAGCTATTCGGTTGTATCTGTCGCTGAAGTTATCTGTGTTTGCAATGTGACAAAGGAGCTGCTCCTTGTTTTTTTTCAGTGTTCCACTTTGATTTCTTCCCCCCTTAAAGGTGATTACACAGAAACCTGCTACTCAAGAGCATAAATATCATCTTCCTCTACACGAGTCTTGAGTCTTGAGTCACTGGAATTCCACAGCCCAGGGGAATGTCCCACTTGCCTTTCATGCACAAGGACTTGGTTAAAAATGTCAATTTCACTGTTTGAGAATTCTTAAGAGAAAACCTCGTTCCTAAGTGTACTTGAAGTGGATATAATTAGCTTTAACAACCTTTTCGTGTTTTCCTTTAAGAGGATTCTAAAAATCAAAATTCACTTGGTGAACCTATGATCTCTGAATGAGGCTCGATACAGAACATGCCAGAAGGATGTCAAAAATGAGATGTCTGTTTCAGGCAGTAGTTTTGGAATATCCCAGAATGCCATAACCTTCATAGACCCCAGGAATGTAAAGAACAATACCATTTATGTTCAAAGAAGTGTGAAGGAATCCTGTGACAGCGGAAGAAAGCCTAAAGTCCATCTTTACTTTATTAAATTACTTTATTTTGATGTGTAAATACAAGTTTTTATAATATTTATAAAGTGAGAGCAAAGTGTCTGGGAAAGAAAGATGGATATCTTATGAACTGTACTGCATCCCTCATGTGTTCAGTCATAATATTTGAAAGGTCTCAGTCATAGGATATTGAGTGTTCTTATGTCATTGCCCATTCCCCATGGTTGATAATATATAGTAAACAAAATAAGCAGGTATTTCCAGATAAAAGCATCCTGAGGCAGATGACTTTAAAATAGGTTTCTTTATTGCAGGAATTCTTTCAGAGTCTTTACTATGCTAATATGTGTTATAAATCTCCACTATGGGAATAAAATATATTGCTTTCTAAACTTATTTCACCAGGGAACTGTTTTCTGCTGGGCATCTTTCAGTGTTCCATATATCATACGTTCTTCTTATTTTAGAAGGAACTGAAGGTGAGACTCCATGGTAAGTGTGTGGAGACTTCTTTACATAGACTATTCAGTGTCACTTTATGTTACTGACACAGACGCTGATTTGTGTGTCTGTATATATATGTGTGTATATATATATGTTGTGGGGGGATGGGCGGGAGAGACAAAGACAGAGAAAAGGAGAGATAGAGCTGAGAGAAAAAAGAAAGATTGTTCGAGAAGAGGTCACCGGATGTTTTTTTTTTTTTTTTTTCCCACTGGAGTATTTTTTTTTTTTATTATTATTATTATTATTTTTTTCCAGTGGGTTTTGTCATACATTGATATGAATCAGCCATGGATTTATCAAAAACTATCAGGAAAACATATACACAAAAAGGGAATCTTTGAGGCATTCATGTATATGCTTACTAATTCACCGAACCATGATTAAATGTCAGGTTCTAGAATTGTGAAATATCTAAACTTAATGTTGCAACAGAGAGGCAAAATGCACACATATATTACATCCATGCAGCAGAAATGTTAAGTAAATCCTAGTTTCAAAACATCCGGTGAATTGGGAATACATGTAAATTCACCGGATGTTTTGAAACTAGGATTTACTTAACATTTCTGCTGCATGGATGTAATATATGTGTGCATTTTGCCTCTCTGTTGCAACATTAAGTTTAGATATTTCACAATTCTAGAACCTGACATTTAATCATGGTTCGGTGAATTAGTAAGCATATACATGAATGCCTCAAAGATTCCCTTTTTGTGTATATGTTTTCCTGATAGTTTTTGAAATGCCTTTGAATGAGGGTTTGTCTTGGGGACTCCTGGATGTCACTTGAGGACAGCTGTTGTGGATATTTAAAGACTGAGCCTTCAGTGTCTATCTTAGGCGGTATTCTAAGGCAGAAGAACAAGGAGACTCTCTTTCATTGTGTTTTGCCAAAACTTACTTATTGTGAGTGCAAAACCAATTCTAAATGGATAAGTGATATCTGATTGTCCATTCTGAACACTATCGTTCAGCCCCTCAGTCGTGTCCAACTATCTGTGACCCCATGGACTGCAGCACGCCAGGCCTCCCTGTCCTTCACTATCTCCCAGAGCTTGCTCAAACTCATGTGCATTGAATCATTGATGCCATCCAACCATCTCATCCTCTGTCATCCCCTTCTCCTCCTGCCTTCAATCTTTCTGAGCCCTATGTAACCTATTGTTCTAATAAAAAACATTTCCCACAGCATATTTGAATTGTAGGTATAATATGGTAATACATTTTAAAAATCTTTATTCATTTGAGTTCTACTAATTTTTTATTAAAATATTTAATAAAACTTTTATGCCTTTTGTTGTTGTTGGTTAGTCACTAAGTCATGTTCGACTGTTTAAGACCCCATGAACTGCAGCACACCAGGCCTCCCTGTCCATCACCAACTCCTGGAGCTTGCTCAAACTCATGTCCCTTTAGTCAGTGATGCCATACAACCATCTCACCCTCTGTCATCCCCTTCTCCTCCTGCCTTCAGTCTTTCCCAGCATCAGGGTCTTTTCCAATAAGTTGGCTCTTCGCATCAGGTATTAGCCAAAGTATTGGAGCTTCAGTTTCAGCATCAGTCCTTCCAAAGAATATTTGGGGTTGATTTCCTTTAGGTTTATGCCTCTAATAGCTATTAAATTAGAAGAGTCAGGTTTTCACTTATAGAATTATACGATTTTTAACATTTTTTAATACTCTTAGTGTGTATTAGTAAGCTGCGCTTTTTTTCTAATAGACTACTTCTGAGAATGCAGGAGTACAAGTGTGTATATACCTGCAACCAGACATACATTTGTTCTCTGTTAATTAATTTACAACTTGTCCACTACTCAGTGGAAATCAGTAGATTAGAACTTGTTTTCTTAAATTGTATTCCTGAGGAGTCTGAAACTTAATTTCACAGGAAGGACACATTTCCTCTGCTGTACATGAATACCACATCTAGTTATGATGAAAACAATCGTTCTCTAGACAGCGAAAAAGTGAAGACCACTGGCAAGTGTGTACAATGTAATGAAAAGTAAAACAGCAAGATGCAAAACTTCATGAGGAAAGACTTCATTCTATAATGGGTGCATAGAAAAAAAAAAATGGAAGTATGCCAGAATGCTAATGAAATTATCATTGGTGATGGGTCTGTGAACAATTTTTATGATTATTTTTCTTTGCGCTTTTCCCTGTATCCCAAATTTCTACAACAAGCTGTATTTACTCAGAAAACAAATGTTATGAAAAAAAATACTCAACTGTCTCTTTTCCCTACTCAACTTCACTGTTCTCTCCTCCCATCTGGCAAAAATGTCAGTAAGCCCATTACATGTAATTAGAGATATTTTGCACCTCTGCATGAGGTAGACTTTAGCTAAAAGCACTTTAAAAGAGCACCAAATATTCTGTAGATTTAAATAGGGGGTGGATGTTAAGTAGCATTCCATCAATTTGACCCTATTGAGCTTATTTCCTATAAAAACTTATGCTTCCATTTTTGTTAAAATATATGGTTCAGTGGAGTGGGTAGTCATTCCATTCTTCATGGGATCTTCCCAACCCAGGGATCAAACCCAGGTCTCCCATATTGGATGCAGACTCTTTACCATCTGAGCCACCAGGAAAGCCCTGATATAATTCACACAGGGATGTAAAGAAGAAATTGAATTGTTTTTCAGTGTGAGAAAGTCTAATTGGAAAAGAGTTATATGGAAGGAATGCTAAAGGACAATGATTTTATAAATGCTAAGATTCAAGCTAAGATAAGAAAAAATTTCTGAATATTTGTCTTGATAAGGGTGAATTATAGTTTATAAGCAAACTGTTAGGCTTTATGACAGTAAAAGAGTTTGCCAAATATTCCTAAAATATATATATCTCACAGTTTTAGCCAATTAACCATACTTTAACACATTCAGTTTAAAAAAATTTTACTTTGCTCTGATGATATTTTTGTATTTTGTATTCTCAGGTAGAGCAGTCTATGAATATACATATATAGAGAGAGACATCTTCAGACTTATGGAAAAATCTCCCATGCATCCTAGGTGTGGAGATTTCTTTAAGCTTTAGAAATAATATGTAAACTGCTATTTAAAGAAGTTCATGATAAGGTCAGTGAATTTTTGATGGGAGGGAATGATTTCCCTTAAAAAAATAAAGAATATTAATTTTTCCCCTAGCTGACCTGTTCTCTTCCCTCTCCCAACCACTTGCTATCAGGAGACGCAATCAGCAGAGGCCCTCTTTTCATTGCCCATCAGGTACGTGTGTGCCATAGATTTTTTAAATAATAGTGTCATGGAGATTACAGCTGCAAGGCACATTAGATCCCTAATGTCAAAGCAGGATTGGTTCATATAGTTTGTTTCTAAGTTTAGGCTTAAACGACCTTAGTGTTGAACTTTCATTGGGCCCTCTGACATCTAGCCTTGGTAGGGCATTCCCCCATCATTTAGCTGAAGATACTGTTCACTGAATATTTGGTGTTCCTCGTATTGCTGAAGAATAAGCAGGACAATCTCATCCTAAAAACTCAAGCTTAGAATAAGAATGTAAAAATATTCTTCATTATTGCCAGTGCCTTCATTATTACGGATTTACATATCATTGTCTTTAGCGCAAATTCTTTAAGTTAGGTGTAGCAAGAAGGTTGGAGGAAATGTGAATCACATATCTTTTACAAGATGTTGTCTAAAGCTAGAAATGACTAGGAAATTTATTTTGGAACAGATTGATTTTTATTTACAGTTGCGAGCTTGTGTGCTAAGTTGCTTTAGTCATCTCTCTGACTCTTTCCGACCCTATGCACTGTAGGCCGCTAGGCTTCTCTGACCATGGGATTCTCCAGTCAAGAATGCTGGAGTCAGTTGCCATGCCCTCCTCCTGGGGATCTTCTAACCCAGGGATCCACCTGCCTCTTATATGTCTCCTACTTTGGCAGGTGGGTTCTTTACCACTAGCTCCACCTGGGAAGCTTGCATTTTTACAATTATTAGAAGCTAAAAGACTATTGGGAAGATGAATGTAAATATGCAGAGAAAATTCCTTCTACTGAAGCATGCTTGTGAGTTCTTTCACATGGCTTCTTGGGTTATATAAATTTAGTTTGAGGTCATTATATGGATAATTTGTTACTAAGTAAAGTAGTTTGTCAGGTTACGAGACATTAATCTTCCAATAGGTCTTTAATTAGGACAGATGCACTAAATAATTCATAGCAAGACTTGGCCTGGAAACATTTATAATACTCAATTATACCATTTTACAGGCAATGGCAAATTGTTTTTGTGTAGTCTGGAAATTGTGGGACTTAATTAATTACCTTCAATGTTTTAGACATCTGCTCTGCCCTCTTTAAATGCATTAAATTGGCAACTCATGAAATGGCTAAAAATAGAGTTCAAATTCCCAGATGGTAAAGGGTGAAGATCAACTGTGATGGAAAAAAAAAAAAAAAAACACTCTGTCATTCAGAGGAAATATGAAACCAAATTACATATCCAGCAACATTCTACTTAAAAGACTCTCAAGTATGTGACAGTTATTTTTAAAAGAATGAGAAATTTACATGATATTTAAAAACATTTAACTTGCTGCTAAATACACTTCTTCCTGGTTTCCTAAGATAGGCTTCTGTAAACAAACTGGGAAGCCAAGCAGAGTCCTGATAGAAAACACCTATCAGTCTCTGTCATGTAAACACCTCTGAGTGAAATTTATTTCTGCACAAACAAATAACTTTGGCCCTATAAGTTGTATCAAAGACATGACAAAAAATAAGCACTCTGGAAGTATTCGCAGAGGCATTTTCATGCCATAGATCTTAAAATGATGGAAAGGGGAATTAAGAGCTTATTCCATTTGTAATTAGATCACAGAAAACAGATGGTGATTGCTTTGGACTGAGTAGGAGGATGTGACCATTTAAGTAAACAAAGGAAAAAGGAATGTTCACTTCATTTTTCATCCTAGAAATTTCTGCAAGGGAAATGTGCATGATCCTCTGCTTAAGGATAATATGTGAGTGAGTTGTAAAGGAAAAAAAAAACACATTCTAAAAGCTGTAAATTGGGGACAAATTTGCAGACAAAGGAGTCCACTCTTAGGATGATAGTCAGACGCTGCACAGAGCAGCCTCTGAGCCTTGGAGCCCAGATTCCTGCAGCTTTCTAGTAAGGCATTTCTCCAAGGCTGTGCAGTTTCAGCAGAGTTGTTGGGAGATGTTGTGTTCTGATGAATACAGGCCCAAGTCCTGCCCCCAGAAGCAGCCATACTGGGTCAACACGTAGGATTGGGTTGGAGGCAGAAGCATATCCCGTCCCAGTAGGTCCTGAATAGATGGGTGTAGTGGAGATGACTACCTACATATTCAGTGGGAGGACACAGCTTCGTTCCCAAATCACTGAGAGAGAATCTAGATGAACTTTCTATCCAGAAGAAACACAGTACAAGCCACTTACTGTGATTTAACGTCTTCTAGAAGCCACATTTGTAAAAGTAAAAAGATAGATATAGTTAACTTCACTAGTGTATATGTGCTACTTTCCTGGAGGTTCAGTGGTCAAGAATCTGCCTGCCAATGCAGGAGAAGTGGGTTCAGTCCCTGGGTCAGGAAGATCCCCTGGAGAAAGCAATGGCAACCCACGCCAGGCTCCAGAGGAGCCTGGCAGGCTCCAGTCCACGGGGTCACAAAAGAGTCGGAAATGACTTAGCAACTAAACAGCAACAATGTATTAATATATTTAATGCGATATAGCCAAATTATTATCCTTTCTGCTTGTAATCAGCATAAGCATCATGAATGTTATATTTTGCATCCTTTTTAAAAAATACATTAAGCCTTACAATCCAGTGTACATTTTACACTTAAATCATATCTCAACTGGGACAAACCACCTTTCAGGTGCTCAGTGGCTCATTTGACTAGTGGCTCCCATGTTGGACAGCATAGACCTGCATATTGAGCAAGGATAATGAACTATATCCCAGGTGTGATGGGGGTAGCAAGACAACACCTACAAAACCCCCAGGGTATGTGGCACTTGTGGTGCCCGGAAGAAACAAACTAGGTATTCATTGTAAATGCCACTCCTTCTCCAGGGGATCTTCCTGACCCAGAGATGGAACCTGAGCCTCTTGTGTCTCCTGCATTGGCAAGCGGATTCTTTTATGGCTGAGCCACCAGGGTCCCACTTACCTGGCTAACACCAACTCTGTATTCTGGAGGGACCTACCTTTATTTTCATCCATGCCCAAGACTGTGTTACAGAAGCACTTTATTTTCCCTTTTCATATTTTTGATGCTGTTGCTTTATCCTTGGTGTGTATATATATATATATACACACATATATATGTATGTATGTATGTATGTATGTATATTGACATGGTGCTAGGATTTTTAAAATAATATTCCCTATAGTAAAGTTCTTGAGGATAGAGTCAGTGCCTTATTCATGACACTTCCTGACACAAGAGGGATGGTCCATAAATATTTGTTAGCTTGAATGAATGAAAGAATGCAATCTGCAATTCAGATGAGATAAAAAGACCAAAGTGCACATAATCAAAACAGAACAGAAGTTAGAAGTGAAGGCGAGCAAGAGAAACTGGGGAAATGGAGAGCAGGGAGCTGAGACAGAGGTGAAAGAGAGAAGGGGAGACCGACAAGGACGTAGGGGTGGAGGGAGCAGGGAAGGAGAAATAAAGGCCACTCTGAAGGAAGAAGGTCATCTAGACTTACAAGCCAGTCTTTCCCATCATTTCTCCACTGGGTCATTCTGCTTTCAAGGTCAAACAATCCTTAAAAAGCAAGGATGGTATCGTTTGGGAGTGGGGGGTGGTCGTGGAAATAGCTGCCAGCCACTGTGATGTTTATAAAGGTAATGTGCGACTGTTGTGCTCATATAATTTTTCTTTGTTAGAAAAAGAAGAAAAAGATGAGACACTTTTGCATCCTCTGCCGTGTTTCCCCTAGACCAAGTTACCATTAATACGAACCCAATCTAAGCATTTTTGACATGTTATTGTTCAGTCGCTAAGTTGTGTCCGACTTCTTGCCATCGCATGGACTGCAGCACACCAGGGTTCCCTGTCCTTCACTGTCTCCCTGGGTTTGCTCAAGCTCCTGTGCATTGAGTTGATGATGTCATCCAACCATCTCATCTTCTGTTGTCCCCTTCTCTTCCTTCCCTCAATCTTTCCCTGCATCAGGGTCTTTTCCAATGAGTCCTCTTCGAGTCAGGTGGCCAAAGTATTGGAGCTTCAGTTTCAACATCAGTCCTTCCAATGAATATTCAGGATTGATTTCCTTTAGGATTGACTGATTTGATCTGCTTGCAGTCGAGGGGGCCCTCAAGAGTCTTCTCCAGCATTGCAACTCAAAAGCATCAATTCTTCAGTGTTCAGCCTTCTTTATGTTCCAATTCTCATATCCATCCATACATGGCTACTGGAAAAACCATAGCTTTGACTTGTTAAATTCTGATCATTTAATTAGAATTCCATTTCTTGACCAAATCTCTGGCAGGTGTGGGAGAACATGTGAAAAATAAACTAGTACGTTGGAGTTATGTGCAGTGTTAAAAGTAGTAAATTTTGTAGAATTAATTATATCAAAAGGAATATGTTTCAGCTCAAAAGAACAACTATAAAAATGATACAAATCCACCACTGCACTTTTCTAGTCTTAACATTATTAGATTGCTGTTTGAGGCTAATTTTCCCACTGAATTTAAGAAAAAAAAAAAACAAGCAGGACAAGATAAATCTCTGTTTATCTTAATAAATGCAACTTTGTTTTAAAAATTAGCCAGCTGAACCTCAAAATAAAAGAAATGGAGGTGTTACTGCAAGGTATGCATTGGGGGGTCTGGCTCAAAAAACCAATAAACAGGCCAGGTTGGTGGAAAGGAAAGTTTGCTTTTTTTCAGATGCCGGCACCTGGGCTGGGGGAGGGTGGTGGACATTTGTGCAAAGGCTGACTCCCCCGCATGACAAGCAGGGGGCGAGAGCTTTTATAGACAGAGTGGTGGGGGCAGAGAGGGGGATTACATGCAGAAACAGCACAGTCATCTCTAACAGTCATCTTCAATTGGTCATCAGTGGTCTGACTAGCATCATCTTGGTTGCTTTAGGTACAGTTAATCTTCAATTCTGGGGTGCACTTGTTCCCATTTCTTTGCAGTCAGTTCTCAGAATTGTGGCAGCTCAAACCCGGGGTACAGTCTGGTCATCAGCGTAGTTAACTTCTCTACCTGGTGTTTTGGAATCTACAAGACAGCTCACAGGATATGGCTCAGAATGTTATCTGTAGCCCTTGAGAAAGGACTAAAGGTCCTTGACTATGCTTAATGACTGCATTATTATGATTTAGTCTCCTTAGACTGTTTTCCTTTGTTTCAGCATTTCCCACTTCTCTGATTAAACTTATTTTTTGACTAAAGTTTTCCACAGACAAAAGGCAGGCAGAAGATATGGTGGAAGGGATGGATGACAAGGACCATATGGTCCTGCTCTGTCTCAGAGGAAAAAGAGATCCCAAGGTGAGAACAGTTAAGAATTTTGTTTCTCCTCCCCATTCAGTTTATTGGACAAGCACAATTAATGGTATGATGGCACTTTGTCCCTCGGGTGCCAAGACGAGCTTGTGGCTTATCTGCTGGCACCCTGAGCAGATCACCTTCCCTGGAGAGACAGTGGACACTTGTTTTCATAAATTAATTTACTCTAAAGGAAACTGTCTACCTTTTCTATCCTCTCGGCTTTTCTGTAGGATGACTTTTGCTGAATTGTATCATCCCATCTTTGTCCTACTAGAGGTATCCAACGAGGCAGCAACATTAAGGAAAGGACATACATGATCACATCATTCAAAAACTGTCCGTTTGTTCCAGTTTCCTCTTAGACTTTCTTTTTCCATTGTAATTCCTCTTGAGCGCCAAATCCTCTTTTCATGATGCCAACTAGTTGTTTCTAATACAGTAAATTAAGTCTGTAATGGTTTTTCTGCAAAGTAATTAGAGAAAAAGAAATTGAGCCCTCAGAAAAATAAAATTATATATATATATATATAAAGTTATTTTAACTAACAGAGATCTAATTAAGGAAAGAAATGAAGGGAAAAAAAGTCTTCCCTACTGAGAAAAATCATGAGCTGTTTTCCACTATGTACAACTTCATTTCTGATTAACCGTAATAGTCTGTGCTTACTGGGAACACCCTGTATACCAGACGCTGATGTAAGTGCTTTATCTGAATTAACTAATTTGATCCTCAGAGGATCCCAATAGGGGAGGGTGATTATTCTCATGACATACATGAGGAAGCACATCAGAGGGCTGGGTTACTTGCCCAAGGTCACAATGCTGGGAGGAGGCAGAAGTTTGTACCGTGTGGTACCTCTCCTGTACACTAAGTCAGGGATGAAGATTTGCAGAGACTGACGTGGTTCTCATGGACTTGCTTACTTCGTGGTCCCTGATGGACTAGAAATGAAGAAAATCCCTTTCTCTGGTGTCCTTGCAACCTGGTGGAACTGTGTTCAGGCCATAGTTCTGAGGGCTATAATGAACACAAATGGACAGGTCAATACAACCTGATGCCATACCGAAAAAACCAGCTCAACAAGATGGAAATTATGTTCCCTCAACAAGTCCCATGGCTCCTTGAACACAGGTATGTAAATGTTAGTCACTTCAGTCCTGTCCAATTCTTTGCAACCCCATGGACTGTAGCCCACCAGGCTCCACTGTCCATGGGATTTCCCAGGCAGGAGTACTTGAGTGGGCTGCCATTTCCTCCTACAGGGGTTCTTCCCAACCCAGGGATCAAACTCGGGTCTCCTGTATTTCAAGCAGATTCTTTACCATCTGAGTCACCAGGGAAGCCTTTTTTTCTTTCTTTTTTTAAATCAATCTGAGGGCCAGATGTAGTGTCTAGCACAAGTGAGTAATCAACAAGTGTTTGGCAAACTGAACTGATCTACGGCTTAGTAGCATCATCTGTAATAATTGTACCTTTAAATATTATTAAAACTATTATTGAAAGCATAATGAAAGAATAAATATGTATGTGATATCTACTTTCATTTACTACATTATTAGCTGACTTTTCAATAGTCTAGGATTTTTTTAATGTTGTTATTAATGATAAGTTTCATACAAAGAGGATAAACAACAGTTTATGACATACAAATAAAATTCTTTTAAAATATCTATATGAAATAAAAAGGTTTTGTGTTTAGATATGATAGTAATACTAATAGTTGAGTTCAGTTCAGTCACTCAGTCATGTCTGACTCTTTGTGACCCCATAGACTGCAGCACACCAGATCTCCCTGTCCATCACCAGCTCCCGGAGCTTGCTCAAACTCATGTCCATCCAGTCAGGGATGCCATCCAACCATCTCATCCTCTGTCATTCCCTTCTCCTCCTGCCTTCAATCTTTCCCAGCATCAGGGTCTTTTCCAATGAGTCAGTTCTTTGCATTAGGTGGCCAAAGTATTGGAGTTTCAGCTTCAGCATCAGTCCTTCCAGTGAATATTCAGGACTCATTTACTTTACGTTTGACTGATTTGATCTCCTTGCAGTCCAAGGGACTCTCAAGAGTCTTCTCCAACACCACAGTTCAAAAGCATCAATCTTCGGCACTCAGCTTTCTTTACAGTCCAACTCTCACATCCATACATGACCACTGGAATAAACATAGCTTTGACTCGACAGACCTTTGTTGGCAAAGTATTGTCTCTGCTTTTTAACATGCTGTCTAGCTTGGTCATAGCTTTTCTTCCAAGGAGCAAGCATCTTTTAACTTCATGGCTGCAGTCACCATCTGCAGTGATTTTGGAGCCCAAAAAATAGTCTCTCACTGTTTCAACTGTTTCCCCATCTATTTGCCATGAAATGATGAGACTGGATGCCATGATCCTAGTTTTCTGAATGTTGAGTTTTAAGCCTACTTTTTCACTCTCCTCTTTCACTTTTATCAAGAGGCTCTTTAGTTCTTTGCTTTCTGCCATAAGGGTGGTGTCATCTACATATATGAGGTTATTGACATTTCTCCCAGCAGTCTTGATTCCAGCTTGTGCTTCATCCAGTCCAGCATTTTGCATGATGCAATCAGTATATAAGTTAAATAAGCAGGGTTCAATATACAGTCTTGATGTACTCTTTCCCCAATTTGGAACCAGTCTGTTGTTCTGTGTCCAGTTCTACCTGATGCTTCTTGATCTGCAAACAGATTTCTCAGGAGGCAGGTCAGGTTGTCTGGTATTCCCATCTCTTGAAGAATGTTCCACAGTTTGTTGTGATCTACACGTTAAAGGCTTTGGCATAGTCAATAAAGCAGAAGTAGATATTTTTTCTGGAACTCTCTTGCTTTTTCTATGATTCAACGAGTACTGGCAATTTGATCTCTGGTTCCTCTGCCTTTTCTAAATCCAACTACAATAACTGGAATTTCATGGTTCATGTACTGTTGAAGCCTGGCTTGGAGAATTTGGGGCATTACTTTGCTAGCATTACTTTGCTAGCGTGTGAGATGAGTGCAGTTGTGTGGTAGTTTGAACATTCTTTGGGATTGGAATGAAAACTGACCTTTTCCAGTCCTGTGGCCACTGCTGAGTTTTCCATATTTTCTAGCATATTGAGTACAACACTTTCACAGCATCATCTTTTAGGATTTGAAATAACTCAACTGGAATTCCATAACCTCTACTAGCTTTATTCATAGCGATGCTTGCTAAGGCCCACATGACTTCACATTCCAGGGTGTCTGGCTCTAGGTGGGTGATCATACCATCATGATTATCTCAGTCGTGAAGATCTTTTTTGTATAGTTCTTCTGTGTATTCTTGCCACCTCTTCTTAATATCTTCTGCTTCTGTTAGGTCCATACCATTTCTGTCCTTTATTGCGCCCATCTTTGCATGAAATGTTCCCTTAGTATCTCTGATTTTCTTGAAGAGATCTCTAGTCTTTCCCATCTGTTGTTTTCCTCTATTTCTTTGCATTGCTCACTGAGGAAGGCTTTCTTATCTCTTCTTGCTATTCTTTGGAACTCTGCATTCTGATGGGTATAGTTTTACTTTTCTCTTTTGCCTTTAGCTTCTCTTCTTCTCTCAGCTATTTATAAGGCCTCTTCAGACAACCATTTTGCCTTTTTGCATTTCTTTTTCTCGGGGATGTTTTTGATCACTGCCTCCTGTACAATGTCATGAGCCTCTGTCCATAGTTCTTCAGGCACTCTGTCTATCAGATCTAATCCCTTGAATCTATTTGTCACTCCCACTGTATAATTGTAAAGGATTTGATTTAGGTCATACCTGAATGGTCTAGTGGTTATCCCTACTTTTTTCAACTTAAGTCTGAATTTGGCAATAAGGAGTTTATGATCTGAGCCACAGTCAGCTCCTGGTCTTGTTTTTGCTGCCTGTATGGAGCTTCTCCATCTTTGGCTGCAAAAAATGTAATCAGTCTGATTTCAGTATTGACCATCTGGTGAGTCCATGTGTAGAGTCTTCTCTTGTGTTGGAAGAGGGTGTTTGCTGTGACCAGTGCGTTCTGGCAAAACTCTGTTAACCTTTGACCTGCTTTGTTTTGTACTCCGAGGCCAAATTTGCATGTTACTCCAGGTATCTCTTGATTTCCTACTTTTGCATTCCAGTCCCCTATAATGAAAAGGACATCTTTTTTGGGTGTTAGTTCTAGAAGGTCTTGTAGGTCTTCATAGACCCGTTCAGCTTCAGCTTCTTCAGCATTACTGGTTTGGGCATAGACTTGGATTACTGTGATATTGAAAGGTTTGCCTTGGAAACAAGCAGAGATCATTCTGTGCTTTTTGAGATTGCATCCAATATATACATGACTACTGGAAAAATCATCACTTTGAGTAGATGAGTACTAATTTTTTTATTATAATTAGGATTACTCATTAAGAGTATATTATTTTTCTTTTAAATGGTCCTAATTTTATAACTAGAGAAATTTTAAAGTATTTGAGTTTAAATATTGACTAGCTACTTTTTTTGCGTTACTTTTCTTGTAATTAAAAGTCTATATTTTCTTTCATCAAATTTGTCTTTACTTCTTCATTAAGTAGCTGGGACAGTTTCCACACAAATTCTTTTAATGTCTTATACATCTTTATATCTGACTTCTTGCGACCCCATTGACTGTAGCTCTCCAGGCTCCTCTGTCCATGGAATTTTCCAATCAAGAATACTGGAGTGGGTTGCCATTTCCTATTCCATTTGAAAAGTTAGGATGTATTTTTTGGTGCATCACCATTGTTATTTCAAAAACCCCCAATTAGTGGTAGGTTTATACAGAAGAAAGACGGAATTAAGTTCACTGAGTTGTTGGCTCAGCGTTAAAGAATCTGCTTGCAATGCAGGAGGAGCAGAAGACTCAGGTTTGATTTCTGGGTTGGGAAAATCCCCTGGAGGAGGAAGTGGCAACCCAATCCATTATTCTTGTCTGGAAATTTCCATGGATAGAGGAGCCTGGTGGGCTGAAGTCCATGGGGTCACAAAGAGTCCGGAAATGATTGATCTCATGTAAATTGTTTCATGATATTACATGCCTCTGGGAAACATGTCATCAAAGATTACTAAATCTTTTAAAACTGTACCTCATATATAATCGAAATATATCTCAGTTCCTGTCTGCTCTTAGTGAGTATGATGTGATATTTGTTAAACTGCTCAGAAAACTTTGGATAATGCTAAACATAAGTAGAAACTTTCAAGGGTGAGAAAAATGGCTTTCTGATTTGCCTTCCTTACCCTAATCATGGCTTCAGATTTTAGTCATTGCCCAAATATTACACACCTCACTCTGAAGGTCTTTACCCACATCATATTAGATCTTAGATTTCTTCATCCCATTATTGATCTAAAATGCCTCCAACTCTCGTGGGTAAGGGAAGAACATGCCCATGTGTTGCATCAGATAATTCCTATTATTGAAAAGCTGTGTTCAATCTAAAATGACCTTTTCTTATATTTATTGTCAGGCTGGCTTTACAGCCCACATTAAATTGAAGCCTTTGTGCTAGGACTGAAAAGCATGTTGTTGTGTGGGAAATGGTGCTCTGTGTGTTTGCTCAGGATGGCTGTCTATCCAGACAGCTGGCGGCATGATCTGGGCGTTTGGCTGGGTGTTCATTGTGAAGTCAGCAGTGGAGGAAAGCCGTTATATCTTCATTTGGATCGTTACGGAAGATGCACGAGTGATTACTGAAAGAAAGTTCATCTGCAAAGAGGTGCTCTGTGCTCTCAGCATCAGAACTCACAGCATTATTAGTCCTTTTGAAGATGGCGAACAAGAGTGTTTCAGGGGTGGGAGAGGCTAGCATGAGCATTTGGACTTTTCCCCAAAATAAATTTTGTAATATCAACATTTGGTTTTACTTTAATTTTAGTGATCCTTTGTGATTGTACGTGTTTATAATGACAGATTCATACAGTCTGTGGGATTTGGGCAAGACTTTGAAGAAGAACTGAAGATTATGTTAAGCTGTATTTAGAGTTTTCTGGGAAGCCTGTGTCACATCACTCTGAGAAAAGGCCCAAATAGTAACAGATGAACTTCCTTAATTGTGTCCTATTTTTTCCATGTTGCTCTTTTTTAACCATCTATTAGTCATTCACTTACCTTTTCAAATTTGCATTTGCATTTAGAAGTTGAATTTTCAAACCTCTTTATTTAAGATAATAATAAATTATAATTTGAGAATTCCCCAAAGGAATCTCTCAAATCTTACCAGTAATTTTATGCTTGTCAGATTTCTTCTGATTTAAGTTACATGCACTATTTCTTTCCAAAACCAAATGACACATTTTAAAAGTATGAATTATGTGATGAGAATGGCAGTGAGTCCTGTCACCAGAAACAGTACAGTGACCCACACTACCAGGGAAGTGGCCTAGTAGTGGCCTCACTTAAGTCTCGTACTGTCTGTAAGTGAAGACCTTCTTCATATCTCCAAACATCTGTTGTATACATCCAAGTTCAGCCTGCCTAGAAGTGTCAACAGCTACATTGAAATTTTTCCTTCCAATGTTCTCCTCCTTCTCCTCTTGCATTCTCTTGTCATCTGAGTCTCATAAACCCCAGAACACTCCAGGGGAAATGAGGCCACCATCATGAGCATTCACCTTTACAGTGGCACATGACTCCACACTCAGAAGGGCCCCGGGGTCCACTGAATACAGGAAGTTCTCTACATACAAATGAGTTCTGTTCTGAGAGTGTGTTTGTAAATCCAAGTTGTTCATAAGTCCAACAGAGTTAGCCTAGGTACTCAACTAACACAATTGGCTATATACAGCTGTCTTTACACTTGCTTCCAGACATCCTGGGCTTGAAATAAAGATTCCTTACTACTGTACTCTATACGGTACTGTAAAGTATGCAAAAGCACAACTGCTTATAGGGGATGCATTCTTGTGACAATGTTCACCAAACACATGAGCTAACTTAGACAATTGGACATGTGAATACATGTTCACATCTTTGAAAGTTTGCAACTTGAAGGTTCCTATGTAGGGGACTTATGATACTTTACTGTCACCATCTTGAAATTCTTGGTAACTTTTGAACAAGGGGGTCCTGCATGTTCATTTTGCTCTGAGCCCTGCAAATTATGCTGCCTGTCCTGGGAGGGAAGATATGAGGAACCAAGAGGGCCCTGAATCCTTAAAGTTTCTCACTCCTTGGTAAGTTTCATTTTGGACTAACCAGTCACTAAAACTCAATATTCAAAATACTCGGATCATGCCATCCAGTCCCATCACTTCATGGCAAATAGATGGGGAAACAATCAAACAGTGACAGACTTTATTTTCTTGGGCTCCAGAATCACTGCAGATGGTGACTGCAGCCATGAAATTAAAGGATGTTTGCTCCTTGGAAGAAAAGCTATGGCAAACCTAGACCACATATTAAAAAGCAGAGACATACTTTGCTGACAAAGGTGTGTATAGTCAAAGTTATGTTTTTTTCCAATAGTCTGGTATGGATATGAGAGCTGGACAATAAAAAAGGCTGAGTGCCAAAGTATTGATGCCTTTGAACTGTGGTACTGGAGAAGACTCTTGAGAGTCCCTTGGACAGCAAGGAGATCAAACCAGTCAAACGTAAAGGAAATGAGTCCTGAATATTAATTGGAAGGACTGATGCTGAAGTGCCACCTGATGCAGAGAGCTGACTCATTAGTAAAGACCCTGATGCTGGGAAAGATTGAGGACAGGAGAAGAAAGTGGTGACAGAGGATGAGATGGTTGGATGATATCATTGACTCAAAGGACTTGAGTTTGAGCAAACTCTAGGAGATAGTGAAGGCCAGGGAAGCCTGGTGTGCTACAGTTTACCAGGTCACAAAGAGGTGGACATGACTGAGCAACTCAACAACAGCAACCAAAGCTTCTAGTGAGCAGTTTCCAGAAACATGCCAGTGAATATGTGAGAAGCACTCCCTGAAACTTGCAGGTTCCTCAGCCTAGGCAAATGATCAGACTCGGGGGACAAAGCCCAGGAATCTGTATTTTCATAGGCTTTCTGTGATTCTTGGTTCACTAAGGGCTGACAGTCTCTGGTGAATCACACCTCTGATTCAACATACATCTTTCTGTTACTCCATATTGACTAATTCAAGATTCAAGAGAAAACAAAAGAAAATAAATTCTATTACCTTCAGTATGCTTCATGTTGCATTGTCAGAGCACAAAAATACTGGTTTGTTCTAAAGGGAAAAAACTCTTTAATTTGGTGGAGGAGAGTGATGTCTTCTTTTGGAGCTGCTGCTGCTGCTGCTAAGTCGCTTCAGTCGTGGCCGACTCTGTGGGACCGCAAAGATGGCAGCCCACCAGGCTCCCCTGTCCCTGGGATTCTCCAGACAAGAACACTGGAGTGGGTTGCCCTGTCCTCCAAAGCATGAAAGTGAAAAGTGAAAGTGAAGTCGCTCATTTTGGGGGCCAGTTTTTATTTTATTTCTATTACCACTGTTAGAAAATAGAATGTTTGGAGTAAGCAATCAAGGGTGATCAAGCAGCTGTTTCAGCCAAACATTGTCCCTGTCAGTGACTTTGCAAAGATCAATCACAGTGATAAGATCATTGTATTAAAGTTAGCTGACCTAGCCATCAGTCATTGTTTGGAAAAAAACTTTGGCAGACACTTGAGTTTAGTGGTTAAGAGTCTACAGTTTTGAGACAGACAGGCTCCGTTTGAATACAGACCCATCACTTAACAGTGAGATGTTGGGCAATTCTTGAATTCTACCTGCCCCTACACACACACACACACACACACACACACACACACAAGAGTGTTTAGTTCTCAGGCACCTGCCCCTACACACACACACACACACACACACACACACACACACACACACACAAGAGTGTTTAGTTCTCAGGCAGTCAGGCATCTCTGACTCTTTGCAACTCCATCGACTGTAAACTGCCAGCTCCTCTGTCCATGGACTTTTTCAGGCAAAAATACTGGAGTGGGTTGCCATTTCCTACTCCCAGGGATCTTCCAGACCCAGAGATTGAGTCTTAGTTATTTTTTTAATCCATTAGCAAGGATATTAATAGACTATTTTATAGAGTTATCATGAGGATTGACTTTCCTGGTGGTTCAGACGGTAAAGCATCTGCCTACAATGTGGGAGACCTGGGTTCAATCCCTGGGTTGGGAAGATCCTCTGGAGAAGGAAATGGCAACCCGCTCCAGTACCCATGGATGGAGGAGCATGGTAGGCTACAGTCCATGGGGTCACAAAGAGTCGGACATGATTGAGCGACTTCATTTTCTTTCTTTCTTTCTTTCATGAGGATTAAAGAAGATGATACAAGTAAAATCCTAGTACACCATGCCTAGAACACTGGGCATATTCATTTTAACAAGTTTAGTGATTAATTGGATGTGCCAACTTGGCTTGGCTATGGTACCGAGTTGTTTGGTTAAATAACTGTCTAGATGTTGCTATGAAGGTATTCTTTAGATAGTATGAGTTTAAAAATATTATGTGTGTGTTAGTCACTCAGTCATGTCTGACTCTTTGTAATCTCATGGACTGGGGCCCGCCAGACTCCTTTGACCGTGGGATTCTCCAAGCAAGAATACTGGAGTGGGTTGCCATTTCCTTCTCCAGGGGATCTTCCTGACCCAGGTTCGATCCGGATCTCCTGCATTGCAGGCAGATTCTTTACTGTCTGAGCCAGCAACAGGGAGGCCTAATAATATTACAGTTTATCCTTAAATAACATGAGTTTGAACTGTGCGGATCCACTTGAACATGGATTTTTTTTCAATAAAAACATGCTCTATAGTACTATACAGTCCATAGTTGGCTGACTCTGGGGATGAGGAATCATGTATATTGAGGATATGAGAGTTGGTGCCCCAACCCCATATTGTTCAAGGTTCAGTTGTATTATATTTTACACTATCAAGCAAAACTTGAAACTTAAGATCCATAAACACTTAGGCACTGCAGCCAAATTGAAATCCTATAATCAAGTACAGTTCAGATATAATAGATGATTCTTGTATATTTTGCCATAATTATGTGTAATACCTTATAAACTCATTAATTCAACTACAACAGAGATATCAGCTTCAAATTATCAGGCTTGCACACAAGCACGAAGGCACAGGTGACTCTATATAGGAAAGACAGAAATATAGTGTCAAAATGGATTGGACACATTTGTTTTAACAAGTGTGACGAATAATTTGATGTGCCAACTTGGTTTGGCTTTGGTGTTTCTTTAAATAACTATCTAGATGTTGCTATGAAGATATTCTTTAGATAGAATTAGCATTTAAATCAATAGATTTTAAGTAAAGCAGGTTACCTTCCATAATATGATTGGGCCCCATGCAGTCAGCAATCAGTTGAAGGCTTTTAAGAGAAAAGACTAAAATCCCCTGGGAAAGAATTCTCCCCACAAACTGTATATGTGTGTGTGTGTGTGTGTACATATATATACATTTACTTGGCTGCATCAGGTCCTAACTATGGAATACAAGATCTTCTTTGGATCATACAAGATCTCTCATTTTGGTGCAAGTATGCCTACTTGTGTCACTCAGACTTCTTGCCCTTCGGTGTGTGAAAGCTTAGTTCCCAGACCAGGATCAAACCCGAGTCCCCTGCATTGCAAGGTGTATCCTTAACCACCGGACCACCAGGGAAGTCCCCAAAGACTGCTTTTGGACTCAAGATTGCCACATTAACTTTTCTCTCATCTCCTGCCTGACAGTCTGTCCTACAGATTCCAGAGTTGCCAGCCTTTAAAATAATATAAGCTTATTGCTTAAAATAAGTTTCAAAATTTCAATCTCTGTCACTGTCTGCCTGTCTCTCTTTCTTGTTGTTGTTGTGGTACAGTCACTCGGTTGTGTCCAACTCTTTGTGACCTCATAGACTGCAGCAGACCAGGCTTCCCTGTCCTTCACCATCTCCCAGAGTTTGCTCAAACTCATGTCCATCGAATCGGTGATGCTAATCAACCATCTCATCCTCTGTCATCCCCTTCTCCTCCCGCCTTCAATCTTTCCCAGCATCAGGGTCTTTACTAATGAGTCAGCTCTCTGCATCAGGTGGCCAAAGTATTGGAGTTTCAGCTTCAGCATCAGTCCTTCCAATGAATATTCAGGATTGATTTCCTTTAGGATGGACTGGTTTGATCTCCTTGCAGTCTAAGGGACTCTCAAGAGTCTTCTCTAACACCCCAGTTGGAAAGCATCGATTCCTTCAGTGCTCAGCCTTCTTTATGGTCCAACTCTCACATACATACATGACTACTGGAAAGACCACAGCTTTGACTAAACTGACCTTTGTCGGAAAAGTAATGTCTCTGCTTTTTAATGCGCTCTCTAGGTTTGTCCTAGCTTTTCTTCCAAGGAGGAAGCATCTTTTAATTTCACAGCTGCAGTCACCATCTACAGTGATTTCAGAGCCCAAGAAAATGAAGTCTGTCACTGTTTGCATTGTTTCCCCATCTATTTGCCATGAAGTGATGGGACTGGATGCCATGATCTTAGTTTTTGAATGTTGAATGTTAAGCCAACTTTTTCACTATCCTCTTTCACCTTTATAAAGAGTCTCTTTAGTTCCTCTTCACTTTCTGCCTTATGGATGATGTCAACTGCATATCTGAGGTTATTGATATTTCTCCCGGCAATCTTGATTTCAGCTTGTGCTCTATCCAGCCTGGCATTTCACACCATGTACTCTGCATAATTTAAATAAGCAAGGTGACAGTATACAGTCTGTCTCGCTACATATATTAAAACAGTTGGTTCTATTTGATATATCTCTGGAGAACCCTAATAAGAGTGTGATTAATTTTTACATTTTTATTATATACAGTAAAAGTGAGACCCAACTATCCAACTTAGGATTTGGCTCACAAAAACCAATATTTTGGAAGGGAATTATTTTAAGGAAGGGCTCGGGTACTGAATCTTTGCTGTGACATCCACCGCAAAGAGAAAGTCACTTTCCTGTGCCCGAAATGAAAGGAATTGCAGATCAGCAAAAAGTATGTCCAACCATTACCTGTGTGTGAAAGTGGGACTCTTAGCACTGTTCAGTGCTTCCCCCCCATGCACGGCTCTGGTCTCCATGCTGTGCTGAAAAAGCTGTGAATTTCACCAGTGCTCCTGGGCAAGCAATATGGATACAGAATTTTGCTTTTCCATGAAATGTCTCAGCTAGAGTAATTATTTATCTGAACAGGATGATGCTTCAAGCTTAGTGCCTTTGGAGTTCTGTGAGGCCAGACATGGGCATGATTGACAGATAGCTGAAACTCTGTCACCTGGGTAAAACCCTGATGGTAATGAAGCATTCATACTCAGACCTCACCTTTCTGGACCTGCCAGGCCGCATTTGCTGGCAGCAACTCTAAAAGCTTTCCATGGGAAAATGATGTTTCAAAGGTACCAATTATAGCACATATGTATTTCACCTTGAGAATTTCAATTGGCAAAGATAATATCATGGGTTGCCCTTAGAGTTTTGATGGGAGGTTCATTTGTACTAAGAGATCTGATCAAAATGAGGTTCTTAACAGAGGCTTTGGAAAACAGTGCACAAAAAGCAATAGGGGATTGTTTTTGAAAGCATGTCCTAAAGGACCATTTACCATCGAGCTCTCAGTTAATGTTTAAAGAATAATGGTGTGCAGATAAGCTTGTTCTCCTAGAAACCAAATGGATTGTGACTCCCCGATGGAACATTGTATGTAAATATAAATTAGCTCGTTCTAACCCATGGTGCTGGACATCTAGAGGTCGTTAGTTTCCTTGTGCACATACAGGAATTGATGGGAAGGAGCACAGAGATTCCTCTCATGTTAGGTTTGTCTGGCTACTCCTTACTGCCTTTCTCCTCCTGCTTCTTCCTAGGGCAACTCTTAGGCAAAATGATAAAGTAGGAAACTAACATGAGTAATAAAATAAATGCTTATACAATGTCTCAGTTCAGTTCAGTCATTCAGTTGTGTCTGACTCTTTGCGACCCCATGGACTGCAGCGCACCAGGCCTCCCTGTCCATCACCAACTTCCGGAGTTGACTCAAACTCATGTCCATTGAGTCGGTGATGCCATCCAACCATCTCATGTCTACTATGGACCAAGTGCTTTACATGTGTTATTTTCTTTAGTCTTGACAAAAATCCTATACGGTGTAGATTGACAAGGAAGCATTTTTATTTCTGCCTTTTCTGGAGGGAACTGAGATTCTAAGATGTCAGGTAACCAGTCCAAGTTTGTCTAGATAGGTAAGGTCTCAATGTCTGTCTCTTTACATTTATTCCCCACATGTTTTCTTCTCCTGCAGGTACAAGTAAGTCTCTGTCTCTCCCTCTGTTTCTGTTTCTCTGTGTCTCCCTGTCTCTGTCTATGCTCGTCTCTGCATGTCTCTCCCTCCCTCCCCGCCCCTCATGCACACACGCATACACGCTCTGCTCTCTTCTATTCTTCCAGATTTCTGTTGTATTGGGTGAAAGCTTCTGACAAACTCATTCACACTGAGATGGTGGAGACTTAATATACTGTGCCTTCCCTAAGCATTTTAATATAATAGGTCAGAAAGAGGATGAAACTTCCCAGAAAGAATTGCTTTGTAAACGGATTTTCAAAATCTGTAGAGAATGTGGCTTTGGGCTGGAGGTTTTCTTTGAACGCCTCAGATAATCCCACTTAGGAAGCCTGCTCCCTCAGGCCGGGCTCTTCTGTGGTTTACCTGCAGTTCCTCCCCCACATGCCACCTGCTTTCTCCTTAGCATCTCTTTCCTGCCACTCAGACTTAACATCTTACATCCTTACCACCAGTTAAACTGGTACCTTTTTGAAGGAAGTTCTTGTAGAGGAATCAAAAGGTTGGTTCAGTTCTTGGTGTAATTATTCTCGATTTCTGAAAAAATCTTTCTGATTTTAAAGTAACTCTTAACTTCACATCCTTCTCATTGTCAAAGGTCTCTTCCTTCAGCAAGGGTCTTTATTTGCAGCCCTGAATACATTGGACACTGAGCTGGATTTAAGCTCCTTTTTTAAAACATTTCCTTAAGCAGTTTGACACAGGTTTTAGGTGAACCAAGTCAGATATCCACCTGCTCTAGCAAATAGGATAATAAACACCTTCTTCCGTTTGGATCACCCAATCGTACCATCACAGCCCAGGACAGGCTGTGACACACAACAGAACACATTGCTTAGTTCTTTTCAGAAATGACAGCTCAGTGGCAATTATGGGGAAACCAAGATCTTTGTTTTTGGCAGGAGCTCTTAGCATTCAGAGGGAGAGTGATAAGCAGCCCAGCAGGGCAAGGCATTTTGTCATCAGGGGTGGGGGTGGGGATAACGTACTAAGTCACTCCTGCGGGTTCATTTAGATGCTCTCCTGGTCAAAATTAAGCTTTCTACAAGGCCCACGTCAAGGGTTCCTGGGGCAGAAATAGGTAAATGGTACATCAAATCCTCATGCTCTTCAGTGGCCTTGTCCCATCTTTCTGGGGGACACAGTACAGCATCCCAGAGCATTAGAAGCCCAAAGCTGCTGCCCTGCCTGTCATCTGCCCACGCGCCTCCACGCAGGGGAGGTGACCCTTCAGCAACTGATACTCGGAGCAGAGCATCAGCCTTGACTCCCGCTTGTCAGAGACCTAAACCACCTGAGCGCCTTCCCCACTGCAACACACAATAGCTGCTGGCGGTGCTCTGCATCTCAATTCAGAAATGCCTGCTCCCATCAAATCCTAGCAGAGAGCAGCAGCCCCAGGGACCTGCCAAACATCTGCTCCTTGGAAATTTGTCGGTTTCAGCGAGTCTGGCTGCTGGGAAGTTACATACTTGGAATGTGTACCTCCAGCTTCCCACAGCCAGGTCTTCACAGAGCTTCAGATATAACATGATGCCCTTGGCTTTGGTCTGGGGTTGGTCTGAGAAAAGAACACACGAAGAATTCCTCTGCATTTCACGGAGCTGGTCTGGAGGGTTCCATAACCAGCACTAATGCTGGTCACTGCCCCATAGAAATCAGGAGAAAATCCTGGGAAGAGCTGGGTCATCAATGCAGATTTCTTCTCATGAAAGGGACAATGCTTCTGTTAATAAAATAATGAGAGCTCTTTAATGCATCCTATTTCCCTTTTTACTTCAGCTGCCAAAAGCCCCAGGGCTAAATTTCTGTCTCAGTTGCAGTGGGTTTCTTCACTCAAGCTTAGGGTAAACTGTCCCACTCTCTATCCCCTTTTATTACTCAGCATTTTCCTCAGCCCCGAGCTAGAGGTTATCATGTTTCTTCTTACCATCCCACCCCCAAATAGCTATTTATTACCCTTATTTTAGAAATTAGGAAAATAAGGAAGTGGGAGATGAAGTGACTTGCCCCAGCCAAAAAAAACGTCCCTTTGGGAACTGTGTTGGTTATAAGCAGTAAGAAAGGGAGGGGAAAAACAGCAGTGAGCAGCCCAGTACATGCTCTGATTCCAGGTAACCATCTCCTGGACAACCTGTGGCGGTGGTCATCGTTGAGTGACCCTGGGCAGAGCCACTCATTCTGTTAATACAACACTTATTCAGCAAACCAGAGCATTTAATGTCAGGGAAGCCGTTCTTGTGGACCTGCCAGGCTGAGGGTTAAGAAAAATGTTGACAATAAAAACTTTCTGTAGAATTCAAACATCCACATTTAAAGATAGAGCGTTGACATATATACACTACCAAGTCTAAAACAGATGGCTAGTGGGAAGCTACTATAGAGCACGGGCAGTTCAGCTCGGCGCTCTGCAGTGACCTAGCAGGGTGGGATGGGAAGGCGGGAGGGAGATTCAAGAGGGTAGGGATCTATGTATACATATGGCTGATTCCTGTTGTATAGCAGAAACTAACACAATATTATAAAGCAATTATACTCCAATTTAAAAAAAAAAAAGCTAGAAGAAAACCAAAGATCGAGATCTTGTATATACATTTTGCCCTCTTATTAGAAAACAAAATTTAGCAGAAAACTAATTATCAATGAAGTAATTTGTTTAATACAGTACCTAAAATTACTGTCAGATAAACATTTCCAGAGAAGATCAAAATATATGGTTATTTTACATTTTCCCATTTGGATCTCTTTCATTTTCTGCAGTTTATTAGCTTGGTTCAGTGTCTTTGAGCATTAGTCAACATTTAAAATGTAGGTTTTTATGATGCTGGGGGAAGCAATTGCTTCCAAGGGAGAAAGCATTCTGTAAATTACATGTAAATGTTTTTACTTGGATGAGTTCTTTTGCATCTGTGCCGAGGATCATTTTAATTTACACAAGAATGAAGGTTTTCCGTGATTGAATGTAGTCTGCAGGCTTGTGTATCTAATTTCCACTTCATTTATACGGGAGTCTAGCAGACACAAGGGGCATTTTGTTATAATGTAAGTGCTACTTAAAAATAAAATAAAATTATAATAAAAAGCCAAGGATTAGTGTGCCATTTCTAATTTTATTTCAAAGTTGTCCCTCAGAGTGGGTTGGAGCAGATATGAGTCATGTATTTGGCATCATGATGCTTTAAAGATACAGGCCATAAAGACTTCATCCCAGGAACAAAACAGATGAGAAGCTCAGAAATGTGATTGACAAAAAGCATCAAACCATCTCTCCTTTCCTCCCAGCTGTACATTTCAGGGTATAGTAGATTCTTCCTGTGTAGAAACTGTTATATAAATCATTTCCTTTGCTTTTTTTCTCAGTCTTTAATATTATATAACCTTCTTTAAAAAAACTGAACCCTTGAAAATCTGACTGATTATGAAGGTATCAATTAATTCAGTTTCTTCTATGCCATTAAAGCCCTTCAGAGAATTAACAGCTGCTAGTCTCTGTTTATTGACAGTGAAAAGGATGTGACATTTTGACATTAATCAGTTTCTAGAGTGAAGACAAAGGTGCAGGTTTTGATGTCCTAATTTTATTGCTGCATCACTGCAAATGTAATAATAGAGCCCGCTGAAATGTGGAAATAGGTGTGAATATTTGCCTTTTCCCATTTCAGAGCCGTAAGCCTTTGTTTATCTTATTAAATCTGCACTATTAAATGCCCTAAACTAATGAAAGGTTATTACTTAAGAGTGTAAATGCACGCACACCAGCCAGTTCTAAGTTTTTAGTCTCCAAGCTGCTCCTTTTCCTTTGTGTCTCCTTTGTTAGATACACTTAAAATTTTTAGCACTTTTTTCCCTACAGTCATTTTTTCCCCCAGATTTCTTCCCATTGACCATCTTGGGAAATCAAGTGGTAGAGGTTCCTGTGACTTACAGTGGAGAGAAACAAAGGTTCTGGAGGCGTATGGGCACCTTGCCCAAGACTAGTGTTGGCAGAGAGAGCTGGTAGCTTACCATGACCAGGGAACTCCGGGACATTTAAGCAGGTGCGGTCCCAAGCGGAGGAGAGACTAGTGACCATATGACAAGCTTCCTTTACATCCATCAAGATGCCTCCTTCCAACTTGCCTGGCTGTGGAGCCCACAGAAAGCAAAGGCAAGCCTCAAGTGAGTCTCCTAGCACACCTGCAGCTGTGTCTTTGGAAAGGACTTGTGATTGAAAGGTTTGAAATCCAGGTGTCCCAATCTCTGACATTCCAGTTAGTTACTTGCCTGTCATGATACCTTCCATAATTAAAAAGTCCATTCATCACAAACAGTTTTAAATTAATTTCAAATTCCCTGAAACTCAGATAATTAATTGAATGTGCATATGAGCTGTTGCTATAAAGTCATTCACTTTGAAATAAAAGGAAATTGTATCAGATAAATGAAAAAAGCTTACAACTTCATGTTTATTTTCCTCATAGTTGGCTTTTGTTGGCCCATCTTATCTCAATTTAGTTGTTTTAGATTAGTTGTGCTGATTAGATAAACACTAATGATCTAATTCCATTTAATTCTGTAATAGTATTATCTGGCAACTGTTACACTGAACAACACCTCAATATGACTGTGTGATTTAAATGTCACAATATTTGCACCACTGGGGAGCTGTCATCTTGGGAAGAAATAGAAACCTTAAACAATTTCTTCACCATAGCTTTATTTAATAATAGGATAGAAACTACTTCTATCTTGGTGCTGCGACTAATTTTGCTTTCAAACCAGGATCCAATCCTTTAAACTTAGAAAACCTTGAATAACCTTTTCAAAAAAGCTTTAAAAATCCTATATTGTACCAGTTAATTCTATAAGTCTAATTATTAATATTTACTGTTGTTCGGTAGCTAAGTCATGTCCGACTCTTTGAGACCCCATGGACTACAGCACAACAGGCTCCTCTGTCCTTCACGATCTCCTGGAGTTTGTTTAAATTGATGTCCCTAGAGTTGATGATGGTATCTAACCATCTCATCCTCTGCTGCCTGCTTCTTTTGCCTTCAGTGTTTCCCAGCATTAGGGTCTTTTCCAATAAGTCAGCTCTTCGTATCAAGTGACCAAAGTATCGTAGCTTCAGTTTCAACGTCAGTCCTTCTAATGAGTATTCAGAGTCGATTCCCTTTAGGATTGACTGGTTTGATCTCCTTGCAGTCCAGGGGACTTTCAAGAGTCTTCTTTAGAACCCCAATTTGAAAGCATCAATTTTTCAGTGCTCAGTTATCTTTATGGCCCAACTTTCACATTTGTACATGACTTTCAAAGGATATTTTCACCAAAGAAATAATTCTAGGTCGATGGTATTATTCTTTCAATACTTTCTAAGTTGTTGCTGCTTTGTCTTTTAGCTTGCTTTGTTTCTTCTTAGAAATGTGCTGTCATGTCATTCTTTCTGTTATTCCTCAGCACATAATATATTTTTTTCTCTGCTTTTAAGATTCTCTTCTTACCACTGCTTTTAAGAAATTTGATAATGGTGGCCTTACTGTAATTTTCTTCATATTTCTTATGCATCTGACTTCTTTTTTGGATCTTTGGTCTCTACAGCTGTAAATGTTTTCATCAAATTTGCAAAGATCTTGGCCATTTTCTTTCAAATATTTTTCCGTTGTTGTTTCTCTCACCCTCTCCTCTTTTTTGTGTAAGCCAGTTGCATGTCTGTTTGATCACTTGAAGTTGTCTTCAGTTCACTGATGTCATATTCCCTTTTTACCACCAGTTATTTTCACAATCTACAGTTTCTGTTGCTATGTTTTCATGTTCACTGTTTTTTGTTGTTGTTGGCAATATCTAATCTGCCATTAATCTCATCCACTGTATTTTTACTTCACACTTAACTTTTAGAAGTTTTATTTAGGTCTTAAATATCTTTCATGACTCTACTTAACATGTTCAGACTTAACATATTCAGTTGTTAGCTTCTCAAACATATGGAACACAGTTGTAATAACTGCTTCAATGTCTTGTTCTACCAATCCTAAAATCTGTGTTGTTTTCTGGGTCAGTTTTGATTGATTGATTTCCTCCTCATTAAGCATTCTACCTCTTTGAATGCTGTGTAATTTATTGTTAAATGCCAGGCAATTCACATTTTACTTTATTCAGTGCTAGACTTTAGTATTCCTAGAAGTGTTTTTGAGCTTTGTTCTGCAACATAGCTAAGTTACTTGGAAACACTTCAATTCCTCTGGATCATTACTGAGGTAAGCTCCTTCTTAGTGTCCTAATCAATTCTCCTGAACTATGAGGTTTTCTAATCTCCCTGTCTGCCCTGTGGGCTCTGGGCACTGTCCACTGTGATCTTTTAGGTGGGTTCTTTTCTCATCCTCAGATGACTTCCTGCCACACATGCTTTGATCAGTACTCAGCTGAATTCTCCCAGAGCACAGACTGCAGATCTCTGGATCTGTGCCTTTCTTCTCTGTCTGATACCCTGCCTTCCCTGGACTCTCAGCTCTGCCATCTCAACTCAGGAGGACTGTCAGCTTCTGCCTGGGTTTCCCTTCTCTGCACCATGCCTAGAAACTCTCTCTAGGGGCTCAACTGGGACATTCATAGTATGTTTACTTTTGGTAACATAATTAAACATTTTTTTTTTCTGAACCAGGAAAAAAACACCATAGGCAAATACAAAAGGCAAATGTAAGGTTGAAGACAAATATCTATTACATGTGTAGCAGATAAAAGATTGATATTAAAAATATACAAAATATAAATCCATAAGGAAAGAACAATAACTCAAGAGAATAACGGTTACATTTACAGGAGTGGAGCCAAATATATATTAATGATCTAATTTAAAGGAGATGGAGTCAAATATATATGACTATATATATGACTGAAATACATATAAACTTGTACTTGGTCTACTTAATTACCAAGGCAATGTAAATGAGGTATAATTTTTAAAATTATCTGATAGTAAATAATAAAAAGATCAATAACTTTCAGTGTTGGCACTGGTGCATGGAAATAGAGACTCATAGAGACAGTGGAGAGTAGTGTACATTTGAATATTCTTTTTGGACAGAAGTTAAACAATTTTTATTAAAGGATTAGGTGCATATGTTCTTTGACTCAACAATTCCAACTCTAGCAGTCTGCCCTGTATTTATAACTATTTGCCTATGTGCATAAAAATTTTCAAAGAAGGATTCACTAAAAATAAAAGTTGGACACAGCCTAAATGACCATTCATTGAGAATAGTACAACACACTATGTTATATCCATACTGTAGAAAACTATAGAGCTACTAGGAAGAATGAAGTAGCCCTGTATGCTTTGACACATGATTATTTCTAAAGGTATTCAGAAAACTAAGATCATGGCATCCGGTCCCATAACTTCATGGTAGGTAGATGGGGAAACAGTGGAAACAGTGGCTGACTTTATTTTTCTGGGCTCCAAAATCTCTGCAGATGGTGACTGCAGCCATTAAATTAAAAGACGCTTACTCCTTGGAAGGAAAGTTTTGACCAACCTAGACAGCATATTAAAAAGCAGAGACATTACTTTGTCAACAAAGGTCCGTCTAGTCAAGGCTATGGTTTTTCCTGTGGTCATGTGTGGATGTGAGAGTTGGACTATAAAGAAAGCTGAGCACAGAAGAATTGATGCTTTTGAACTGTGGTGTTGGAGAAGACTCTTGAGAGTCCCTTGGACTGCAAGGAGATCCAACCAGTCCATCCTAAAGGAGATCAGTCCTGGGTGTTCATTGGAAGGACTGATGCTAAAGCTGAAACTCCAGTACTTTGTCCACCTCATGCAAAGAGCTGACTCATTTGAAAAGACCCTGATGCTGGGGAAGATTGAGGGCAGGAGGAGAAGGGGACAATAGAGGATGATGTGGTTGGATGGCATCATTGACTCAATGGACATGGGTTTGGGTGGACTCTGCGAGTTGGTGATGGACAGGGAGGCCTGGCGTGCTGCGATTCATGGGGTTGCAAGGAGTCGGACACGACTGGACGACTGAATTGAACTGATTCTTAAGTGAATAAAGTACAGAGTAAAACATATAGTAAGATCCCATTTACTTTTAAAAACACAACCTTATATAAATAAACCTATGTCCTCTTAGATGAGAATATATTCTTATGAAAATATTAAAGCATTAAAAAGGATTGGAAGGTTGTGAATTTAATGGTCAACCATGATCACGTTGGAAAGGGAAGAGCTGGTTAAAGGGGGATATTCATACTGTATATAACTTCTGTACCACTTGAATTCTTGCAACATATAATCTTTGTATTATTTGTATAATTATAAAATTAAGACATAAGGAAAGTGGAATGCCAAAATAAAGGCCAGAAAAAGAAAGTAAAAAGGAATGAAAAGAAGGGGAATGCAGTTTTGACATTTGTAACTGACTAGTAGAGGTTATGTGAAATATTTCAAGTTAGTTTATACATTTGTGGTCTGTTTGGGGGGCACCATAGTATATAGAGTGATGTAATGGAATTTTAAAGGTGTTGTAAGTAGTAGGCTACTTCCCTGGTGGCTCAGACCATAAAGCATCTGCCTACTATGTGGGCGACCCCGGTTCAATCCCTGGGTTGGGAAGATCCCCTGGAGAAGAAAATGGCAACCCACCCCAGTATTCTTGCCTGGAAAATCCCATGGACTGAGGAGCCTGGTGGGCTACAGTCCATGGGGTCTCAAAGAGTCAGACACAAATGAGCGACTTCACTTCAAGTAGTCATTGTTCATTGGTGGACTGTGGATTTGGAACTAAGTGATGAGATTAAATGTGTAAGAGAAGCCATACCATTGGAGAACCAGAAGCTTTTAACCCTTCAACTGATTGTTAAGGACAGACAGGTATTATTGTAAAATCTAATGTAAGAAAGTTTAGTTTAAAAAATCAGAAATCCAGTTCTGAACTCATTTAAGCATTCTCCCCTGGTCTAAGATTTAAGATGAAAGCTTATCAATTGTAAATACTTGGCATTTTCTACAGTGATGTGAGTCTAAATTAAAACAACAGCAACAAAAATACGGAGTTGAATAGGAAAGCAGAGTCCTCTGTGTAAGTGAACTTTGTAGACAGAGCTGCTTGGGGCAGGAAGGACTGAGGCTAAGTTCCTCTAATGTCCCATTTCTCCAGGCTCTAGACCTCTTTCAGATTCTGAGTGTCTATGGAATGTTTGTTGAAACAAGAATTTACCCCTGGGCAACAACCCTGTCCAGGGATCAAGAGACTCTGAGCATCTGACAGCAAGACTGATCATGTTGTATGGCTAGCCTTGGGTGACAGCGACAGAGGAGTCAGGCTTCCTTTGGCTGATGACACCAGCCCCTGACACCACCCTCCCTCCCTCATTTCCACCTCCCCTCCCCTTCCGGAGCTATCTCCTCCTTCCTTCCTTTGTTCTTTCATTCTTTTATTCAACTCAATTTATTGGGCAAGTACTGTGTCTGGCGTTGTTCTAGGGAAAATGCTGGAAAGAGAAAATGCTGGAAAGAAAGTAGTGAACACAACAGAGGAAAAGCTTTATTAAAGCAACAACTTCTTCATTCTTAGTCTGTTTTCAGAAATTGAATTTTTCACTATAAAAATTGGTTTTCCCATCAGGGAGAGTAACTCCTGAGTGATTGTGAATTTCTAGCTGTGTTTTCTAGCCGTACCTGTGTTATACATTGCAAATGCATATGAATTAGCATTTCAGTTTATAAACCAAACGGCTCAGTGGTAGAGAATCCGCCTGCCAATGCAGGGGACAAGGGTTTGTTTCCTGCACTGGGAAGAGCCCCTGGAGCAGGAAATGGCAACCCACTCCACTGTGGTTGCCTGGGGAATCCCATGGACAGAGGAGCCTGGCCAGCTAGAATCCGTGGGTTTTCAAAAGTGTTGGACATAGTGACCAGAACAGCAACAACATCATTTTAACTTAGTATGAGTGAATTCTTAGAGTGGAATTCTGTTTGGAAAAAAAATTCAGATTTATGAACCTGTAAATCTAAGTTTACCTCTGATGCTCTGTGTCCTAAAGGTCCTGTCTTGGTTCCTTCTTTGAATGAAATCTTTTTCCCATCTCTCAAATGCCGCAGTAATACTCCATCCTTAGTGAGTGGCTCCAGTAGGTAGTTAATTGAAAAGATGAGAGAATTTGGAATAAGAGACAGGGCGAGAGAGATGGCACCCAACGCGTAGAGGCAGATTGGGGTGGTGGCCCTTAGAGGCATACACCATCTGCTCATACATGTTAAAATTCCTTCAGATCACAGTCAGGTCCTTTCCAGAATTTCCTTTATTCTATGTCCATGACTGTAATACTCCTCTCTGAGCTTCCAAAAAATACTCTAGGTCACTTCAACCCCTAGCGCTGTTTGATAATAATCTTGTTGTTGTTGCTTAGTTGCTCAGTCATGTCTGACTCCTTTTTGCAACCCCATTGACTGTAGCCCACCAGGCTCCTCTGTCCATGGAATTTTCCAGGCAAGAATATTGGAGTGAGTTGCCATTTTTGACCCTAGGGGATCTTCCCAATCCAAGGGTTGAACCTGTGTCTCTTGCATTGGCAGATGGATCTTTACCATTGTGCCACCTGAGAATCCCCCAGGGGAGGGCTAGAGTTTCAGTATCTGAATCTGAAGGCAGGACACAAATATTCAGTCTACAACAACTGCTTTCAAGTCTTTTCTGTAGATATACATTTACAAGTACACATTTATATAAAAATGCATGTATGCATTTTTGGTTAACAACCTCATTTTTCTTAGTGCATATGTCATGAATACTTCTCCATGTCATGAAATAGTCTTCTGAAACATCATCTCAAAGTCTTCGTAGTATTCCATTACATGGTTGTTCTTTATTTACTCCATCATTCTTTGGTGACTTCTAACCCCTTTCTCAGGTTTCTAATACTCTCTCTCTAGTATTGATTCCTTGAGTCACCCAGATAAATATTGGCCAAAAGCTTCCTTCAGGGTTTAAGTAATCTTTTGGCCAACCCAATAGCTTCAAAATCTGTCCAGTTCCTGAATAAGGCAATCTCGTCCTAGAGTTATTGTTCAAAGATGCTGGCAGTACATCTGCAAGATCTATTGGGGGAGATTCTTGGTAAGCAGTATTTATGCTTCCTCTAATGCAGTTCTTTAGGAAATTTTATATTAAACACTACAGAAGAAGACCCCACTTAACTCTGAGGACTTTGACATGCATATGAGTTTTTGTGGATAGTTGCACATTTAAATATAATTAATATCTGTAGTGTGTTTCCCCATATACCAGCTACATACTTGATATCATTGTCATGAGAAGCCCATTTCAGCAGTGAAGTCACTGAGGATCCTCGCGCAGAAGTGGCAGAGAATAGACTCCCATCTGAGTCTCGTGATTCCAAACTCTCTGCTGGCTTCTATCTCAATGAAGATTAGATTTTGATTCATTAGCGTTTCAGTGATAGGAGGATTTTGCATATTTGCAGGCTGCCTCAGGCGCAGAGGAGCTTTCTCATCTCACCTCTCATTAATAAAAATTATTTTGCAGGGAAGGGGTTGCTGCAGAACTTGATTAGTTAAAAAACCAATAGCCTAACTCTAGCATCATGATACCTGGTAATTGATTTCCTTTGGTGAAGAGTGTAGCTGCTGGGTGGAGCTGGGGCCAGCCCTCAGCACCGGCCCCACCTTCCCTGGCAGATGTTGAAATGTTCTCCTTAATGTATTGTCATTAGAGGTGACAAAGTCTTTAACAGCTGTGAACATTACCGGTGCAACAATAAAACATGATTTTTCTCCCCTGCAAAACGCCCTTGTTACAGTGCTCAAAAATGAGTTAGAGATGATTTCTTTGTTGCCCCCCTGGACCTTTAACTGGAATGTATTCAAGGTTTTCTGGAGCTTGCTTCCTTATAAATTTATTCTTGTCAGATCCAGCTACATATCGGGCTCCCGGAGTGAAATATGAGAAGGAAAATGGAAGCAGAGTCAGGTGCGGATACATTTGCTGGAGGAATTCAGACGGAGGAAGATGTTCCAAAGTAAAGCATTGCGTCTGAGATAGAAGATTGCAGGGGGCAGCCTGTGCTCCCTGGCTGCTCCAGCCATGATTCAGAGACTGCAAAGCTGAGCAAATGAGAGCAATGAAAGATTTGATTCCCATACCCTGCCTTGGCTTTGCTGCCAATCATACACCCCCCAAACCCTAATAAAAGCACATGGAGCCTCAAGATAGGAGATGAAAGATCGGAGACAGATGCCGACAGATCCGTGACCTTGGGCACGCTAGGAAATCAGGTTGTCTGTACGGGCTCCACAGCGGTCGGAATTCAGCGTGTATACAGCTTTCCCAGTAGGCAGAGACACCATTCCAAATCAGCCAAGCTAGTCCCAGGAAACCTGACCTGGAAATATTGTCTTCAAAAGGGCATTTTGGAAAACATAGGATTCCCAAGATAGGGGAGTTTACGAAGACAGCTGATGTTACCCGCTAATATTTGATCAGTGAAGCCAAGAGGGAGTGTGTTGCACGTGGTAGAGTTTTAGCAGACCTGTTTTATCTAAAGATGTTTTGTTCACCTTTTATGAATTGTCTCTGCAATTGAAGTGTTCCCAGACTGGAGAACTTCGTTATTTTCCTATTACTTTATGAAATCTCCAAATGGTAACATCAGTGTCTTTGTCCTTGGATTCAATTCGATCTATAGCAATTTTATTTGGTGTAGTGTGTGGCCTTTGGAGACTGAAGGGGATAAGATGACTGAGGTCTGGTCCCTGCCTGCGCTCACTTAGAGTCATGACTGACTGAGCTGAGCCGAGTCTGGAGGGAGCTCAGAGACAGGACAACTCATTTTATCAGTGACTTAAAGGAAGGTGATGACAGTGGGGGCTGATTTCAGAGCAACACCTCCCACCCCACCCAGAAAAGCAGGAACAGAGGTTAATCCTCTGCAAAACAGCCCATGACTGCTTCGGCTGCTGGTGAGGAAGAGGGGTGAGTGTAGGGAAGGGCAAGGATGTGCAAAAATGAACCTAATAACAGAAAGAGGGACAGTTTGCATTTTTAAAAAGAAACCATGTTATTTAAATTAAATGGAGCATTTTAAATCAACTATGTGCTGTGGTAAGTCACTTCAGTCGTGTCCGACTCTTTGCTATCCTGTGGGCTGTAGCCTGCCAGGCTCCTCTGTCCATGGGGTTTCCCAGGCAAGAATACTGGAGTGGATTGCCATTTCCTCCGCCAGGGGATCTTCCTGACCCAGGGATCGAACCTGGGTCTCCTGCACCGGCAGGCAGGTTCTTTACCACTAGCACCACCTCGGAAGTCCCCAGAGGGGACACTTTAAAATAATAAAAAACTTAATGATCACACTACCTCACAAAGAAAACTCTGTTGCACCAGGGAAATCAATAATAACGAAGTTCTCCAGTATGGGAACACTTGACTAAATATTACATTGGAAGTTTCTTTTTTTGAAAAAACCTCTGGAGTAAGAGAAATGAATATCAACAACAACCGAAAAACTACATCACCAGCAGAGTTTTAAGGTTTGGGTTTTGGCCACAACAATCATACTCTAAGTCTTCATAGCGGCAGTATTGAAGTACAGATACACACACACAGACACGCCTCGGAAACATGGTGTCAGAGACAGAGGCCAGCCACAAAGGACTTCATATTGTATGATTCCATTTATATGAATTATCCAGAGTCGGCAAATGCCTAGAACTGGGTCAGGTGGGGAATGACTGCTAATAGGCTTGTTTTCAGGCTTCCCTGGTAGCTCAGCTGCTAAAGAATCCAGCTGCAGTGCAGGAGACTTGGGTTCGATTCTGGGTCGGGAAAATCCCCTGAAGAAGGGATAGGCTACCATTCCAGTATTTTTGGGCTTGCCTGGTGGCTCAGATGGTAAAGAATCTGCCTGCAATATGGGCGACCTGGGCTCAATCCCTGGGTTGGGAACATCCCCTTGAGGAGGGCATAGCAACCCACTCCAGTATTCTTGCCTTGAGAATCCCCATGGACAGAGGAGCCTGGTGGGCTACAGTCCATGGGGTCGCAAAGAGCTGGACATAGTTAAGCACAGCACAGACTTGTTTTCTTTATAAGGTGGGAAAAAAGTTCTAAAGTGAGATTTGATTACATTGCACTCTGTAAATACACTAAAAATGGCTTGGTTGTACATTTTCAATGGATGAATTTTATGCTACATGATTTATATCTCAATAAAGGTGATTATAAAGAAGTGACATGATGGGGAGAAGGGGTTGAGGATGGGAGAGGTTGGTGAGGGAGTCAGCAGGACAGCAGCCATCTGGCGGCCAGGCGCCTTCAGTAGATGACATTGACTTTGCCAAACCTATCACAACTGAGGGTCTGGTCCTTGGCTTTCCAGGCCCTGAGTCTTTATTTGGCCAGCACTCTGTGAGCTGATCCTTTCTTGGAGGTCAACTCTTAGCATGCTCTCGGGACTTTGACTTATATACCTGATTGCCAATTTATAAATTTACAGCAAGAAATATGACTGCCAAGTGAGATAGACAACCATTTCTTTCAGCCAATGCATCCACTCTTAAAAAAAAAAAAAAAAAAACTAAATAAATGCTGAATTATGATCAAGTGATTATTTGTAAGCACCGAATCATAATAAAAGATTCTAGGCTCTGGTAAACCAGCAGGTTAATTTTATGATAATAATTTGTTTATCTTCCTCTGGGACAGGCCATACTGGGTTATATGTTTGAGTCAGAATATCCTCTCCCTCGAGAGAATGGACGTTTCCTCTCTGGCGTCGGAATTATCAGAATTATTTTGGCACTACCAAAAGATCAATATATTCTCATATTAAGTTCTTCAAACTTTCTATTAGATTATAACCAAATTCTTGCCCTTTTAATTTCTGACCTAGGAAACATTTAATCTCCCGAGTCCCTTTCTGCATAGTTCAGTTCAGTCGCTCAGTGGCATCCGACTCCGCGACCCCATGGACTGCAGCATGCCAGCTTCCCTTTCCATCACCAAATGCTGGAGCTTGCTCAAACTCATGTCCATCGAGTTGGTGATGCTATCCAAGCATTTCATCTTCTGTTGTTCATCCTTTCTGCATAACCTAGTCTTACTCACTGTGTGCAAATTATGTAGTTTTCCTTTACGAATTTGGGGAGAGCTTTGCTGTCAGCATATCAATTTATAGCAGATTATCATAACATCATATATAATATAGATGTATGTATGTATGTACATATATACATATGTGTATATATGAATGTGAGTGCTCAGTCATGTTCAACTGCTTGCGACCCCATGGACTAGAGCCTGCCAGGCTCCTCTGTCCATGGGATTTCCCAGGCAGTAGGTTCCCATTTCCTTCTCCAGGGATCTTCCCGACCCAGGGACTGAACCCACATCACTTGTGTGTCTGCATTTGCAAGTGGATTCTTTCCTACTGCCCCATGTGTTTAATCGTAGCCAAGCAGATAGTAACAGATCATCATATAGTCAAGAAGAGTATTCTGACCGATGACTGTAAAAATTAAATAAGGTTGTGTGTTAATGGTGCATTGAAAACCACAAAGCATTCTCCTTGTGAAAAATATTAATGACCAGCTCTAGAGCCAGATCAGCTTCCAGACCATCACCATACACAACTTAAATACGCAGGAGCTGTGGGGCTCGGGGTTAAGGACCAGACAGAGAGGACATCATTGTCCAAGGCAGATGTCTCAAACTGCATGTCCCTGGGATAGCTCAGATCCACAGTGTGTTTTCATAAGGCCTGATTTAAAATGATTAATTATTTAAATCTTTGATTGATTGCCAACATTTAAAAAGTAGAAGAAATCACATAACAGGGCATATTTTCCAATTCCATTAAAAAAGAAAAAGTGGAATAACTGGTAAGACTAGGGTTATAGTCTTACATGACAATAGTAGCAACAGCTGTAGAGAAAGTGTGAGGTCTCCAGAGTGCCCCAGGTCTCACTCCTCCCTTTTGTCTGACTCTTGCCTGTTTAATCATTTACATCACCAGAGTGGTATTTGTAGGTAGAATTGTGACCCCTGTATGTGGAATAATTTCAGGGGTTCTGGGAACATTGCCTTTTTCAAAATCAAATCTGTTTTCTACAATGAGATGAAGGAGCTCATACCATGGGTAGCAGTAATTTATTCACACCAAGTTATAAACCTGTTAATCAGAGCCCCTTCCTAGATAGACTTTTTGTTCAGTTGGGAGAGTGACTGTTGTGCCAAAGTCCTGGAAGGCAGGCAGATGAAGAAATCCCAGAAACAGAAGAAATGCAGGAAGCAAGAAGGTAGACAGATGATGCTTAAAGTAAAACTGCATCTATTTGATAATCTTGTTCATTGCTTTTAGGACATAGTGGTTCAGATGGTAAAAAATCTGCCTGCAATGCAGGAGACCCAGGTTCAAACCCTGGGTCAGGAAGATCCCCTAAAGAAGGAAACAGCAACCCACTCCAGTATTCTTGCCTAGAGAATCCCATGGATAGAGGAGCCTGGCAGGCTACAGTCCACAGGGTCACAAAGATTCAGGACATGACTGAGCAACTAACACTTTGACTAGTCCCCATGAAGTCTTGGAGACTGAGTCCTAATGCACAGTCCCCAGGAGCTCGACCAACAAGAATATATTGTTGGTTTTGAGCAAGCACTAGGGAACCATGATAACAGCCATAGATGGAGTCCAGAGTGAGGGTGTACCTCACTGGTCAAGCTCCGTAGAGGGTGAGTCAAAGGAAAAAGAAGACATGTGATGCATTGCTTATACACCAAAATGGCTCCCATGAAACTGTGACTATGTTTATTTTTGTGATGCTGAGTTGATTAAATTTCTCAGCCATGATGCATTCTGTGAAACAGGCAAGGGATTTTCAAGAGCTCATTGGAAAATCAGCCGCTTTTCTTTTGTCTTTGGTTCTTTTGCTGGAGATGCAGGAGTGTACACACAGGTCATTCATAATGAGTGGTGCGGTGGTGGTAAAACCAGCATTGTAATGAATAGCATTGCCCTGGATCGTGAAGTTGAAGCAGGTAAGATATGAGGAAGGAGGCCAATGGGTATTTGGCTGGCGGGTCCCCTGCCAAAGGGAAAAGAATTGTAGCAGTTCCCTCGATAATTCTGGAAAAACAGAAACGCTCTCAATTTTCTCTCTAATTGTGTCAGTTATCTATGTTATTTTGAATGTAGGAAACTTGCCTACTCAGACACTGTGAGCCAACCTTTCGCTGGCAGATCTGAGGAAGGAAGGCCAGGTGACTCCCCAGATTAAATATAAATGACACGTCATGTTTTTATTGTTATTTTCAAAAGGAAAAATTACTAGTCTGACCCTCTAGAAGTTATTAGCAATGTTTTCCCTAACCTAGCTTATTATAAAATAGGAAGATTTTGTTCAGCAATATAGCTAAATTTGTTTTAATACCTGAGCACGGTCTAAATGTTCAGAATCAAATTTTTCTGAAGGAATCATATTGATATGCAAGTAGAAGGAATAGCATTATAGTTCAAGAGTGCTGGATGTGAAGGCAGATGGTTGGGGTTCCAATCATAGCTTCACCAACTACGAGCCACATTGAGTAAGTCACTTAACATCTCTGTTCCTCAATATCTTTATCTGTAAAATGGAATAGTACCACCAGCATTATAGGGGTGTTTATATACATAAAGAACTTAGAATAGTGCCTGGCTCATGGTATGTACTTAGTAAATATCAGCTAATTTATGGTCTATACATCTATATACACCTGTGTGTTTGCACAGAAGTAGGATACTTAATGAAACACTGAGTTCCTCAAAGCACATTTGAATAAGTGAGAAGAAATTTTTGTACCAGTAAGAGAGTTAACCAGGCATCATTTTGGGAAATGGCTCTTTGATATGCTTAGATAAGACCTTTTGTTGTCTTCTCCTTTGCTTAAGTTCCTCTGCTTTCATTCATGGTGATATGTTAAGAGACTGGATTCGCTTTCTAAAGTAGTTTTTCCTGTGTTGGATAAATAAATTGTTTGCAAATCATTTTTACATTCTACTGTGACAGTTTCTGTTACACTCAGGGTAGAGAGAAATCTACCAAGTTTCTGGGACTTAAAGTATGAGGGTTGGCATCTACGTCCAAAGTGGGAAAGAGAAACTTGGCCAATGAAGGAAGCTTTGCTATGTTTATTCTTTTTTTTTTTTTTTTTTTAAGGGACAATGTGTATTTTTCCTCATAATTTTGTTTTTAAATTTTAATTGAAGGATAATTGTTTTACAATATTCTGTTGGTTTCTGCCATATATCATGAATCAACCATAGATATACATATGTCCCCTCCATCTTGAGCCTCCCATTGTTCGTTTATCATTTATTCTATAGACTGCACTAGGAGGCTTTGCTGAGACTCCATGCTGTGCCTGTAATGTGTAGTATATTAATAACCAACCCTTTATATTCACTTATTCATTTTGATTTCCTTAGACTTCATTAGGGATCCTCTACCAATATTCCTGACCCATTTGCTCAGTCCCCATCAGGCAGATGTGAGTAAGTCTCACAGCCTTGTGTGTGACTTGGTATTTTTATATACAAACTGGCCCTGTCTCCTCTTTCTTGATGGGTGCAGATATTGTTTCTAGTTCAGAAATCGATAGTCTGCTCTTGTGGCAAAAGGCCTGATATTTTTCTGGATTTACCTTGCTTCATAACAATGACTTTCCAATTTAAGCCTTGGATACTGTAACAATCAAAAGAAAAATCCATTGTTCTCAGTCCAAATAGCCTCCAGCATCTCAGAGATGTCCCTAAACATTTGCTAGAACTAACTATACTCATGTGACATTTGTCATGTTTGATGCATTTGAAAATACTTAACGTACTTCTCTGGTGGTCCAGTGGTTAATGTCATGGTCCGGGTGTGGGCTGGAAAAGAATTTCCAGACATGAGACAGAATGAGAGGGAAATACAGTTTGTTAGAGTGGGAGACGCTGTTAGAACAGTGGGCCAGCTCAAGGGAGAACCCACGTTGGACAGGGGTCTTCAGTCTACTTTTATACCCAGAATACAAGGAATGGGATAGGGGTCTTGCAGGCCATTTGCTGATTGGATGAGGCATGTATACTGGGTGGGGGGGAAGAGTAAGGCAAATACCTTCTCCCTATGGGGTAGGAGGGGAGACAGGTTATACTGCTCTGGAGGACCCGAAATCCATTAATAGTTACAACATGGGGGAGGGAAGGATGGTAAGGGTCTGTTTTTTTCGTTCCTGCTCTCCAAGACCCTCCTTGGTTTTATTTACTTTTTCATCCTTGGGTCACCACAGTTAAGACTTCACCTTCTAATGCAGAGGGTACAGGTTTGATCCCTGATTGGGGAGTTAAGATCTCACATACCTTGGGGCCAAAAACCCAAAACATAAAATAGAAGCAATATTGTAAACAAATTCAATAAAGAGTCTTAAAATATTCCACATTTAAAAATCTTAAAAAAGACAAAATAAAATAGAAATAAAAATACTTAAATGTCAAAGCAACATTTTGAAATTGAGCAAAGGTAAACTATTCTTAAGGTGTAAAGTGAGTGAACCAACACGAGGAAGTTTGGGCCTTTATTTACATTTGAAAAATTCTTTATTCACATTTGAAAAATTCTTTATTCTATATCCTTGCCTTAGAGTCAGGAAGCTTATTTGCATATCCTTGTGGGCTGAAGAGCACTCAGTAATGAAATGGATTTAACCTTATTTATCCTAATATTTCTCTAACTTATAGAAACCTTGTTTGTCTCAAAACCCACATTAACCTGCCTCCAAACAAATGATCTCAAAAAAATTTGGGAAAATAGAACAAAAGAGTTGGCTGTTTCCTTGCAGCTACCACCTATAATTAGTGCTAATGAAGATTTAAGTCTTCTGTGCATTATAGGAGACCCAGATTCAATCCCTGCGTCAGGAAGAGCCCCTGGAGAAGGGAATGGCTACCCACTCCAGTATTCTGGCCTGGAGAATTCATTCCATGGACAGAGGAGCATGACGGGCTACAGTCCACGGGGTTGCGAAGAGCCAGACAACTGAGCAGCTAACTTTTCGCTTTCACTTTAATATGGTTCTACTTGTGGGAAACAGTCTGTGATCTTGCATTTCTCACCCACCATCCCTATCTCATCCACTGAATTTCTGACCATTTTTCAAAGGGCAACTTAAGTATTATTTTTTTCTTGAAACTTTTCCAGATCCTTTCTCTGTATACTGTATAAAAAATTTTCTGCATCCCTCTTCTCATGTCCTGATTTTCATCATTATTATTTGTAAACCTGTATCTTATTGGAAGTCAAAAACATGCAAAATTATTTTAGATTCCCCATAAAACTACCTTAAGGTCGGGACTTAATAAATATTTTTGGCTAGATTGAAGGCATCCAGTTTTTATAATCCTTCCAAAGATTCATTTGTGAGAAATGACTTTTTTATAGCCAGACCTTATTTGCCATCCATAATATCTAAAGATAAAGAGTGATGTTAGTTATTTCTTCCATAAGATCAAACCTTCAAAAGGGGTGGCAAATCCTTGGCCATACAATTATACTGGAGTCACTCTTCCATGGCTAACTACTTATTAGCCATTTCATTGCTAATTTGATTAATAACATTAATATAAACCTTTATGTTGATTTTGTCAAATGCATTACAAGGTAGGTCAGTATCTTGGCCCTCATTATCTGGATGGGGGAAGAAAACATAGAAAGTTGATCTGATTGATTACCTCAAGGTTATTCTTTATGGTTATGATAAAACAAAATAATAACTTATCCTAGTCCGATTCTAACACACTAAACAGATCTTCTGGCTCTAATAGAGGACAAAGAAAATGCATGTGTTTGCTAAAAATACCTTATTTAGTATAGATTCAGAAAGTGTGTACAACCAACAGCATTTTTTAGTGACATTTCAAGATGGTGGACTGACCCACAAATGGAATTTGATTTGCTGTCACGTAAGTGTGGGGAATGCTGGAGAGCTTAAGCAGATATTTCTATAAATGTTGCATTTTTTAAAATACAGAAGTTCTAATCTTGGTTAATGTATTGTGACTTTTCAAGATTACTCGGTAGTGTGGAGTTTTTCCCAATTTCTGAGTCTGTGAAGCACACAGCATGAAATACAGTTCTACATTCTCCACACTGCGTGTCACCACTGTGCTCCCAGGAGAAGCCTCTTAGCCAACTTCTGCCAGCTGTCTCATTCCTGTGGTTCACCCTTGCTGTGGCAATAATTGCCATGTATTCATGGCAACCAACCTTGGTTCTCCCCTTCTTCAGTAGTAGCTGGTTATACTGCTGTTGTGGTCAACAGCACTAGTTTCCCTCACTGGAACTGTGTATGACCGTGATGTGCAAAACTTACAAGCCTGGCCCATAAAACATCCTCGAGGCTGCCCTCCGTGACCCTCCCACCTCCTGTGGCTGGAGAGCAGCTACCGGAGACATGAGAGGGGCAGGATATTAAAGATGGCGGAGCTGACGCGCAGCCTCGGTCTCAGAAAAACGGACGGAACAGAGTCCGTGGAGCACTCTCGTTGGATTGTTAGGTGAGAAAGAAAAATATTCTATTGTGTTTGAGCCACTGCGATTTGGGTCTGTTTGTGATAACAGTTTATCCACACTGACCAATATGTTTATGCTCCTGATCTATCTTCCCTAAGTTGGACTCTTTCGTGATAAAACTCTGTGACTTACCTCACACCCGCTTGCCTGTTCTGCTCTTCCTTTCCTATCATCACAAGCTAAGCTAAGGGCCTCAGGATCCTCAGTGGCTTTTCCTGCTTCTGGTCGCCATCTCTTTCTCCCATCAGATACTCTGTTTGGAAGAGATTCTTCCATTTTGACCAGTCTTTTATATCAACCTATATGGATGCGAGGGCTTCCCTGGTGGCTCAGTGGTAAAGATGCTTGCTCCTTGGAAGAAAAGCTATGACCAACCTAGACAGCATATTAAAAAGCAGAGACATTACTTTGCCAACAAAGGTCCGTTTAATCAAAGCTATGGTTTTTCCAATAGTCATGTATGGATGTGAGAGTTGGACTATAAAGAAAGCTGAGCACAGAAGAATTGATGCTTTTGAACTGTGGTGTTGGAGAAGACTCTTGAGAGTCCCTTGGACTGCAAGGAGATCCAACCAGTTCAGCCTGAAGGAGATCAGTCCTGGGTGTTCATTGGAAGGCCTGATATTGAAGCTGAAACTCCAATACTTTGGCCACCTGATGGGAAGAACTGACTCCTTGGAAAAGACCTTGATGCTGGGAAAGATTGAAGGCGGGAGGAGAAGGGGACAACAGAAGATGAGATGGTTGGTTGTCATCACCAACTTGATGGACAAGAGTTTGAACAAGCTCCAGGAGTTGGTGATGGACAGGGAAGCCTGGTGTGCTGCAGTCTGTGGGGTCACAAAGAGTCAGACGTGACTAAGCGACTGAACTGAACTGAAATATCAACTTTTAGTTGAGTTTCAAATATCTATGATAATAATTTTCTTTAAGTGTTCACTAGGCCTGACCACACACTGAGGTTTCCATCCTCTGAGGCTTGTCTGAATCAGACCAAAGGATACAGAGTTACTTTGATTTCTGCTGTGATGTCCCATTCTCTTAAACTCACTAAAAAGTTCAGTGACTTGAGAACAGTGCATACATTTTCTCATTTTACAGTCCGATGCCAGACACACAGTGTGATCTTAGAAAATACTCTTTGTGTAAAAATAAATTTAAATTAATTTGGTGGTGGACAGCATGTAAATCCCATCTTCAAGCGTTTCTTGTGGAAATACAAATATGTCATCCTATACGAGATTGCCTGAAATTTCAGATTGCTTTAGTGAAGAAGAAAGGAAAAATAATCTCTGGAAAATTACCACCATGATTATAATTGCCTTAATGAGGATGCTCTTGTCTCTCTTTTGATTGTCTTTAACTTCTTTTCTGACCATGGGCACCGTGGGCAGAGCCTGGAGTTCATCCACAGACAGAAAGTTAGATTTAAAATGGATTTTCACTTGCTCTTGTGACAATACACCTATTTTCTTATCTACCTCTGTGCCTTACATTCTTCACTGGTGAAATAAGAGGCTTCAATTCCATGGCCTCTGACGTGCCTTCCTTCCTTCCTTCTGACTTTTACACTCCAGCATCCTACAGATTCTCTCTCTGGCCAACAGAACATCCCTTAAAGATGCTTAGGAATGAAGAGGGCCAGACTAAAAAACAAACTCATTTGGTGACTGCCAGTGACGGGTGCCTGGAGCACTGACTCGTTCTTGAAGAACATCTTTCCCTGTGGATGCTTATTCAGTAGGGACTGTTGCTGAAAGAGGTGTGCATAGAATAATCTGTAAGTAATTTTTGACTTACAGGAATCAGGAATCAGTGCTCTCAGTTGGGTGGAAGATGATGTCATATACTTATTTAAAATCTTTAAGCTATCTTAAAAATAGATCAAACAAACATGCAAAGCAAACGTCCACAAAAATCATGGTAACACTTTGAGTCTTTCCCCTAACATCACTCAAAAACATAGTTCTTTTGATTTTCCCTAGGAAAACAGCCTTAGCTTCAGCTAAAATATTGTAAAATGCTTATACTTGGGGGTCTCAGAAATCTCAGGATTTGGGTGGCTGTGTCCTAACTCAGTATTTTTCAAAGTTACCTGCTTGTAATAGCCAGCCCAGGAGGGAGTTCTCTCTGCCTTGACAGAACATTTTGATGCTTGAGGTTTGCCTGTGTCTGATTATCTTCCTTTTACCTCCAAACTGGGCGCTGATTTCACAGAAATGCAGACAATAAATGAATGGAGCCTCTCCCTCTGCCCACCTCCAGATTCTTGTTCAGATCCTGCTCCAGATTCAACACAGGCCTGATGTTTCAGGTGTCCTGAAATCACTTTCAATTTGTCTGGGTCAGTCTCCCATCTTGCAGTTGGGCCAGTTTCCCATTTAAGGTGCTGGGTCCAACTAATGTCTGAGTCTACTTTTGTGCAATTGAAATTCAGGAGCGTCTTGAAATCAATCTGCTTAACACTCCTGGGCCTGGGGTTAATTCTCTGGCTGGACCTCTTTTTAATTTTCCATTGAAAAATATCTTTAAAGCTTGCTAGAATTTGTAGGAAGTAGATAGAAAATGGAAGAGGATGCTTTATGATGAAGAGAGGTTTGAAAAATTCGGCTTGGATCTTTCCAAGGGTTTTTTCATCTTCAGAGTGATCCAGTCCTTTTCTTAGGGGTTGAAGACTTGTGTAAGTCTGCTGAGGCTATGGGGCTACTGGGCTGTGAAAGCATGTTTGCATTCCTGCATGGGTATGGCCAGGTAGAAAACTAAACAAGTGAAAAAAAGAGGATCCAAATTAAGTGAACTGGCTGGAAATGAGACTCAGAATCTGGGGACTGCCCACCACAGCATGTACCGTCCATCCTTGACTCATTCTGCACCTGGTCCTCTGCACATGCTGTGTCAGGGAGGTGGGCGAGCATACCTCCAGCATCCCTCTGGTCACCTACCCACCGACCTACCCCTACCCAGCTCTTCATTGATCTGTTTTCTTTTTTTTTTTCCTTTGTCTTTGCTCTACTTCTCTGTTCATTATTCTCCAATCTGGATGCTATCATCCCTTTCTTGCGTCTTTGCAACAAAAGGGAAAACATTCCCTGGTGGTTCAGATGGTAAGAATCTGCCTGTAATGCAGGACACCCGGGTTCAATCCCTGGGTCGGGAAGATCCCTTGGCAGTCCACTCCAGTATTCTTGCCTGGAGAGTTCCATGGACAGAGGAGCCTGGCAGGCTACAGTCCATAAGGTCACAAAGAGTCAGACATGACTGAGCGACCAGCACTTTCACTTTTACTTTCTATCATGGATTAGCTGTTCAGCCAATTGGTCAGTCAGTTCAAACCTACTGCACGTGTTGAATTGTGCATTAAAATACCAACTATTAGAGTGGTGACTGACAGAGTCCTGAAAGAGAAAGTTAGAAAACTATATGGAATCTGATATAAACGGCCATGAAGAGTAGAATGCTTATGTTATAAGACAGTCTTTTTTAATTTTGTAATCACAGTTGTTTATCCTCTTACAGATCTTCACTTTATACTATCATGTAGAGAGATAATATACGTCAAACACTGGTAGCTAGCAAATAGATCTGCAGTCCAATTGGATGGTAACCTATACACTGCAAACACAGGCCTGGGCTGCAGAGAGTTGAAGTGAAGTATCCTGATAGAGCAAAACATATAACATCAAGAATGAATCCTGGCCATTATTTACCAGAGTCACCACACACCAACTGCGGTTTCATAAAACTCCCTAAACTCTTTTCGGTAAAATGAAGCTAATACGGTCTACTTTATAGTGCTAATGTGAGAAATAAAGTCACATAGTAAGAGCTCAGTAAATATTATCTCCTCCTGCCTTTGCTTTATCCATGCTGGGCAGTGGCTCTCTATATAAAGGGTACCCTATACATAGGTTACAGGGTATGAAAGAAAATTGCTCCTCCTCTTATCTACACTGAAATTCTCTCTGTTCATAGGGGCACTGTGCTTGATAGGTGATTTGGAAGTTTAAATCATTTGTGTTTCTTGTTCAGTTGCTAAGTCATGTCAGACTCTTTGTGACCCCATGGACTGCAGCATGCCAGGCTTCCCCATCCTCCACTATCTCCTGGAGTTTGTTCAAGTTCATGTCCACTGAGTTGATGATAATATCCAATCATCTCATTCTCTGCCTGAAAAAAGATTCATTTTTAAGGGTTAGAAAATATGGGCAGAATAGACCCTAGGAGTGGTAAATGGCCACTGACTAATCTGAGGCAGAATGAAGACACTAGCCGGGACTCAGAAGAGATGGGATACAGTGGGAAGGCATCTTTGCCTGCAATACCTTGGGCTGTACTATCAGAGAGTTATTCCTTTGACTGAAGGCCTTTGTTGGTATAAAAATGCAGGTATTCCCAAGAGAGCAGCGCATGAAGCCTTATCATTCATTTGCACAGTTCATTTTTCATTTCTGCTGTTATTCTCTGTAATGGTATTTTTTACCTGTATAAAATGTCACATGCTCAGATGCATTCATTTTATAGAGCTTTAAAGCTGATAACCTGAACCAAAATGCACATTTTTGGTGTTTTCTTTTTCTTTTTTTTGCAGTAATTTCAAAGGTGTAACTGAGCTTAGCTGTAAATTACTGGTTTTAGCTCTTCATGGCAGGTAGCATTTGATCATTGACAACTCTGTTTTCTTCATTGTTCCCTGACTAAAATCTCCACAGCCTCTATAAATATGTAAATTACCAAAATCACTAGTTTTCTATTATTTCTGCCCCTAAGCTGCTTAAAATGTTTCTATATTCTTACATTTGCAGTGCAAAACAGAACAGCAGGTGACAGCTTATTACCGAACCTCTATTTAGCAGTTCCTTGTCTCAAAGTTTCTATGATAAATTTCTCCTCCAATGGCTACATGTCCCGGGCAGATGCTGGTAGAGGCCAGGCTCCAGCAGTTTCTGAAACAGGAATGCAAGCATGGGCGTGTGTGTGTGCAGGGACTAGGGTCATCTCATGCCACACGCGTTGCTAGGTGTGAGCTGTGATTTTTATGACAGTGAAGCAAATGGGATTCTTTTGATTGCCTTTCCTTCGATTGGTAGGACTCGAGTAATGAAGCTGACATGGTGTCCATGTATGGTAGTGTTATCCTCTCCTAATTCATTGCCTGTTCAGTTAATCTGTCATGAACTGGATCACTGGTTCTCTGTATGGGCTTTCACCACTTTGTAAGAAGGAAGGAGAAAATCTGTATATAGGCTTGTATAAGTACACAAGCATGCATGCCTCTTGAGAGAAATGCAGAGAGACAGATTGTGAAAAATGGGGGGAAATTGTAGGATGTGAGTCGTTGACAGGAAAGCCTATATAGAAGTGATCCTGGGATCTGTTTATCTAATTCAAACCCTAGTGCCGAGCATGAGAAATATATTTCTGTTACGGCTGCATAACGTTGCTGAAGCAGCCCCAAGAGTGAAAGTGTATGATTTCAACACAAAATGCAGGCCAGGCTTGCAGTCGTCATCCATCTGCAACAGGCCTTGATGCTCCACTAGAAATTCAGAGGCCTCACGTGGGACGGGACGCCCGTGAGCCACGTTCATCACCCTGATCTTTCTGTCACAGTGAGATCCACTTTTCTTTTAGAGTGTGAGTTATAATCTTGGAGCCATGATGTTACTTGAAACTGAAGTGAGTAACCAGGCACGGGCAGTTAAATTCCCCCTGGCCTGGCAGAAACAAACACGAGAACAGGGTAGGTATCTACGTGTTCCACTGATTTATGGTGAAGAAGGAGGGTGAGATTTATGATCGGGCACACAGCAAATATTCATTGGCATTAACATTCAGAATATTCCTGTGTGACTGTTCTTGCTTGTTAAGTATCTTCTTCTGGCTTTTTTTGAGGGGAGGGCAGAGGTGGACAACAACTTCTCCCTTTGGAAAGACCAGGCCATATCGACGGACTGTCTGAATACATGTGGACAGTGCTTGTGAAGTTGAGTTTTATGTCTAGACTTTTAAAATAGAACTGATTCATATGCTCTGTTGTCCCCTCTTTCTCATCTCCTTGAGTACCATCTAAGAAATGTACAAGCATAAAAATTTACAGTTAGAGGAAATTTAGGGGAATATTTAGGGGATTATTTCATCAGGTCTCCTTTAAGGCCTGAAGATGCCCACGTGACCTTCCTCAGAAACATTCGTGGTTAGTGAATGTCAAAAAAACACCCACAACCAGATACCTGCCTCTTGTCCAGTGTTTTTTTAAAAAAATTCATTTTATTGAAATATAGTTCATTTACAATGTTGTGTTAGTTTCTGCTTTATAGCAAAGTGATTCAATTATACATATATGCATTCTTTTTTATATTTGTTTCCATTATGGTTTATCACAGGATATTGAATATAGCCTGTGCTATATAGTAAGACCTTTATCAATTCTGTATATAAGAGTTTGTATCTGTTAATCCCAAACTCCCAATCCATCCCTCCTCCAATCTCTTCCCCCTTGGCATCCACAGGTTGGCCAGTGCTTTTTTTAATATTACACTTGATTACTATTAAATTCCTTTTACATCAACTATTTACTGGCATGCTTCAGAGATGCTCTGCATTTGATCCCAGACCACTGCAATAAGGCAATTATCGCAGTAAGTCACATACATATTTTGGTTTCCCAGCACATATAAAGCTTATGTTTACACTGTGTTGGGTCTGTTAAGTGTGCATACATGTAAAAAAAACAGTGTGCATGCGTGTGTGCCTGCTAAGTTGCTTCCAACGTGTCTGACTCTTTGCGACCCCGTGGACTGTAGCCCGCCAGGCTCCTCTGTGTCGATGGGATTCTCTAGGCAAGAATACTAGAGTGGCTTGCCGTTTCCTCCTCCAAGGGATCTTCGAAACCCAGGGAGTGAATCCCTGTCTCCTAATGTCCTGCATTGGTAGGCGGATTCTTTATCTCTAGCACCATGTGCATAATGTGTAGGAAAAAACAATGCACACACCTTAATTTTAAAATACTTTATTGCTAAAAATTGCTAACCATCACCCGAGCCTTCAAGGAGTCGTAATCATTTGCTAGTGAACAGTCTGAAATATTTCATGAATTACCAAAATGTGACACAAAGACAGGAAGTGAGCAAATGCTATTGGAAAAATGGTGCCAGTAGACTTGCTGGCCCCAGGATTGCCGTGGACCTTCAATTTATTAGAAAAACTCAATATCTGTGAAGCACAGTAAAATGAGGTATGCCCGTAGTTGCTTGTAATTTGATTTAATTTTCAGCACCTATTTGACTGAACTTAGAGATCATTTTAGACAAATTACTTAATACCATATAATTGAAAAGACTGTCAATCTCCACTTTTTCCATCAAATTCCCATTATAATGATCTGGAGTCAACAGTCCAAATGATAAGGAAGATAAGCGAAGAGTACTTTAATCAAAGGACTTCCCCAGTGGCTCAGCAGTAAAGAATCTGCCTTTAATGCTGGAGACGTAGGAGATGCGGATTCCATCCCTGGGTTGGGAAGATCCCCTGCAGGAAGAAATGACAACCCACTCTAGTATTCTTGCCTGGAGAATCCCAAGAGTTCCTGGGGTTGCAAAGAGTCAGACACAGCTGAAGTGACTGAATACACATGCACTTGAATCAGAGGTGTATTTAATTTCACAGTATCCAGAAGGAGAGCATGACTGTGTGGAGTAGTATTCAGTTCAAGCCCCTGGATAGAATTTTTTCTCAGGAACAATACAAAAACACCACAGGTAGTCAATAACATGTTAGATAATGCCCTAAGAGAACAAAACTATTCAGAACTAAAATACATCTTAGATTTCCCCAAACTGTAATCTCCACTGTGTTATTATCTCTGTTACAATTTTTTTTTACAATTACAGGGAAAAACAAAGCATTCTTAAAAGTCTTTGCCCTGAGTTGTCTTATTTGCGGCCTTTCGATGTTTCCATATTTCTGTAATTTGTTAACCACATGTCAATTAAACAGCTATTCCCAACCAGACAGAGGTTTAAAGTAAGAAATTGTTGAACAGCCAGTGCCCTCATAGAACTTAGAGAAGCAAAACAGATGAGCAAGACATTGCGGTCAAGTGGTAAAGTTACACTTGTGGCTGTTAACAAATCTGGTTCTGTCAGGATCAGAGAATGCTTCTTTACTGTAAGAGAGAGAGTGATAAAACACAACACCCCCCCCCCCCACACACACACACACATACAAGCAAACAGAATCAAAACCAGAGCAACAGGAAGTAGGTCTTGCTAAAGGAGAACCAAGAAAATGTGTCAACTTTGGAACACAGCCACTTGGTAAGAATTTGTGACCACTTGATGTCACCACAGCAACCCTCACTGTTAGTTCAGTTGTTTTTACTTCTTAAAAGAGCTAAATATTGCTAAACTTAAACTCGTGTCAAAGTCACGGAGGTCAGGTTTAAAATTGGGAGATAATGTAAAGAACTTGTCCAGCTTATTTTCCACTGAGTGGACTCAGGGCAGTAATGTGATTTTTCTAAGACTAAACAATTGTGTTCAAGCTACAGATGTAAGTTCCACTCTATCCCAAACCTCAGTGCTTTGGGAGATGGTGGTGTTGGACACAGGTGATTCTGTGTCAAAAGACAACCTCGGACAGACATTTCTCAAGCCAGAGGTCAGTGTCCCCTAGGCCATTTACCCACGGTTTTCTCACCTTTTGACCCAAAGTAAACAGAGACCTCAGATTTATTCCTTTGTAAACACATAATAATACTTTTGAATGGTTAAAAAGGAAAAATCATCTTGAAAAATATTTCATTGTAGGAAAAACAATACCAAGTGAAATAACCCTAACATAGTACTGAAATCTTTCATATGGTGGTCAAAAATTATCTTAAGTGACAAGATATTTTTTCATAATGAAAAATACATTTAAAGACTCATTTGCATTTAATCTTACAACAATCATAACAACTCGAGTCTTCTTTTATTTAAATATTGAATCACCTCCTTCCACATCACTTCTCCTGACTATACCCATTCTCCTGACTAGATAAGATTCCTCTTCCTGAGTTTTAGGTACCCTGTGCATATCTCTGTCCTCAGGACCCTGCATCAACACTGTCCCTTCATCTCACCAGACCTGAACCTTCTCCAAACCCAGGCTGCAGCTTCCACTTTGTATGAGCAGAGCTAACAATGCCTGGCAAAACCTAGCACCCAATAGAACTTTCAAGAGAACTGAAATAATTTAAAGGAGTTATAAGCATTTGCATGTTTTTTAGCTAATTATCATTAAATCTTATAGTGTGGAAAAAAATACAGCTTAGGGTATATGTGGGTTGTTAAGGAAAATTTCTCCTGTGGTTTTAAGGATGAAGATGAACCTGCCTATCTTTTCTGAAAAACTGAAAGGATGTATTCTTACCTGTATCTCCCGATTAGAATTCATATTAAAATATCATGGATGTGAGTGGGCATAGAATGAATAAGGAGGTTTTTTGGATAGTCAGATGGCATTCCCCCATCAGTCCTGCTGTAATTAATATAGAATATAAAACTCAAAATCCAGACGTTCAGTGATGTGTTGGATAACTCGTGCTGAGATCTATTTTTTCAGTAATGCTTATCTTTCCAAGGAGCACAATTAATTTCTTCAGTAGTCTGTAAATTATTACAGAAATTACAAATCTACTAGAAAATCAATATAACTAATTGTAAATTAATAGATTTCTAAGTGTGAAGGAGCGTGTGATAATGTGGATGAGTTCTTTAAAGAACATGCCAGTTCCAGAGTCAAGGACTCAGGGCTCCAGCTGTTTCATGTGACATTGTCAAGTGTAAACACATTTCTTTCTTTTCCCCAACTCTCCCCCTCCACCCCCTTATTTCCCACTGATTTAGTCTGCCACTGCAGCAAATAACATTTCCATTAACCACCTACTGTTAAATCGCAGAGTAACTATGATAAAAAGAAATTCTAACATGCAAACAAACCAATAGAGTAGCAACTGGGGTTACCGTCTGTATCCAGCATTTTTTATGAGGCCTACCAGTGGTTCAATGGAAGGAGACCAACACGCAAAGTTAAATAAATTGAGTCTAATAGCGAGGTCCAGAATGTTCATTTCTAACAAGTGCAAATCTGAATGGAGTAAATTTATAATTCTATACTTGACATGTTGAACAATTATATCTGTTGACTATTATAACAGATTATAACTATTATAACATTATAACTATTATAACAGATTATAACTATTATAACGTGTTGACTATTATATCTGTGCATCCATGAGTTTTAGCATAAGACGCATTATTTTCATGTAAATATCACATCATTGCTAATCAATTTTAGGCAATGATGGACTTGTCAATAAAAAAAAGGTCTCTAATTATCATAATTATATTGACATAATCAGTGAAGATGTATCACATTCTTGTCCTGCCCTATGCATTTGAATGAATAAAAAAATAATAATAATGTAATTTGATATTTAGTTCTTTAAAATTTATTAAGTGCTTTTGGTTTAGTTTTTGGTTTTATAGCCATGAATTAGGGCAGATATAAATATCACTCTACCAGCTCAAGGAAGTTAAGAAACCTACTCAGGATCTACAGCTAGTTAGCAGTTAGGATGCTTTCACAGAACTAACGGTCTCATGCCTAGGGATAGGTACATAAGTAGTAGTATATTTCAGTATGTAATGTGGTTCTGGAATTGTATGTAGAGTTCAGAGAGCTCAAAGTTTAAGCTCTAGGCTTGCATAATATTGTAAGTGGCACCTGAACCCCTCGTGGTTGGGACTGGAGAACTTACAGGAACACTCGTCTCAGGCGGAAACAGCAAACAGCAGCATAGGGGCCGACCACACTGGTCCAGGCCTAAATGGGAAGGAAGTCCAAAAGGGAGCGGATGTATGTAAATGTACGGCTGATTGATTTTGCTGTACATTCTATGCATACTATGCAGTAGAAACTTAACACATTGGAAGCAACTATATTCCAATAAAAGTCAATTAAAAATAATAAATACTCATTATGGGACTTCCCAGGTGGTGCTAGTGGTAAAGAGCCTGCCTGCCAATGCGGGAGACATAAGAGACATGGGTTTGATCCGTCAATCAGAAAGATATCCTGCAGTAGGAAATGGCAACCCACTCCAGTATTCTTGCCTGGAGAATCCCATGGACAGAGGAGCCTGGCGGGCTGCAGTCCAGAGAGTCAGAAAGAGTCAGACACAACTGAAGTGACTTTGAATGCATACTTGCTATAGAAACTATGTAAAATTAAGAAAATCATACTTTTTAAAAAAAAGAATTAGAAGTTCTAGCATCCAAAGATAGTGCCTTCTATGTTCCTGTAGGCATATTTTTTTTCTATCAAATTCAGAATTTTGATTCCTAATTTTTATTTAACATATTAGGATTTCCCATGTTTTCAAAATTCTCTTTTAAGATTTAAGTGACTACATAATTTTAACAGAAACACAAAGAATGTACATGCTCAACTATTCCTTCTTAGAATCCTGCATAAGTGTTCCAAAATTTTCCAGTTAGCCATAGTTGTTCTATCTAGAGCAGTCAGTTACATTCAACACTTTGCACCAGTTCCAAAATATTTACTTTGTCCAGTGTCCTAAGCTTTTTCATTTTTTTCAAAGTGTTTTTAACAGAAACTAATGTCTAAGTCAGGGAGTGGAGATTTAAAATTGAAAGTGATCTAGTGCAGCCCACCATTTTCTATTCTGTGGACACAGGATAACACGGCTTCTCCAAACTCACACATGGTTGACCAAGATTGCAGGAGATCAAGTCTGCTAATGCACCATGTCATTTATGCCAATGAGTCTCAACTCCGTTACACCCAATGGTCCTTTTTAATGTAAATATTTTCTAACTTTCTCTTTCCTATCCTGAAATAAAATTCATGAATGGTATAACTTACTCACACATGTATTTTTAGAACCAACCTAAAGAAATTTAATGTAATGGGAAATAAAAGAAATTATAATAAATGCTATAGCTTTAATGGAAGACCTCATGATGTCAGATGCTCACACCTGTGTGAGCATCCTTCGATCAGCATAAATGTGACACCTACAAACATGGAGACTCACCATAGATGTAACAGCTACAAATGCAGACTAAGACACTTGTGTTATATTGCAGTTTGTATACAGCCAGTGACATTACACTCATTGATGTGATTTTCTGAACTGGTGAACAAATTTTGGTAAGATTTTACCAAAAAAAGATGTGATCATCCTTTGTTATATACAGTACTTGAATTTCTAAAAGAAATCGGTGTTGTTTAAAAGCATTCGAAAGAGAATTTACTTTTGCGTTTGAAACAGTTAGATTCAGGGCTCTGGTAATTATCAGCTGGTTTTCACCTACATAAATGTCCTACAACGCTCAAAATCCCTGTGAGAAACAACTCCTTATTGTGTGGAACTCTCCTGCATGCTGTCAATGATACAGCATCCTTGGCATCTGCCCACTGAATGTCATAAACTGCCTATCATTTTGACAAGCAAAAATAGTGCCCCCACAAATTTCTAAAAATGCCCTTAGTGGGTGGCGTCAGCTCTCTTTAAGAATTTCTTGTCTAAGGGTATGTTGCCTTCCATTGCTACAAGAAGAACAGAACAACATTCCAAACAGAGAAATTGGGAGAAAAGTTTTGATCTTCCTGGTGCAGTGGAGTTTTCTTTGCGGTGGTAGTGGTTTAGTCTCTAAGTCATGTCCGACTCTTGTGACCACATGGACTGCAGCCTGCCAGGCTTCTCTGTCCATGGGATTCTCCAGGCAAGAATACTAGAGTGGGTTGCCATTTCCTTCTGCAGGGGATATTCCCGACCCAGCAATCAAACCCCGATCTCCCACATTGCAGGCAGATTCTTTATGAGGTTGTGTGATCGCTAAGTTTTCTGTTATTTTAAAGCGTGCTCTGGGGATTTTCCAGATGGTGCTACTGGTAAAGAACCTATCTGATAATGCAGGAGACATAAGAGACTCGAGTTTGATCCCTGGGTTGGGAAGATCCCCTGGAGGAGGAAATGGCAACTCACTCCAGTATTCTTGCCTCGAGAATCCCATGGACAGAGGAGCCTGGTGGGCTACAGTCCATGGGGTCACAGAGTCGGACATGACTGAAACAAATTAATAGGCACACACTGGGCACTTTCCTAGTGGTCTAGTTGTTAAAACTCAGCTTCCACTACAAGGGGTGTGGTTTGGATCCTGGTCAGAGAACTAAGATCCCACATGCTGCATGGTGTGGCCAAAAAATAAAATAATTTCTTTTCATTTATTTTTATTAGTTGGAGGCTAATTACTTTACAATATTGTAGTGGTTTTTGCCATACATTGACATGAATCAGCCATGGATTTACATGTGTTCCCCATCCCGATCCCCCCCTCCCACCTCCCTCTCCATCCCATCCCTCTGGGTCTTCACAGTGTACCAGCCCTGAGCACTTGTCTTATGCATCCAACCTGGGCTGGCGATCTGTTTCACACTTGATAATATACATGTTTCAATGCTATTCTCTCAGGTCATCCCACCCTCGCCTTCTCCCACAGAGTCCAAAAGTCTGTTCTATACACCTGTGTCTCTTTTTCTGTCCTGCATTTAGGGTGATCGTTACCATCTTTTTAAATTCCATTTATATGCATTAATATACTGTATTGGTGTTTAGCTTTCTGGCTTATTTCACTCTGTAATTTTTTTAATTAAAAAAAATTAACTGTGCTCTGTGGTGGTGAATATGGACACTGGATTAGGGTTGTGAAAAGATGGTCTGATACTCTCATTTCTCCCCTAAAATAATATCTCTCCTCACTGAGCCCCCCTTCCACACACACCTCACACATATCTTTTAACATGTTTACTTAATGTTTATACTCATGTTGTCTTCATTTTTCAAAATTATTCACTAGATCTTTGCCCCATCTTTGCATAAACCTCAGTCCAGTAGTGTACAGATCCAAATTCAGGGTTTTGCCTGATAATCTTGACCCTAAGAATAATTCTCTAGCTACATTCCAAACCACAGAGTTGGGTTTCAAAAGGAACATTCTAGAAATGAACATTTGGGCTGTTTGAATCTTACTGACAAATGCATTTCTTTCTTTGATGCCATGCGTTTTGGAATAAGAAATGACAAAAATCACTAATTCATATTTAATTTGCAGAATGTCTTAAAAATATTTGTTGTGCTGCAGAGCAAGGAAACATGCTGCTTGTCTGTTCTTTCTGATAAGAACATTCTTCTTTGAATTGCAATTTTACTATGTATTTATCCTTATTATTCAAGAGCCTGTGGCAATCAGTGAGAAGAATGTCTGCATCTCTGGTTTTATAGAAATTTGTGTATCAAAAATCTGCCATAATGTAGTGCTATATCGAATAGGAATATACAATTCAATAGGCATTGTATATTCTTAGCATTTTCGAGTGGAAAGAAACCAAAGCACTGTTTTGTTCTGGGTTCTAAATGTTTTCCAAAGAAATCTTCCATATCTCTCTTTCATTTCTACTTGACATAAAGAAGGATAGAGATGTTATGGTGTAATACTTTCTTGTATAATAGCGTTAGATTAGCCTCTTCTGGAGTGCTCAAAGCACTTTTCTGCTTCCTCATTTTATCATATTCAGCAAATTTGTGGAGCAGGACAAGACAAGCATTATTCCTATATTACAAGTAAGCACACTTAAATTTAAAAGACAAGAAGAAATTGGAAATATTAATAAGTGTGTGCATGCATGCTAAGTCGCTTCAGTTGTATCCGACTCTTTTCAACCCTATGGACTGTAGCTTGCCAGGCTCCTCTGTCCATGGGATTCACCAGGCAAGAATACTGGAATGGGTTGCCATACCCCGCTCCGGGGGATCTTTCTGACCTAGAGATGGAAGCCATGTCTCTTACGTCTCCTGCATTGGCAGGCGGGTTCTTTACCACTAGCACCATCAAAAATATAAACGAGGGCCTGCACCCAACTACTTCACAGAAGAGGGAGCTTAGTAGGGAGCTGGGTCCTAGAGTAGCTGACTAGGGACAGTCAGGATGTCCCTGCTGCCACCTGACTTACGTACAAGGAGGTCAAGCTGTGGCTTGCAGGACCCTGGGATCTCAACTTGACTCAAAGGTACTCGTGTACCTCACAGCATGGCATGCAGGCATGCCATTAAAAATCACTTAGGGAAACTTTACTTCTTCCTCAGCAAACAGTTTCAAGGATAATGTTCTTTTAGTTTGTGTGTGCTCAGTTGTGTCCAACTCTTTGTGACACTATGAACTGCAACCCTCCAGGCTCCTCTGTCCATGGGATTTTTCAGGCAAGAATACTGGAGTGGGCTGCCATTCCCTTCTCCAAGGGATATTCCCCACCTAGGGATCAAACCTATGTCTCTTGTGTCTCCTGCACTACAGGCGAATTCTTGACCGCTGAGGCATCAGGGAAGCCCAATGTATTTTAACTCAGACAAATGTTAAAATTTCTGTCTCTCCCCCTACTCCCTCCTTTTTTTTTTTCTTTCTTCCTGTGCATATATATCTGTGTGTGGGGTCAGGAAATGAAATTATAGTGTTGCTAAATGTTAAGAAACATACTCGCTACAGCTAACTTGTAACTGAGTGTTTCCCCTTCCCTCCATGTTTACTGCACATACCCAGGTAGTTGCTGGTGGGAGGAAAGAGTGGTTTGCCCACTGAATATTATCTGAGTAACTATTCAGTGGCTGATGCACTTTTTAAAAATTGTGATGAGTTGATTTCTGTATCAAAATCATTGTGATTATGCAAAATTACCATCTTAAATAACACATTAAAGAGAAATGAAATCCATCACTTTTTTTTTTTTTACATTTCCAATGAGGAAAAAGGCAAGCAAAATAGCAACCAGCTTGGTGATATTGAGCTTTTTCAGTTTAACTTTGACTTTTCAGTTTATCTTTGACCAAACGCAGAGCCGCTCGATATTTTACACATTTGCTTCAGATAACTTCCTCCCTCCCAACAGTGTGGATAAAACCCCATCACAGGATAGGAGATTGAGAAGCCTCAGTGATCACCAGAGACAAGAGATTTGACAAGCTATAGTCATGGTCTAACTCACCAGAACAATGAGTAGGACTGTGAACATCAAGTCATGCAATTGGATTAGGAAACAAAAGTGATGGCCGACCAGACATAGCAAGCACATGGTGTCTGCCAGATGAGAAGAGAATAAAGCAAGGGTCTTGGGGACCTGCTGGGAAAATAGGAAAAAGATATGAGATAATTGGATTATAGAAGAGAGACACCAGTTAAGGAACTTTCAATGCCCTGTGGGAATTTAAACACAGGGCATCGCTAATCCACTCTACTAAATATTGGCTGATTTACCTCAGTGTTGTATTTAGGATGGAAACTGGCAGGCCAGAGAGTAGGGAGCAGGGGTCCACCCTTCCTTGCTGTGTAACCCTGGGCAAGTGCCTTTGTTCCTCCCTGCGTCCATGTTCTCTTTTGCAAAAAATAGACTGGAGTGTTTCAGAAGCCCCTTTCAATTCTAAACATTCAAAAATTCTGTGATATCTCAAAATAACCTAGAGTAATGCAAATGTCACTTTTTGGTAGCCAGCATTCAAAACAACCAAAATAGCAAAGACTGCCTACAAGAACCAGCCAGTGTTACCGTGAGCCCAATCAGACACATTTATCACTAAGCAAAGAAAAATGCATCTGATCTATTCTGCAGAAATCAGACCATCCCAAGGAAGAGAAATGTGTCAAAATGTACTGGCTTATGTGCTGAAATAGGAAATATTGTTCTAGTTTCAGGTGACCTTTCATAGCAGGATCATTCACTTGCTGGTTACGCTGTCAAGTAACTTACTACTGCCCTTTAAAGGTCATTGCCATGGGTGTGCCCCTGGGCACTTCCTAATATATGTCTCTGATTTACTTCTTCCTCCTGAAATATACCCAATAATAAAGCATGCCCCCCCCACCACCACTCTGAGTTGGTGGGAAACATATTTCCCCACTGTAAACATTATTGCATTTAAACATATTGGTGGAGGTGGGGGAGGGAAAGAAGGACACTTCATTCAAAACCTTTGTAATCTATACTGATTAGGGAAGTCAAAAGCAGCCCCCACTGGTACGGCAGGGGAACTCTTTTCTTGTCTGCTATAAAAGCACATGTAGGATTTGCTTGCCAGACACTGTGTGTGTGTGTGTGTGTGTGTGTGTGTGTGTGTGTGTGTGTGTGTGTGCTAGTCTCTCAGTTGTGTCCAACATTCTGTGACCCCATGGACTATAACCTGCCAGGCTTCTCTGTCCATGGGATTTTTCAGGCAAGAATACTGGAATGGGTTGCCATTTCCTACTTCAGGGGTTCTTCCAGACCCAGGGATCAAACCCAGGTCTCTTGCATCTCCTGCATTGGCAGACAGATTCTTTTACCGCTGTGCCACCTGGGAAGCCCTTGTGTGTATATAAACTCAGCTCCTGGTGAGCCTCCTCTTCAATCTTTTCTGGTTCAAGGTGCTAGTCCTAGAGAGGCCAAGTCATACTGAGTTCTGATTCCTTAATAAAAAGGCTAGGACTCCATGACTGGAAACACTCATTATGGGGAGGGGTACCTGGGGCAGGCCCAACTGCCATTGCAGGTGGGGAAAATAAGACAGACAGAACAGGATGCCCAGTAGACCTGCCTAAAGCCAAGCTACTCGACTGAAGCTTCTTAAGAGCCCACAGGAGCAGTCCTATGACCGTAGGTAGGTTTGCTCCCAGTTAGGGAGCGAGGGGGACTGGAGCAGTTAGCTCATTAGGAAGACATACAACATATTTGGCAAATTACCCCTTTAGTAAATGTGGTACTACCTGGTTTCCCAAGTTACAAGTCAGCCCTCATGGATTATTTCAAAAGTGACTAACAGGCAACTTTACCTTTGACCTGTGGCTACAGCTAGTAATATGAAGCAGTAGAGAAGGAAAAATTAAACCAACACATTTCATAGTTAAGGTTGTATCTTATGAAATATAATTCATACCTATTATCACCTGAATTAGTCTCTTGGTACCATGTCTCTTGAAGCAGAATTTTTAAATATTTTCATTTTCATGAATAAGTTTCTGTTTTTTTAAGAAAGTTTTTTTTTTTTTCTTCATGTAAAGCCATTCTCTTTTCATGAAATTTTATTTTAAAGGGGAAGGGATATTGAATTTCAAACCACAAGAGAAGGTTCTAGAATGGCCTGCACTGCCACCTAGGTGACTTTGGCAAACAATTCCTGGGTCTTACGTGATTGTCCTTTGTAAACCAGGGGGAAGCAAGTCACTCAGATGCCTACCTAATTTTATGAGACAGTCATAGCCTAGAAAACTGTATCCCAGAATGAGACCACATTGACAATCCCAGGGCCAAACTCAGGTCTTCCCACAGAGTTGAGGAATTTATTAATAGAAGGTGTGGGGAACCAATAAAAAGTCTATAAAATTAAAAATCTGAAAAGTCTGTGAGAATCTTTCCCAGCTTTCTTTCCCTACACCACTGCAGACACTTGCTGCAGACACAGTTACTGGTGTTATATTGGCTTGGCCGACCAATAGTCCTACTCAAATCGGGAGTTGGGAAAGTCAGTTCCACCAATGCTGAGAGAAAGAGTATAGGCAGATTAAAGTCATAGTTACTAGTAGTTCCTCTGTGCAGTAGAAGAGAAATCTTTCCTGCAGATATTTGGGGCAGAGTTTGAAAGGCCCTTGTGTCATCATCTTACCCAGCTTATTCTCCCTTAGTCTGACCATGACCATCACAGCAAAAGTTAAATCAGGGAAATGAGATAACTTTTTAGCAGAATCATCATAAGCAAAGACAGGAAAGTGCCAGCCTGCCTAAGGGGAAAGCAACGCATTGCCCTCCGATTTACTGCTCCATCTTTCATTCAGCACAATCAGCTTTCATGCCCAAATAATTTTGGAAAACTTTTTGTTTTGCCTTGTTTCTGTCTGTTTTTTGGCCTCACTGCATGGCATGTGGGATCTTAATTTCCCACCAGGGGCGAAACCTGCACCCCCTGCAATGTAACCACTGGACCACCAGGGAAGTCCCTGGAAGGAATTTATTCATTTAGGCTAATATATTCCTGGGTCTTTGGAAAAGTACTTTACCTTTGAGTCTTCAGAGCAGATGGCATGGGTGTTGACAGAAACTGTGTAGGTTTGTATGTATGTGATGCTGGGTTGAGGGGAGAAAAAGAGACAGATATGGAGTTAACAAAAATTAAATTCTACTTGCCAGGGACATGAATACAGGCCGGAGGATAGAATTAGTAGTCATGATCCTGGGAACTCAACAGCTGACCCTCAACAACCGGCAGGTTAATATTACCAACCCACCTATGTCTCTGCCATTTACCCTTATCAGACAAAGAAACAATATTTAAGAGTTATTGCAGGTAATAATATTTAAAGCCTTCAACTAACCCCCCAGGTGTCTTTTATTTTGAAATTCAGTCAGCTACATTCCAGGAGAAGAATCTTAGTGATTGAGAGGTGTTGTTAAAATGGGACTGTCTGTAGGTTTCCTGGTCCAAGTCACTGAAATAAGCAGACCAGCTGAGGATGTTCTAAAAGTCCACACAGCTGGGGGAGGGAGAGAGTGGGATGAATGAAGAGAGCAGCATGGAAACATATACATTACCATATGTTAAATAGCTAGCTAGTGGGAATTTGTTGTATTACTCAGGGAACTCAAACCAGGGCTCTGTGATAACCTAGAGGGGTGGGATGGGATGAGAGGTGGGAGTGAGGTTCAAGAGGGAGGGGACATGTGTATGCTTATGGCTGATGCGTGTTGATGTATGGCAGAAACCAACACAATATTGTAAAGCAATTATCCTTCAGTTAAAAATAAATATTTTTTTTTAAAAAGAAAAGGTTTAGGGAGATGCTATTTCCTTAGACTTGGAAGCAGGAAGAGTTGATCATTATTTAGCAATAAAGAGGCAGGACTCAATAGAAGAAAAAATTGCACCCCAGTCAAGTGGTTCAGACCAAAGTCTGCAGGGGCCTTAGGAAGTTCCTCCAGACAAGCATCATGTGATATTATTAATAACCAGAGAGCTAATCTATCCTGATTGCAGGATTATGTGGGTCAAATGTCTATAGAAGAATATGAAATCACATCATAGATTTAGGAAGGTTTTATATTGTTGTGTCTTTATTTTTAGGTTGGATATTGCCTAGGACTTCTCTCAGGTACTTAAATAGACCTTGATTTTTAAACCAAGATTTAGAATGTGTATATGCATGCGCACACATACACAGCCCTCCTAGGGACTAAGACTTTACATTCCCTAAGACACTTTAACAGATGGGAATTTTTCAGTGGGAAAATTCATGGCTGGTTAATTTGAGTCGTTTATGAATAATAGTAGAGCTTCAAGCGAAGTAAAAATTCTTTGTAATTCAAGAGGTGATTGAGTCTTCAATGAGCCTATGCCTTGTGTTCAACTTCTAGGAAATACTGGCTTAAAGAAGATGAGTCTATTTTAGGAAGTGTGTGAGGAGGAGTGAATCCGTTATATCCATCACTAATCTGTGCTAAGCAAAGCTACAGTCCCTCAGTTTTCACTCTAGTTGTTTTGAAGAATATGGGAAAGAAGCATTTTTTAGTCAATACTTTTATGACTAAATTAAATAATTTTTGTTTTTACTGACAGCACGATTAATCAAAGGGAAAGCAGACAATGCTTTTCACTTATTCAATTGCTGTTTATTGAGCACTTCCTTGGTACTGGCTACTGTATCAGATAATAGACACTCGGTGGAAATTTAGATACAAACTCTGCCCTCCTAGAGCTTATAGAGTAGTAGAAGAGACTGACTAGTAACCAGACAATTACATGCAGTGTGATCATCAATAACCTGACTCCTGTTGTCTGAGAACAGCGCCCCTAAGCACAGGAGTGGACCTCAACAGCTCTGTGTCCTTTACCCATCATGATCATCTCAAGGAGGGATGTTCAGTTTTAGCTGGCAAGGTAGAATCTCTTTCTTGTCTTTCAGAATTGCGGTTGAGAAATGCTAGTGTATCAGGGTGGATTGTTTGAACTGGATAAATAAAATCTAGGGCCATAAGGATCTTCCCTGGGGGCTCAGTGGTAAAGAATCCATCGGCAATGCAGGAGCCACAGAAGACTCAGGTTCAATCCCTGGGTCAGGAAGATCCCCTGGAGGAGGACATAGCAACCCACTCCAGTATTCTTGCCTGGAGAAATCCCATGGACAGAGGAGCCTGGCAGGCTACAGTTCATGGAGTCACAAAGAGTCGGACACGACTGAAGTGACTGAGCATGCATGCGTGCAGGGCCATGAGAGAAGAGGTGTTTTTTCTGGCATGGAGCTGCCTAACAGAAAAAGAGTGGCAGGAGATTGCCACACTCTGAAAAGAGGAAAAGAGGGAGACAGAGCCATCAGTAGCCCCGTTTTCTGATGGCTTCCCCGTCATTGAATTGGCTCTCACCTTTCTTGAGGCCTAAGTTTTTCAAATATGCTTTTGGGTTTCATGAGATACCCCAGCACATTTTTCCAATAATTTTTAGCTTGCTTTATTTAAAATGGGACTCCACTGATTATTACCAAAAGTGTCTGGACTAAGACACGTTCATAAAGCACTTAGAATATGATGTGATGGGATCACCTAGGAAAGAACTAACTCAGTTTTATGGGAATCTGGAAGGGTTCCCAAGAGAAGTGATATCTGAGCGGAGTTCTAAAGAAAGAGTAGAAATTAGCCAGGCAGAGAGCAGGTGGGGAACAGGCAGAGCGAGTAGCTTGTGCAGAGCCCAGAGATTGGGTAACTTGGCACAGTGTAGGAGCTACAGAGGTTCTCTGTGGGGGAAGCACTGGCAGGGTGCTGTGTAGCTTTGTGGGAGGCAAGGATCAGTGTCAAGAGATGAGTCTGGAGAAGTCAACAGGTCCAATCCACACTCAGTAAAAGGCCCTTACACAAGGGCGTGGACTCCAGGAGTGGAAGCCACCTTAAGATCTGTTCACCACAGACACCCTGGACTGTATTCAGTCCGGTTGCAAAAGGAAAGCTGGCCACAGAGCGTCTTCTCTGGCTCAAGCCACAGTTCTATAATGAAGGGACTTTGATCTTGGTAAAATTCTAGAAACTGAAGTCTACCAGGAAATATTTATGCAATATCAACCAATATCGTATATTCTGCTTTTCCGTAGATGTCGTATTTGCTGTGTCTTGTGATCAAAGGTGACATTATGATTAGAAAGTGTACGATTAATTAAATTATGCCAGACCATGTTCAGAGGACTTCTGAAAACAAATGTTCAAAGTTGGCAGTGTCTCTCCTGAATGCTTAGTAACTGCGACATCTTAAAATCTTGTTTCTCCAATTCACTATGCTGTGTGTTATTTTTCTCTTCGTTAGGTTTATCTGTAGAGTTTATACAGATACAAATAGAGACGGTCCCCACCTGTGTTTAGTGTGGTTTATGTGATGTGTAACACACCATCAGGGAGTTTAGGTCTCTATTACATGCCATCTGGTGATTCAGTGATATGTATGTGAATAAACAGTGACTCTGCTGTTTAACCACTTAGTATGTGCATTTAATTAAGTGCACAAATTCCTACAGGCATGTGGTTAAAGGGGCTTTGGCAGATTTCCCCTCTGGAGGGCTTGGCACTATGTAGCTGAAACTCTCACTGGCATTGGAATTCCAAACATGCCTGCATTTGCAACAATAAGTAGTGCTTTAATATCATCCAGGCCTTTATCATCTCACATTTCAGTTTATAGCCAAGCAGTTTAATAACTCACACTGAAACAGAGTCTAGTTATTTTAGATGTGCTGTGTCTGTCTGCTTCATACAAAATTATCAGTTATGAACCCCCAAAAAGGGGTGACAAAGGCAACCTAATGACATGGTATTTAAAAATAAAAACCTACCAAAATAAAATGTCTTTTTCTAAAATGTGATGACCGAAACAGGGTACTTTGGAATTGCAAGTGTTTCAGACTAAAATTGATTGTGTGTGTGTGTGTGTGTGTGTGCGCACGCGTGCATTTTTTAAATGGGCACTTTTACCAGTAGATAGTATTGAATCCCATTTGAAGTGGTACAGGGGGATGGGAAGAAGGACCAGGAAGAGACCACCTCCAGCTCTCACATCTTCTCTGATTTGGGAAGAACAGATATTTCCTAGACCTCAGTTTAGCTCTGACAATCATATTCCCCGAAAAAATGCAAAGTAAAAGCAAATATAAATGAGCTGTGATAGAATGTCCCATTTGACTTGATCTTTAGACATCAAGACATCTGGTGACTAAATGCTTTGCTTAACTTCTCAGTAACTTGTCTGTGATTAACAAAGGGCGTGGGGGGCAGATTGGAGTGCAAGAAAGCCCCTCCGGGTATGAGCATCTGAGGAGGTCCATGTGGAAGCGGCAGGAACACCATGTCTTCCAAACGGGCAGGTATTGATCTGTCTGTTGTTGGCTAAGAGCTCCCTGTGGGAAGGCTGCAGCAGGAGCTGTGGGCGTGTAACCATGGCGTGTTAAGGGGCTTGCTGAACGAATCCCCAATTAAGCCAGAGAAGGAAGAGACAGTGGATTTATCTTTCTCTCTGGCAGAGGAGGATGGGTTGGAGATAAAAAAACTTCTTGTCTAGGGAAAGAGAGAAACATTGTCATGTAAACTGCATCACTTAAAAATATATATATATGATGCTTGTTGTATTCCCAGTGCTTCTTTTCTATTGTATCTTCTTTCTGGAGAGGATGAATCCCAGAACAGATACCTAAGGGCTTTATAGACAATTCAGGAGTTGAGAAACACTGTATCTTTTAGAGTAGCAGTCTCCAATCTTTTTGGCACCAAAAACTGATTTCCTGGAAGACGGTTTTTCCACAGATGGGGGATGGGAGTGATTCACACACATTACACTTATTGTACACTTTATTTCTATTATTATTACATCAGATCATCAGGCATTAGATCCCAGAGGTGAGGTTGGGGACCCCTGTGTTAGCACATCATTGTATCTGATAGGAAGTGTTCAGATAATACTCAAATACCAAATATTGTCCCTTAGAATATCAGCTGTTTTTTCCCCCTTAACTCGTGTCCTTTTTCTCCTTACTACCAGGAAAGTAGTAAATATAATGTCTGTATTTGCTGGTCCATGACCTAACCTCACACAGCTCAGACTTTCACCTCCATCACCTTCTTGGAAGTTCCCTTAATCGTGGAAACCCACTTCTTCCCTCTCTAGTCATTCTTGGTCACTCTGCATATTGGACTCCACAACTGTTCCTCCTCCTGAAAAACCTTTCCCCTGGGCTCCAAGGACAAGGCAGGCCTCATGCATCTCTTGTGCATGTACATGTGTACATGTGTGCTCAGTCTTGTCCAATTCTTTGCGAACCAATGGACTGCAGCCCACAAAGCTCCTCAGTCCATGAGATTCTCCAGGCAAGAGTACTGGAGTGGGTTGCCATGCCCTCCTCCAGGGGATCTTCCCAACCCAACCATCAAACCCACGTCTCTTATGTCTCCTGCATTAGCAAGCGGGTTCTTTACCACTGGTGCCACACGGGAAGCTCCATATATCTCTTGCTGCTGCTGCTGCTGCTGCTAAGTCACTTCAGTCGTGTCAGATTCTGTGTGACCCCATAGACGGCAGCCCACCAGGCTCCCCCGTTCCTGGGATTCTCCAGGCAAGAACGCTGGAGTGGGCTGCCATTTCCTTCTCCAATGCATGGAAAGTGAAAAGTGGAAGTGAAGTCGCTCAGTCGTGTCCGACTCTTTGCGACCCCATGGACTGCAGCCTACCAGGCTCCTCCGTCCATGGGATTTTCCAGGCAAGAGCATACATCTCTTACTCGCCTCTAAAAACCTGGTTAATTTGGATGCCTTTCTCCTATTGGTTAAGTTTATGGCTTTCACTGGGGTCTCTTCTTTTCCCTGGACCTTCATCATCTCATCTGCTCTCCTGAAACTATAGCCATGTTTTCAGAAATTCAACCTCATCCTCTCACTTGCTCCCCTGAGCCCCCTTTCCATCCCCTGAGCATACAGTTGGTGCCTAATACTCTGCATATGTAGAAACTGAACTCATCTGGATGCAGGTCACCCTTCTCATCACACTGGCTCAAACCCTAGTTGTCTCTTTTCCCTGACTTTCTGACTGCCCAGAGGCCATGAGGACTCCTGATTGACAGAAGGCGTGAGGCCAGACTTCATGCTCCTTTCCAGTGACCTGGTGCAGAACATGGGGATGCCAAAGGATCACTCCCTTCCTGGGAGAGGCTAAAGGAGCCTCAGTGACTTTGCCAGATCTTTCTGAGGCTGCAGTCTAAGCACCTCCCACCCAACCGCCCCTCCCTTGCTCCTCCCCTTGGGGTCAGACAGTGGTCATAATCTCCCAGCCTCCCTAGACTTTCTCCCTAGACCCTTACTCCCGGGCGTTTCCTCTCACAAATCCTTGCGTGTTTAGTCCTGTCTTGGCATTTGATTCTCAGAGGATCCAAACTCATACACATTCCTATCCAGATGGACTATAGAGTATCTTCGTAATGATTCTTACAGATATTTTTTTCCTTTCTATTCTATATGAATCTATATGAATTTCTTAGGACTGCTAGCACACACTGTGTGCCTTGAACAATGGAAATTTATTGTCTCACAGTTCTGGAGGCTGGAAATCTGAAATCAAAGTGTCAGTAGGTTTGGGTGTTTGGTGGGGGAGGAACCCTGATGAAGCATCTGCTCCAGGTTTCTTCTTGGTTCTAGTGACAGCCAGCAATTCCTGGCATCTCTTAGGCTTGTCAATGTTTTCTCACTTGATAACCAATTAGCACTGAAATTAGAAAGTTCGCACAAATTGTAAATGTTCTGCACTTTGAATAACTTGACAATAAAGATGTTTTGAATCAGAGTTAACCTAAAATCATAAAAACCTATGTTTCATGATCACTGAGCTTTGGGATCCAATAAGCTATCATTATTGCTTCTTCCTAGAAAACTTTGAACATACTCTCAAACCACTGGTTAAATCTAGTTATGCAGGCTGGGGGTGGTCCAGGTCTGGTTAAGGGCATAACCCTTGGTGGCTCAGACAGTGAAGAATCCACCTGCAATGCAGGAGACCTGGGTTCGATCCCTGGGTCAGGAAGATCCCCTGGAGGAGGGCGTGGTAACCCACTCCAGTATTCTTGCCTGGAGAATCCCCGTGGACAGAGGAGCCCCGGGGGGGCTACAGTCATGGGGTCGCAGAGTCAGACAGGACTGAGCGACTAAGCACAGCATGGCCCTCCCTTCCGTATCCTGTTACGAGTTCACGGCAAAGCACTCTTGATGCCCAGTTCCCTGACAACCCTTTGCTCTTCGTGGACGCAACTGAAGACTGTTTTCACTCCTTTCAGATTCTTGTTGCCATCTTCCGCTTTGTGCTTGCCTGTGGGTATATGTCAGTGACTTGGAGCAAAATGAGCTCACGGGAGATTTTACAACATGGTAGTGTCTTGTTGAAGTCACTTCTCATTCAATTCCCTTTATGTCATAAATAAATTAAAACTTGGTTTGAAAAGCCTAATAATGTTCACTGAGAAAATCCAGGCAGTAAAGAGGATGGGACAATCTTAAGAACTGCTATAATTGTCTTTAGGTGATAACATCTTAATCTCTACTCCTTTCTTCTTTCCTAGGTAAGTGATGTTTTCTCTTCGTTGCTTCAGGGAGTGGTGATTTGTCTGGTAAGTGTTTATTTTATTGTGCCGCATGCTGTTGCTTCAAAGCTGCATGTGAATTGCCTGAGAGAACCAAATAGCAAACCTGAACACGTGCGGGGGCTTTGGACATGCTTTATATTGAATGTGCTGGTATGTGTTCAATCTTTTTTAGATTAAAGTTTTACCCTGAGATCTTACTTTGGAGTTCTGTCGTAGCATACATTGTTTTCCAGTCTGGAGAAGGGCCCAAGAGTTGACTGAGTGTGGGTGAAAACTTGGCTTTTATAAATTATTTTTGTGTGATTTTCTTTTCTTTTTTTTGTTTGTTTTTACTTCTTTCTGCCTTTATTGAATATTTTTTGACTGCCTTCCATTCAGATTTTGATAAAATATAAAACTCCACATAGAGGCATTTTGTTTAAGTTTTTGCTTGTGTTGTCTCATGTTATTATAGTCTTTCAGTTTAATTGTTGCTAAGAACCTCCTTAATCTGGCATCCTCCAGTAAAACAGTTCTTTCCTCTGTAGTGTATTGGATGGTCCACGGGTACTCTGCACAATGTGGTGATTAAATCCTACTTTTTGAAAGCATTTTTATTAAGTTACTGGAATTGATATGTCCCTACCTTTTCTCGTGATTCTGACACAGACACGTTATTTTACAGATGTCCTTACATAAGCTAGTTACGGAGAGTGTTGTTTTTCTAGGTATGTTGTTAATGCCAAGATTTTGCCTTTAAAAGAATGGCTGAAGAAGAATCCAGAAGGGAAATGAGTAATAAGAGAAAGAACAAGCATCCTTTGAATTGTAAATCAGATTTCATAGTAGAATATACACAACATCTGATGGTTTTATTTTAGTTTTATGATAGTTGACTTCCACTCTGAGATATCAAGGAAAACGCTGGACTGCATTGTCTGTTGCATTTAATTTGGGAAATTAGGGCTTTCTGTGTCTAACATGTACTTGATTTTCTTATTAGCTATTGGTTCAGGTTATTGGTTTTGTTAGAAGTTGTTGTTGTTGTTGTCTAGTTGTCGTGTTTGACTCTTTGTGACCCTATTGTTAGAAGCAGTTGTTCCTTGAAGACAGTAGATTTGGTTCCACTATATTCTGTTATCTACTCCTTCACATTGTTTATTTAAAATGTCTTGCTTTTATATTAATTAATGAACTGAGACACATATGTTGCTTAAAGAGTATTTTATTTAAGCATTTAGGTTTATCTGGTTTTTGGCTTTTGATAATCTCATCTTAAATATGTTTGACTTGTGTTTATGTGTGTTTAATAGAACGTGTTTGAAGAAGGGTACCCAGAGGTGAACTAAATTGCTCTTGAAACATTTAAAAGACTGTAGATGTTGCTTTAAATAACCTGTATGGGATGTTGACCCCATGCTGTTTTCAGTCTGGCAACAGAATTTTTCTATTAAAGGTTCTGGATTAAAAAGATCAGAAAACAGGAGACAGAAAGATGGAAGGGTGAGGAAGGTTAGATTTCAAACTTGCATAGGCCATTCCCCAGACTTTGAAGCCTCGCAGAGACCCACAGACATGTGAACCAAGACATTATTTGAACAGCTTGCTTAACAACGGGCTGAATGGTGAACCACATTTTAAATTGACAAAGTTAGCCCATGCTGGGAGTTTTTATTCTTTGCCTTTTGACCTTATTGGATGCCATAAATGAAATATGGTGGTATAGGTTTGAAAAGGCCTGGGCTTCTTATTTACACACTCCTGTGCTGGGGGGAAAAATACAAGAGTGAACAAATACATTATATTTAACTCTACCCCTTAACTCAGGCAACAGTAATATAAAGACACTTTGTTTCCAGTGTATAACCCCATTTTGGAATGAGAGCTTCTTTTGTTATTTTTAAATTCTTCTCATTTTATTCAGGTAAGCCACCCAGAAAGGTCAAATCTGGAGAAGACGCTGAGTTTTCTTTTCACTATAAAGAGAACCTGCAAATATCTTGCTTGAGACAAAGTCTATTTTAACTTGGCTTCATGATTTATATTATATGTCTTTTATGAACATCTTCCACTTTGAAATAAGATGTACTAGAGTTTCTGCCAATGAATATGTCCAAGATGTCATTATTTTTCTTACTGAAAAATGCCAACTATCTGTAACATATTATGACCATAATGAATTTCCACTGTTGGGTAAAAGTAACTGTATGATTATGTGAGTGATAATTGCACAACACTCATTTCTATGTTGATTGAAAATTCTCTTCTGGCACTATAAGCTAAGAGATACTATACCTCTTCAACATGGAATGCTTAATTACGCTAGGTACATTCTGTAATAGAAAATTTATTATATAATCCAAATATGATCAATATGTATAGAATTGGGCAGAATTATGAAAAAGCATTATAATTAATATCATTGCTGTATGTGTAAGTACTATGCTTATAATATATAGTAAATTATAGAAATATAATGTGTCCTTGTCCTCACGAAGCTATATTTTCAAAAGCAGACACAAGACATTACTAGCTTTAAAAAAGATAGACAACAATACAAAATAGAATATGAAACGTGGTATAGAAAACAGGTGTCTTAGGACAATGAAAGGTGCTGAAAATTTGCACGTAGTTAGCTATGCCGAGAAAACCCTAGTTTATTTTTCTAAGACTGGTCTGATCATTTTGAACTCTTACCATACCAGGTAGAGGGCATTTCAGACTCGCCAGTTAACATGTCTCAACCTCTTCTCATAACAGTCTTAGATAAGTAGGTGGAATTCAACGTCCTATAGGTTCTGGCCCAGGTAATACCTGCTCTTTCTACCCCAACCATCACCCTTAGCATGGTTGGGTGCGTGGGGGGCTTGAGGCATTGTCTCTTGGTATCGTGCTGGCTCACAGGTGGCACTGGCTGGGTCCCACTGAATTGTGTCTCGGTGTGTGTGGCAGACAGGCTGCTGCTGTGAACTGTGGTTTTTGCCTTTGGGGGCTTGGCATATCCTCCTGAGGTCTAGCTGACTCACAGTTGACCCCTAACTGGTCTGATCACTCAGTAGCCAGAGTGCAGGGATGGTTTGAGCTGGAGATGTCTCAATCAGCGCCATCAACTGCCTTCGCCACTTTTCTGATGGAGCACAGTGGAACTTTGGAATATCTTCCCAAAGGTACCCAGGTTACTTGGATTCCCTCATCGTATCCAACCATTTGGACCTCCCAGGTTGTTCCAGACACCCTGAGAAATTGTCTGTCCCCCAAAACCCATATAGGAAGCAAGATAAAGCCTCTGTACCCTCAGCACACTCTCATCCAATCTAACACATTTTATGTGCTGGGATTTTGAAATAAAGAAAGAAAATCAAGACATCTTTCTCTGCTCCCATTACCTCCACAACCTTCTCTTCCACAGACCTGCAGTGGTGTTCTACCTTCTTACCATTACACTGAGTTCTCTCTACCTCTGGTATATAATAAATTCTTAGATCTAGTAGCCAGGCTTGGCTCTCAACATGCCAAGTGAGAGTGAATGGGACTGTAAACAATTCTTCCCTTTATCATTTCTGACCTTCATGACTGTTGACTCAGGACTTGATTTTGGTCATCAGAAGCTGAGTGTTATTCTTTCTTTTCTTCCTCTTCCCCATCCTTGCTTTTTTTCTTTTGTTCCTACTAAAGCAGCTCTAATGACTTCCATACGTTACACAGGTTATTGCCTCAGGCTCACTAGTGAGCAAATTATATATACAGAAATGCAAATAAGGAAAGCATGTTAAATGTGTCTACCATAAAGAAAAAACAAACAAACAACAGTGAAATAAGAGGGAGAGGGGAAAAAAAATGCATCTTCCACATTGTGTCCCCTGCAAGGAGATTGGTACAGGTTCAGCAAGATTGTATGTTTGATAAACAAAGGAAATATTAGACATCATTTATTATTGGACACGTTGTGTTAGGAGCATCTAAAGGGAGTGAGCCTAGAATGAAGGGGAATTTGATTGGTTGGCCAAGGGTGTCAACCATACACAACCACATTTTCAAGGTGATTTTAGCGAAACAGTAGTCCAGTGAGATGTTTCAAGAGATACAGAACCAATCTATCTGAGGTGGCTACATACCATGTATCCCCCTTGGAGACTTGTAATATATGTCAGCATGTTAATATTTCAGATAATTCCTGCCATGTAAGGGACGCATGTCACATCATTTAACCCCTGTTGGACATATTTACATAATAATAGCAACCCAGAAAACGCTCTTTACAACCACTGCTCAGGTACAATGATGAAGCTGGGAATAGTTTTTGGTGGGAACTAACGTAAGGAGAAGAGGGCTTTAGCAACTTCATTCCATTTTTATTGAGGACTTACTGTGTCCAAGGTGTCCTGAAGTTAATCAGCCCAAAAAGTGTCAAATTGATTCTTGGGGATTTAGAATTTCTCAAAATTGCCACCTTTCTATAGAAGAAGTATGAAATATTAACAGTTTGCTTTATAGTGCAAATAAAACAGTCTGCTTTTATTTGAAATCTCAGGATAATCACAGAATCCCTCAAAGTAATTGCTTATGGTAAATGGCTACTATATTTCCTTGGCTGGGTAGAACTGATGTATTAACAGTGATAGCTATCAATTTTATTCAACATTTTAAACAGATCATTAAGATATTCCAAAATAGTCTTTCATGGTAATATTGTTTAAGCCTTTTTGGTGATCTCTGAAAGGACTTATATGAAATAATACTTGGAGAGGCCTACATTTCATCATATAATGAATTATCTCCCTTTTTAATTGAAAATGTTACAACTCTTTATGTTAATCGTGATAGAATGCCTCAGAGGACTTTTTTAATTATATTTTTATGACTTGACCAATTTTATGTTTTAATTTTTAATTTCTTTCTCCTTTCTTCATATAGTGTTCTTCTTTTTATGGGCTTTTATCTTCACTGAGTAACCTGGCATATTCAAAGCATCCTACAGTCAATGTCAATGGCCCTAAGGGGTCAAGAGCTCCAAATTTATTCAAGGGCACTTTATTTGTCAATAATCACTTTGTCTTCATTTTTTAAACGTTGTACATTAAAAAAAAATTACATATTTAAAAATCTTTGTAAAACTTGGGAGTTCACTGTAAATTCTTGCTTTATCAAAGGTGTTTATTTGCTATAACTTCTCTAGTTTTGGGGAGTCCCTGATAGGCTCAGTTGGTAAAGAATCCGCCTGCAATGCAGGAGACCCCGGTTTGATTCCTGGGTCGGGAAGATGCCCTGGAGAAGGGATAGGCTATCCACTCCAGTATTCTTGGGCTTCCCTTGTGGCCCAGCTGGTAAAGAATCCGCCTGCAATGCGGGAGACCTGGATTCAATCTCTGGGTTGGGAAGATCCCCTGGAGAAGGGAAAGGCTACCCACTCCAGTATTCTGGCCTGGAGAATTCCATGGACAGTCCATGGGGTCACAAAAAGTCGGACTCAATTGAGCGACTTTCACTTTCACATTCTCTAGTTTTTAAACTTTTTTCTTTTTCTCTTATTTTGGCCATGTCAGCCATATGGGGCCATTTGGCTATCAGAAGTCCAGTCAGGAAAAATAAATGGAAATGAAATACGAAGGTAAGCCTCACAGGGACAGACTGAAAGGATCATGCAGTGGTGGGGCTGAAAAGGACCTTAAAGCATCCAATAGAGTTAGAGAAATTTAGTCCATGTTTTATTTACAGTATAATGAGAATGAAACATCAGGGAGGTGAAATGTCTTGTCCAAGTTCAGCCCTATCTATTGGCTCCCAGTTCAGTTCTCTTCCTGTTGCATCAAGCAGAGTTTTAAAGAAATTTGAAATTATGCATTTTAATGGGATTTGGGTATGACCTATAGTAATTTCCAATTCTGCTTATTTTTGATTGTTAAAACCAGCTAAAATATATAACATAAATATAGTTCTATTCAGCATCATAATCTTCCTTCATTAAGCTAACACATAATATGTTTATAGGTAAATACTCTCATTATTTGAATTAAATAATTACATGGATAATATTTTAATTCCCCAAAGTGGGTCATAACACACCTCATGGTTTATTTGTCCATCTACACATATGTTTTTGAGCACTTAATTTTAAGTACAATACATTTTGGTCATTTATGTGTCAAGGAATGACCTATAATCATGATGAAAATTGGGCTTTACATTGCAGTGAATGATCCGCATTTGCTAGAAAAAATTAAAACTTGAATCCATTTTTATCATAGAACAACTTGAAAGGAAATGTGATTATATTTTTCTTGGTAAAACTTTTGGAAGCTTCACGGATAAAGCAGCTTAACACCAGTTTGTGACAGTGTTAAGCTGCCAGAGAGACATCTCAGAATGGGCCATGACATACCTTTACACCAATGTAAGTTACACTGTACTTTGAAGGGTGGATGTGGTCTATGTTTTATTCTTTATATTTTCACTGAATTGTTTTTATTCAATACAGAAAGTCATGGTTTTATCACCTTACTGTTTTCCGTTTCAATTGTATTGAATTCCAGTTAATGAGTGAAATGGCCTGTATTTCTGCATTTAAATTTAGAAAGGTCTTTCTGAATGTGATCAAGTTCATGTTATCAAAATATCAGATTGAAAACAGCAACCTAATCATGAGATATTTGATACCACCTTCATTTCAGGAATGTTTGCATTTTGAGGGGTTAGCTAGGAGTTTTCCCAGACATGGAGACAATTTTATGAAATCCTAGAATTATTTAATAGAAGGCTTACAGGTAAATTTTATAACTTTAAATAACAGTAAACTGGTAGGGATTGACAAACATTGCACATGGAAGGTTTTAACTCCATAAAGCCTAATTTTAATAATTATATTTAATTCTACTTGTTTGAAATTAACAAAGAGTAAGTTAGAGGCGACTTTTGTTAAATTAAGATCTTAATTTTGATTGCAATTCACCCAAGAGCACTTAGCACAAGTATTTACCTGAGGTAATTTACACCATTCACACCTCGACTATAATGGATTAAAAATCTACATTTTTATATAAAAACAGTTAAATCATGTATAAATATTTTATTACTTGTAGATAATATTTCAAGGCAATTGTGTATTTCATTTTTTTGCCCCAATAAACTCCAAAACCTAATGCTTTTGTTTAATATAAAAATTAAGGTTTCAGAATCACCATAGTGATTGTATCCTATGGAAGAATGTATTACTTCATAGATTTTAAATTGCTCAAGGGTACAAAGAAATATTAAAAAGTAATTTCATAGATCATAACAAAGCCAATATTTTATATTGTTTTTTACAAAATTTAAAATTAATTTGAACAGCTAAGTCTATTAACATCAAAGAGTAAATCTATTTCAGTGAAAAATTATTTTCATATGTAAGCTTTTTTATGAAACAATTTTATGAAGAATATTAATGAAAAATTTTTCTTACATATTGAATCATTTACTTATTTGGTATGTTTTCTTGGAAAGCAAATACATTTTCCTGATTATGTCCCTCTGAGGAGATATTAAAAAGTCGTGTATAATATTTTTGTTTTACAACCAGTGATACAGCATTTGTACAGTTATCCCTGAGAATTTCCTTCTGGGTGCCTCTGCACTAATGAGATGCTTCTAGGTATAGATAGTCTCCACTACATGGATATGGATAGCACAAGTGACAAAACACCTTTGCACGTCTACAGTTGAACTTATTTAATTTTGCAGCCAAATGCACCACCCTCCAGTTCCCATAATCCAATTTTTGTCCCTACTCAACTGCATTGTTGATGGATAGGGAATTTGTCTTTACCTATTCTTGAGACTCCTTCTCTACCTTAACCCATCTTATAACCAGATTTGACTGCATTTGAGGTTCAAAGTGCAGAAAACTTTCATTAGCAAGTTAAAGATATAATTGTTATCAGTCATTTAATCAATTATCTAGTGCCACCACCAAGCAGACCACAGATAGTATTGTCCAGATATGCACATCTTAATCAAAAAGGAAAATGTGTACTTTTCTCCAAACATAAAGAGAGAAGGAAATTTTCAAAAGAAAATCCATGTAGACATTTTATCTAAAACTGAAAGAACCACAAGTTTTTGGTTTTGGTATTTGAGATTTTTCTAGTGCTTTTAGTTAAGTTTTATCTTTTTTCACAACGTAAAATTCATAAGTAGTTTTCTTTCTGTTAAGAATTCTAGTGAAAAGTTGAAACTCACCTGAATGCCAGGATGAGATCTGCAGCTCAAAGTCATCTCCTCCTTTCTCCTCCCATCTGCTCCTCAGTAGATCAGAAACACAGTTTGGCAATTCTTGACATGAGAAACTCTCCAGTTCCTTTCCATAGACTCTCCAGCCCAGGTGTTTTTTTTCTTCTCTGACCCATGCGTGATTAGGGAAGTCTGGGTCCCTTCGCATATTCCTGGTTGAAGGAAAATTTGACAGTCCTTAAATTCCACACTAGTGTCTTTGTGAGTTTCCAAGGAATACAAAGCAGACCTTTCCCTGGAGCTTAGTTTGGAGAGGTTTCTCCTGTCCGCATCCTTCAATGCACAGTTTATGTCTTTGTGGAAGTGCTGAGGGAAGAAGGCCAAGTTTTTCTTTGCTTCTTTCTGCTGCAGTGCACACTCATTCACAAAGCATGCCCTACTCTTAGTTTCCAAGGGCAGAGCCTGGTGGCCTTGTTCCAAGTCAGGGGCTACATGACTGTGCTTTCAGGCATTGCTGCTTCTCTGCTTCTGTACCAAAGAACAGCAGATTTAATCTAATTGAATTCCACTGCAGTGATTTATTTATGTTTTGCTCAAGGAGTATTCCCATTACTTAAGTCTGGCATTTGAAGTGAACTATGAATAGTGTTATATATATAATGAATACTGTTAAGGATACAAGTTCTCACAATGCGTAACCAGTGAATGTTCATCCCTTGTTTCATAGATTTAAATATATTAAATATCAAGAGCTGTAGGTATTACAGTATGTTTTGATGACTTTCGTTGATCCAACAATAAAAGTGACTCTGTTGTTGGGCTTTACCCTGATAGTGACTGTCTTAGCATTGATAGAAATCTTGGAAACAACCCAGGTAATATCAAAATTGGCAAGTTTTGCTCTAGCCTCGAGACACAAACCAAACATAATTACTAATGTATATGCAGGTAAAAACTATTTGCATGCACATTAACTTAATTATTGAAAAGTTTGGTGCTAAACCATATCCTCCAGGGGAAAGTCTGTAATGTACTAGATAAAATAACCATTTAATTAGAAATTAAATGAATGCTGCAGTTATATAAAGTTGTAAAATCTATATGAAATGTAAAAAAGTTTACCTAAATCTAACTAGTAGATTGAATCATGCAAAAATGCCAGTATACAACTGTGTTTGATCTGAAAGATGAAAATATCATGCCTTCAACCTAACAAGCAGGAGTTACACTGTCTAGTAGAATTTTAACTTACTGTTGTAACTACTGTTTAAATTTTAAAGGGTAATGACTGTCACATTATGATTTCACTAATGGAGACTTAGCATATCCTTTATAATTTTCTCTTGGGGGAAAAAGAAGGCATTGGATCACTGTTGTCAATGCTGGGCTTTCTTCTAATTATGTCTCAGTCCCAAATCCCCAAATCTAAAATGCTAGTCTAGCATTTTGGAATAATTTAAGAGAAAACCAAAGGCCTTCTGAATGTTACATATTTTACAGCTATCTCTCTGAATCAACTGTAACATAAAAATGTGACCCCGCTATTTAAAACTGAAATAATTGCCTTTGTTGAAGGATCAGAATGAAGTGTCCCTAATTATTAACTTATCGAATTCCTCCTCAATGCCTTAGGCAGAAGCAGCTCTGGTTTTTGAACAGGTAGAACTCTGTTTTTCTGTCAGAAGAACTGTAGCACTGTAACAAAGCATTTTTAGCCTGTAAATCTGTAATGTGAGCTACAGGATTTAAAAAGCAAAAACAGTTTTGAAATATACAGAGTAGCTAACATTCTGTGTCTAGGATAAAGTACATACGACAAAATAATATCAAGGTCATACTATGAATATTTGGAATATAGAAATATGTTCATAGAAAGACACTATGGGTATTGTTTCTTAAATAATATCAGAAATTGTCATTTTCTGGAAATAGTAGATATGTATACAAATCTAATCACCTGATCCATCTCATTTTTGCATTATGACTCTAGCTGAATTTTTTGATAGAACTATACATATATTACCACCAGCTGCCTCTTCTTAGTCTTAAGTATAATTCCATTTAGGGACTCTGTTATTGTATCAAAACAGAATAGAAATCCAGTTACGTAGTTCAAGAGTCTTCACAACTGGTACTCTTTGATTGTGCATTGTGTGAACCGCTCCTCTGATGAAATCCTTGATTCATCATTATGTCCTGGTCTTATTTTAGCATCGTTGAACAGCACCTGCCTGAAAGTGACTGTGATAGTTCCAGTTTTATGAGCACTGTGTTACTAGGGCATAAGTAGAGAATTTTATAACTGGAAAGAGCCTCTTACAGTGAGAACAACTGCAGCTCAGAAGGTAACACCCAGTCACACAACCACTTCCTGGCATGATGAGAATTCTTTCTGTTCAACCTTAATTCCTTGCCTCACATGTGTGTAGGTTTATTTATTTATATTTTTTGGATGTGCTGCATCTTCACTGTGGCACGAGCTCAGTAGTTGTGGGATGGGATTGATTGCCCCATGGCATGTAGGATCTTAGTTCCCCCACCAAGGATCAAACCCATGTCCCCTGCATTGGAAGGCAGATTCTTAACCACTGGACTGCCAGGGAAGTCTATGCATGTAGACTTAGGTGCATTCACCAAGTATGAACCCAATAGGGATACCTATACCAACTGGGCTACCCTAGTGATTCAGACGATAAAGAATCTGCCTGCAGTGTGGGAGACGTGGGTTCGATCCCTGGGTTGGGAAGATCCCTTGGAGGAGGACATGGCAACCTAGTCCAGTATTCTTGCCTGGAGAATCCCCATGGACAGAGGACCCTGGTGAGCTACAGTCCATGGGGTTGCAGAGTGGGTCACGACTGAGCGACTAAACACAACACATACCAACTCTATTCCTATTCTTATGCCAACATGATAAGAATTCATTAGAAAAGAATAAATGAAGCAAATGAATCAAAAGAATGAATGTATTCTGACTCCCTAATAGATAGGTTTCCTAAGAAAAGGCAATGTATATTGTAAGTTTCTTTAGTACATCTTTAGAGTGAAAATATAAAGGAAGTAGAGTATATTCCCTGATTTTATGCCTTCAAAATATCTTAATTGTTTTACTTTTTCAAAAAAAGTCTTGCCAGTGGGTTTTTCTGCCTTTCACTCGGCTTAGTTAGAACATCCGGAAATTACAAACTTGGTTGTAGTTCCTCAAAGGAGTTAATAATTCTACTCTAAAGAAACAACATCAAAACAGGTTCAGGATGATTAAAGTGCTTTAAATCCTCTTGGGGGCTATTCACTTATAATTTGTTATTTCTTGGGCTGTCAAAGGCAGCTTTTGTGAATGGGAAATAATTGTTATTTACAGTCTTGTTTGCCTTTGATAGAGGCTTATGCTGCTGCCAAGGTTACTCAGGGTTTGAAAGGGAAGAAGATTCACTTTCCCTTTTTTCTCCATCAGTGGTTTGTTAAATCTGAAATAAAGCAGAGAAAATTCTTTTTATTCTATTAATAAAAAGAGAAGAATGGAAGACAGACTCAGTTGGACTGGATTCATGTCTAGTGGAATGAAATACTAGTTATGCCATCAAGTTAATTTGTATAAATGGGCTGCCGATGTGAAAAACTTCATGCTAGAACTTTTAGCCTGAAGTTATTTGATATTTCTGTTGACAGTCTTTGTCCTGGATTAAATCTCAGATTCAAAAAAAGAAAGGAAAAAAAAAAAACCCCAAGAAAAAAAGTAGGTATTCAGCAAAGATTTTGAACAGAACTGAGAAAAACATTTCCATTGTGATGGGTAGGGATACTGTGTGTAATTCACAAATATGACCTATTTCTTAATTCTGCAGAGCTCCAGAGCTCCTCTTGCCATTGAACTTGGCTTCTTTCTCATATAATTTGAAGATATTATATACATTCAAAGGTAGCTTTGTTGGCACATGCGGGTCCCCATGCTTCTACTGCACAGCAGTGAAGCCGTTAACACACAAGAAGTTGCCTCTCTGCCATATAAAAATTCAATTCAAAGCTCCAGATACAACCTTAATTAAAAGTTCATGGAAACAAATGCTTGTCTATTGGGCCTTACAACTTGCCAAACTCTGGCTCTGCTGAACCATCAGAGGGAGCGGATTCTGCAGGCAATGAGCTTCCAGGAAAAATACCTGGCTGCCAGCAACACACATTCTGGGCCATCACGAAAAACCTGGGAGGAGCCATGTGTTTTCTATAAATTAATTGCTGAAAAAGTGCCTCATGTATCAAGACCCTCTTCTGGAATTTCACCTGGAATATGCTCCCACTGCCATGTCTAAAAGATATTCAGATTTCTGATCTTCTTTTCATTCCTCTTAGTAATGCATGTATGTGCTCAGTTGCTCAGTCATGTCTATCTCTTTGTGACCCCATGGACCGTAGCCTGCCAGGCTCTTCTGTCCATAGGATTCTCCAGGCAAGAATACTGGAATGGGTTGCCATCTCCTCTTCCAGGGGATCTTTCTGACCTAGGAACTGAACCTGCATTTCTTGCCTCTCCTGCATTGGCAGATGGATTCTTTACCACTTCGCTACCTTGGAAGCCCAGTAATGCACGAATCTAACCAACTAACATACAGATTCTGCATTTCACACTGTCATCTGCAAATCTGAATAAATGAACACTCTATAACCACTGTTTTCTCCTGCTACTATGGAGATGTCCCTTGTTGATTCACTCCCCAGGGCCTGGCCCCTAGTTTGTGTTCAGTAAATAAAGCTGAATGAAGAACATACTCTCATGAAGTGAGTGGTGCTCTTCTTATAACTGAGGAAATGATGGCTTGAACTGGTTAAGTAACAGACCCAAGGTCATGTGTCTGTTAAGTGGCATAGATCTGATGTTTAACCTAGGCAAAGCAATTCCACACCTCATCTTCTTAAGCAGTGCAGGCTTTACTCCTTACAAAAGACTTTGATTTTCTCAGAATCAAACCAATTGAGTTCCTTTTATTCAGAGGTGAACCTAGATTTCATAGGGCTTGAAGCTTATACAACTTGGGAGATCCTTTTTGAGAAAATATGTATGAAATTCAAAGTACAAGGTTATCAATAGGACCTTAAAAGAGGTCTGTGCAAGTGATGGACCCAAAGCTTATACTGGATTGGTTTCATGTAAATCCACCTCTGGTCCTTTCACTCAGCCTTTTGGTCCCTAGCCTCAAAGCAGCATTTGCTTAGAAAAAGCCATTTTGAGCCAGTGAGATAACCTGGTGGTCCATTTAAACACTCATTTTGACTTGAGTTTTGTTGCATCTTCTTGCAGCAATTTACCCCTAATTTCTGTGTGGTAGGAATGATTGCAAGATAGATTTTACTCCAAGAACTCAGAAAAATTCCTACTGTGAGGCATTTGGGATACAAGGATATGGTTATTAAGCTCAAGCATCATGTAGTCTGAAAGGGCAGAGAGACATGTTAACAGTCTTAATGCAGTGTGATAAAAGCTCTATGCTGTGTACTTAGTCACTCAGTCATGTCTGACTCTGCCACTCCATGGTCTGTAGCCCACCAGGCTCCTCTGTCCATGGGGATTCTCCAAGCAAGAATGCTGAAGTTGGTTGCCATGCCCTCCTTCAGGGGATCTTCCCAACCCAGGGGTGGAACCTATTTCCTACAATGCCGGTGGATTCTTTACCATCTGAGCCACCAGGGAAGCCCTAAAAGAATATAAAATGTTAAAGAAGTCCCACCTGTCTTTAGAGATTGGACTGTTTTTCTGCCACCTCCTTGGAGCCTTCTCATGCTTCTCCATCCCTCACTGGTCTCTGAAGGGATGAGACACTTTAGATCTCTAGTTAAATATCACATACAGAGTTGTATGGCTGCGCCTGGTCTTCCCCACTAGACTGTAAGCTCCTTGAAGGCAGGGGGTTTGCCTTTTGCCATAGGCTGTCAGGGGTGAGTGCTGAATAACTGTGACTGAGTGATGGGTGGATAGATATGAATGGGCCATAGCCATCTTTCTGGACAATATAATAAAAAAAAACCAGGCAACAGAAGCTGTCACTGAGCATGAAAGATGACATCAACTTTTTGTTTGTTTATTGTGTTCTTGAGAATTAAGGACATTTGTGTTTTATCCCAAAAGGAATTCATAAAATTAATTTGGTCTATATGTTTTTCCCTAATAGCTCAGCTGATAAAGAATCTGCCTGCGATGCAGGAGACCTGGGTTCCATCCCTGGGTTGGGAAGATCCCCTGAAGGAGGGAAAGGCTACCCACTCCAGTATTCTGGCCTGGAGAATTCCATGCACTATACAGTCCAGGGAGTCTCAGAGTCAGACACGACTGAGCACCTTTCACTTTCATGTTTTTTAATTAAGGTACAATTCACATAATATAAAACCAACCACTTTGAAGTGAACAATTTTGAAATCCAGTGCCATCTTTATCTTGTTCCAAAACATTTTCATCACCCCAAAAGGAAACCTACCCCCCTTAAGCAGCTACTGCCTACTTCCCTGCCCCCACCTTCCAGGCCCTGGTAAGACTATTCTGCTCCTGTTTCTTTGAGTTTATCTATTCTGGATATTTCATGTAAATAGAATCAAAGAACATGTGGCATTTTGTGTCTGGTTTCTTTTACTTAGCATAGTATTTTCAAGGTTCATTCATGTTATAGCATATATCACCACCTCATTCCTTCTGTGGCTGAATAATATTCTATTGTAGGAATAAACCATAATTTATTTATCTATTCATCCATTGTTGGGCATTTATGTTGCTTATAACCTTTAGCTATTGTGAATAATGCTGCTATGGACATGCATGTCCATGTATTTATTTGAGTCCCTGTTTTTGATTCTTTTGTGTATGTATATCTGTGCTTAGTCGATCAGTCCTGTCCGACTCTTTGTGACCCTTTGGACTGTAGCCAGCCAGGTTCCTCTGTCCATGGGATTTTTCAGGCAAGAACACTGGAATGGGTCCCCACCCAGGGATCAAACCAATGTCTCCTGTGTTTCCTGCATTGCAGGTGGATTTTTTTATCTGCTGAGCCACTGGGGAGCCCATATATATAAAACTAGGAGCAATGATTCTATGTTTAAGTTTTTTGAGGAAATACCAAATTGTTCTCCATAGTAGGTACACCATTTTACAATCCCACTAGAGTGTTTTAATTTCTCCACCACTTATTTTAGTTTTATTTTTTAAAATTATAATCATCCTAGGGCAATTGGGATAGATGTTTATATCCAAATAATTCTTCCTATTATTTTAAAGGTATTCAATAGTCCTGACTGTTAATTCACATTCACTTCCAATTTTCAGTTTGAGTCTCAGAAATGAATTCCTTGGTATTTTAAAACACTTGCTAAGAATCAGTTAAATCACAACAGTATCATATGAGGGTGAGATGTCAGGAGATAAAGAAGGGTTTTAACCAGTCAAGTTTTTTGAAAACATTTAATGAAATTTTAAAACGTTATGCAAGAAAAATGAAGCCTTATAGCCAAATTTCATCTTAGTTGTTTAATTTAGTCTTTATTTTTAGACTTATCTGAGATGTGGGTTTCTGGAGATGAGTTAAAAAATAAATGCAACCACATGTTGGTTGGACTTCCCAGATGGCGCTAGTGGTAAAGAGTCCACCTGCCAACACAGGAGATGCAGAGGACGTGGGTTCAAACCCTGGGTCGGGAAGATCCTCTGGAGGAGGACATTGCAGCCCTCTCCAGTATTCTTGCCTGGAGAATCCCATGGACAGAGGAGCCTGCGGGCTGCAGTCCATGCGGTCACAAGAGTTGGACACAACTGAGCGTCTGAGCACCACCACCACATCTTGCTTATCTAAATTGTATATTTTTTAAAATTTTAAATTTGTTTACTTTTTTTGCTTTACGGAATTGTGTTGGTTTCTGCCAGACATCAACATGAATCAGCCATAGGTATACATATGTCCCCTCCCTCTTGAATCTCCCTCCCTTCTCCCTTCCCATCCCACCCCTCTAGGCTGTCGCAGAGCCCAGGTTTGAGTTCCCTTAGTCATAATGCAAATTCCCATTGGCTATGTGTTTTACACATGCCACTTTCTCCATACGTAAGTTGTATTTTATCATCAGCAAATACTGCTTCAAAGTTACTGACTAATGTTCTTAGTCAAATGCTTGGGTGTCTTACACCCTTTGCCTTACTCCTCTTTTTATGCATAGAATATAACATTTGAAGACCAAACATCTCTAGTTGCATGCTTTTGTCCAGTCTGTCTTTGAGAAGTTAGAAACTAAGAGTTAATCTGAGAACTGGACTACCTGAAAATCTGAATGATGATGAGGGTGTTCACAGTGGACAGCTGTCTTGAATTTAAAAATCATAGATTCTTACAGACTTAGAGTTGTAAGGAAGCCTTGGAGTCGATGGTTTAAAACAGATACATTACTAGAACATTTTCCCACATCTTTTCATCCAAAGGAAATACTAAGCAGAACCCTTACATTAAACAAACAAAACAAAAGAAGACCAGAAACCAAAACAATTCAACAACAAACAGAAGAAGTATTGCTGTGGTTAGTCACGGCTGGAGGCTGGCACTCTGATGCTGCTGAATGGACCGACCATCCTAATTCTGTCCTCCCCACCCCTGCATTTCTGTGGACCCTCCCCAGATGCTGCAGAACACAATCTGGAAACACTTCACTCCTCCATGGAAGAATTCAGCTGCTGTTTGAACAGTTTAAGTGACCAGGAGCTCTCTCCCTCAGAGGAGGCATCTATTCTGTTTGTGAACATGTTAGAATGTGAGAGGGCTTCCCAGGTGGCACTAGTGGTAATGAACCCTCCTGCCAATGCAGGAGACACAGGAGACTCAGGTTCAATCCCTGGGTTGGGAATTTATGCTGAATTTATGGGAATTTATGCTGAATCCCCTGGAGGAGGAAATGGCATCCCACTTCAGTATTCTTGCCTGGGAAATCCCATGGACAGTAGACTATGAGAAAGGAATTGGATACATTGATCCAGACTTTGTCCCTAAACTTTAGTCTATTGGCTATGGTCTTAGTCTTTGCAACTCAAAAGTCTCTTTTACAGATCACAGCACTCTAGGTAAAGTTAGGTGTAATGTCTTCTTTTTCTAGCCTAAGTATCCCATTTATTCCCACTTCTCTAGAAATAAGGTCGTTTCCAGGCCAGCTGCCCTCAACATTTGTGCCTGGAATTGCGCCAGCTCACCCTGGATAGACTATTCCAGGTATAGACTGGCCAGTAATAGATACATTGGTGAATACCTCTTTCCCCAATGCTCCCAAGGCTGGACTTTTACTACTGAAACCTAAGACAGTACATTTTTGGCAGTGCAATTTCACTATTGGCACGAAGTAAGCTTGTAGTCAATAGAAAACAGATCTTCTCCATAAGAACTGATGATTTTCCAGTTCCCTTAAACCCCTAACAGGTTATGTGTTGTAGTGAATTTATAGACTATTTGGAGAATAGTTACTTAAACACGGCATAATATTTTAGGGCTGGGACTTCCCTGGTGGCTAAGTTGGTAAAGAATCTACCTGCAATGCAAGAGATCGGGTTTGATCCCTGGATCAAGACGACTCCCTGGAGAAGGAAATGGCAACCCACTCTATTATTCTTGCCTGGGGAATCCCATCAACAGAGGAGCCTGACCAGCTACAGACCATGGGGTTGTAAGAGTAAGACATGACTTAGCAACTGAACCACTACCACCAATGTTTTAGGATATAAATATTTTTCTCGTTCTCAGCTATTGAGGGTTATTAATTTGGCCATCCTGTAGGATTAAAAGAAATTGAGATATAGCATATTTTTCAATACAATAAATATAAGAAAGCTGAGGGCCAAAGACCCAGAATGATGAGCAAATATTTGTCCAGCCAATAATGACAGTGTGATCATAAGCCACAATTTGCCTGAAACAGTTGCAATTTATGCAGGCTGTCCTAGCTACATAGTCAGTGAACTTTTTTTCCCAGAAATAAGTCAGTGTCTAGGTTTGGACAACAATTTCAGTGATCACATTAAGTAAGGGCTCTTTATGCTGAATTACACTGGCTCCTCCTTTCACTAACTCTGGTCCCCTTTGTATCTACATGGGATAGTGATGAAGAGCAGTCAGAGAACTGAGATTACATTTTCTTCATAGATTCTAGCATCAGAAAACCATCCCAATCCACAGCAATTTGTCTTGAATGACATCCACTGCTGACATGTCTAACTTAGATGTCTTTCCAGACTGCGCTCTCAATAGAATATTTCTAACCAGATTATGGAAGGATTTCTAACAATACATTTTTGGCCCTAGGAGATGTTTGGAGTCAAAGTAAAGTCAAGCCTAAGTCAAGGTTTAAGAAGCCAGACTTTGATAACTCTAGTCCTCCCCTTCTTTGAAAATGTAAAAGTTGAATGCTCTGTAAAGAATGAGAATTTAGTTTAAAAGTAAGAAAGTAGAATTCCGCCACCTTTTTCAGCTCACTCCTATAAGTCAAAAATATTTAGGGTATTTCAGGAGGTGTTTTGAAGTATATTTTTAGGATTCATAAAAGATTACCATGTGTATGTATGGCAAATGAGATATAATTGTATTCTTGGTTATTCATAAGTGCTTGCAGTATTTAGGGTCACTGCTAATAACAGTAAAATGGTATAAAAATAACAGTATTTGTTAACTGCTAGAACCTAGGTACCAGATCCTTTAAAAAACATTTTAGTACATAATATACAACAGTGATCTAGTCAAGTAGCTTGAAAAGATAGTGACAATAATAAATGTAAACTATTAATATTATTGTTTGGGGCATCTGTTAAGTTGTATTAGGCCTGAGTTCTTTCATGAGAATGTGTGAGCTCTCATCAATCACCCATCATTCCCAAAGGCAACAGATCATAATGGCTATTTCTCCTTTAGGACAATGCCAGGCTTAACGAATTTAAGTCCGGCTAGTGGCAGTAAAGCTAAGTACTCTCAGGGGAAAAATAGAGCGGTTCTTTTTTCTTTTCTGTAGCAACATTAAAAATAGTCACCAAACAATTGACTTTGATGTGTCAGCTTCCAAAGCATCATTGAAAAGATTTCCTATAATCACTTTTTAAAATTCCTCATGAGAAGCTTACTTATGATTTAAGTCTGTATTTTATACGGACTTCTCTCTGAAGACTTCCTACGGGTCATTTTATGTAGGTGTGTATGAGTACATGTGTGAACATGTGTGTCTGTGTGTCTCTTTTATTCCTCGTGATAAAATTAAAGATTTTCCCCAAAAACTAGGAGGAATTTTATCAAGGTAATGGAACTAATTATCTGATCCCATGTAGATATTTTTCAGACATTTGAGACTTATATATTATTTATATGTCTCAAAGCCTAAATGTTATAGACATACATTGGCTCATATCTTCTAGCTCATGTTGTAGACATATAGAGGCCTATATAGGGCTTCCCAGATGGCACTAGTGGTTAAAAACCCACCTGCCAGTGCAGGAGAAATAAGAGATGAGGGTTCTGTCCCTGGGTCAGGAAGATCCCCTGGAGGAGGGCATGGCAACTCACTCCAGTGTCTTTGCCTGGAGAATCCCACAGACAGAGGAGCCTGGCAGACAATAGTCCATTGGGTCTCAAAGAGTTGGATATGTCTAAAGCGACTTAGCATACATGCATGCAGAGGCCTATATCTTATAAACGCAGAGCTTTATACCTTATAGACGCATGGGCCTACACTTTGTGGACATATACTGGCTATAACTTTTAAACTCTTAGGAATCTATACTGTATAGACACATACAGGCCCAAAAGCATATGGACTTATAGGGACTTCCCTGGTGGTCCAGTGGTTAAGGCTCCATACTTACAATGCAAGGATTGTGGGTTCAAATCCTGATCAGGAACTAAGATCCTACATGCCATGTAGTACAGTCAAAGGGAAAAAAAAAGAAAAGCATATGGACTTATATAGAGGCCTATTACATATAGGCCTATATAACTATAGACCCATATAAGCCTAGTATAGAAACACAGAGGCCTATACTTAGTTGCAAGTGACTAAAAATTCCTTAATATGTATTTTAAAGGCCTAAGCACACACAGTTAAAATGTCCTAATAATCACAGAATCTTCAAACTTCAAGATTTATTTATTACTAACCCTAACCCTAACCCTAATTTTGGGCTCTCCTGGACAAACATTTGATGGACAAGGAAACTGAGAATCTAGGTAATTTATACTAGACTCACAGATCTCATCCTCAGGGATGAGACGCGAAGTATTCCGATTTAAGGACATTGTAGATGCTCTTTGTGTATAACCATAACTATATATTATATATTAAGAGAGCTTTTCAACCAGAAATCCTCTTCGGATATACATTCTGTGTTGAAAGAACATTGATTCATGTTAACTGATCATGTTTACTTCACCAAACCAGGCTCCAAATTTAGCACATCATTTTTGTGCAATGATTTTTATTTTTCTAAACCTCCCTCATGCTACGTCCCTTTTATATGCATATATTGACAAATCTATGACAGTATCAAAATGGGGTCTCTGAGATATTCTAAAGCATCCTGATATTTTTACAGTTAATATGTTTCACTTAAAACATCACCAAAGCAGGTTGTTACTGGCTTGTAATTTATTTAAATTGCTATTGACTTCATTTCCATTTTTGTAGTCTGTTGCTTAGCATTTCAGAGACAGAAAAAAATGAATTCAGAACATGCAATATACTTTTTTTCAAAATAAGTGTTCAATCTTGTTAGGCCTGTAAATAACAACTAGTTTCAAAAATTAAAAATAACTAAAGATACTTAATGTTAAGCTGAATACCTTCTTTTCAACATGAGATGAACATTTTCAGAAAGGTTGTCATGGATATTGGAAGCTGCCAAGTAAGCTGGTATAGGCTGGGTCTTGTATGGAGTATTGATTCAGATGTCATAATTAAATGAGCCTGAGACTGAGCTCAGATAGAAACTGTTTGGAAAGATAGATAAAGAGTCAGGAAGAGAGATGAGTTAGAGTCTCTTTCTCTAATAGTACTTGTCAGAATTTCAAGGGTGAGAGATTCTATCAATTGGAACGAGAACGGTGTGGGTGTGATGGGCTTTGGCACCTTATCAATTCTCTCCCTTCTAAGAGAGCATGTGTGTGACATCTGTGATTTATTTCCGATCTACCAGTCTGGTGAGCATGAGTCTTGAGTTTGCTGCCAAATTACTGTACTTGTCTCCATGCTAAAAGGCTGCTGTCACGTTTAAGACTGTCAGAAATTCAGATCCTTCCCACGGGTAATCCCAGAGAACACATAGAATAGGGACTTTTTCGCGTATGAAAAAATGTGTGGAAATTATGCTGTTGCAAACCAATTAATATTATACCAAATTAGCCCTCCCAATTTCTGCATATATGGCTTAAACAATATTATAGCTGTATCAATGGAAATATAAAATGTAAAGACAAATTGTCTTATAACCTCAACACCCTAAAAAAAAATAAATGCTACTTCCCCAGTCTCTGTCCATAGGCACCATAAAATATTAACTTTTACACTTAGAAAAATTTTCTGATTATCAGCAATTCATTCCCATAAGCGGATTTCCCCCCAAAGTGGAGAGGAGGGCATATTCTTGGTTGGCTGAAAAAGGAGGTGCTCTAGCATGCATGACAATAGCGGGATGGACATGAATTTGATTGCAAGAGCCCCCAAAGAGACCCACATCTCCCCTATTTCTGGTGCAGCCCTTGGAAGTTCTTCTTATTCACCAGTCAACTTTGTACAGATTAGATTGTCTCATCTTCACATCCTTACTGTCAAATAGAGAGAAGCGGGTGATATAAGCACAGAGGGCATTAGTGATAGTTGATATTTTTCTTTAAAGGCCACCTCCTCTTGGCCCTGTAGCAAGGAGAGATATCATTTAAAGTTGACACAGCAGTTCCTCTGGCCATCTGAATCATGACCTCCCAACCTGGGAGCTGGCCTGATCTATAGGATTTATCGAAAGGACCTTAATATTGCACAGTGGCAGTGCTCACCGATCGTTTGTTCACCATCTCCCTCTTTCTGCTTTATCCTCATTATTAGAGGAGTCGTTCTTTCAAGCCATTTAGTCGCCTCAGGAACTGTGTGATCCTAATGATAATTCTTTTTGCCACACACACACATAATCTTTCTCTGCCCCCTAAAAATGAAATTTACAAGTATCTTTCATTCTTAAGGCCTCTGCAATTCGTTTTCTTCCTTAAGAGGTGTAAACACACTGGAACACCATCAGGATGTATTTTATATACTGAGAAGATAACTTCCTGTCCACTTATAACATGGAGGGTAGAGGATGTATATGTTTGCAAATTATCAGAAATATGGTAGAAATTGTTTTCTAGATATTGGGAAGTGCTAACACTTTTTAGAAATCTGTAACTGAAAGACCCTTAGTTGTTTTGCTGCCTAGCTCCTTAATCTCACAAATAAGGACGAGGAGATTCAGAAAACTTAAGTTTATCACCTCAGAACCTGAAATACCTGTTAGTCTAGCATAGACATTAGAGTCAAAAGTCCTGGTGTGAATCACTGATTTGCAGTTTACTCAGCGCCTGTCTGTACCTTGGTTTTCTCAACCATACCACGGAGAGAAGATGCCTGTGTCTAAGATTATTGTGAGGATTAAATGAGATCGTGTGGGCAAAATGCTTAGCATCTTTCCTGGCACAGTGTAGCTAATGGGAGCTACTGTTTAGCTAATGGAAATAGTGGTCCAGGTTGGATTTGGAGGTGGTAACAGTAACAGAATTATTGTTCTTAAGCCACATAGAGAGCTTGGACCTCTAAGACTCCCTCCCTTTTCTTGCCACACACACCTATATCTGAGGGAAAAGGGGGTCTGATTTTAAGAAACATTATCTTGAAGAAATACTTTTTCCTCCAGCACTTGGACTTTCGTTCTCATGTCTAGATAGAAGGAAAGTGTGTTGTGCATTTAGACAATCCCTGCTGAAAAGTGTTGCCAGAAATAAACAAGCTGTCAGGAGCAAGTGATTCATTTCTCATCTACACAGATGACATCTGGTTTAAGTGTGATGAATACATGCTTGTTTAAATCATATGGTGACGGTGATGCTATCTGACAGAAATGTTTGCAAATATTTTGGGAATCCCCTAAGTGCTTGCTACCAAAAGAGTGAGCTTATTTAAAAAAAGAAAAAGGCAGAAACTTCAGTCTATCATATCAACGCTTGTCTCAGTCTCCTAAGGCTATGAGATTTTCAGCTACACCTGCTACACTGTTTGAAGATTAAGAAGCGGCTATTTTGACATTAAATGTGGATGCCCTTAGCGATGTGCTGGTGTGTAACAAATGCTCAGTGGTCATTAGGACATTAGGAAACAGCCTTTGAATAAAAGAAATGTCAAGTGCACCTACGTGTTTGAATGGACTTCAGGAATTTAATGGTTTGGTTATTGTTTTCATTACCTTTACAGCTATTCATTTAATAGTGTTTAGTGGGTTGTATTATGCCAAACACAGAAGAGTCTGAAAGGAAATGAAGACATGTGCCTGCCAGGGGACCTCACATGGCTACTAAGGAAATAATCAGTGTTAACATAATGCTTGATTATTTAGATTCATAGCGGAAAGAGGTGACACGTCCTGCAAAGTGTTTGTGTCCAGAGAATTACTAGTCATTCTGGGTTGTTCTTGCCAAGTCGATTCCTTGCCATCCTGAATAACCTGAGAATTAGCAGTATTTAACTGAAATATATTGACAGTCATTTATATGCAGGGAATTTAAATTATATATAGAAATTCTGCATTATCTGAATATGGAAAGTTAAAGGCTTATGCATAATGCATAACAATTGCTCAGTGAGTTAGGAATAAACATTTACATGGAGTAAAATCATATGAAGCATGTGTCAAAGCATAAAGAATGCAGGTTTGATATATAGCCCATTTAATAATAAATTTATGCAAAGAAGAACAAATTCCTCTTCTTATGCATGACATCAATAGGTACTGTTTGTATAACACATTACAGTTTTTAAAGTACTTTCCACGAATTATATCATATGACATAATATCCTACTTTAATTCAGGTAATTAATTATATTTTCAACAGTCTAATCGGCATTTCAAATATATAGTTGTTTTCCTGAAACATCAATAAACAAAATTAATTTTATGTGCTATTTATATAAAATAGGCCCCACATATTTCAAAATAATTGATTTTTACATATGAAGTCTATCATCTTGATCACTGTATTTTCTTCAAGTTATTGTTTCTAGTTTACGTTTAGAAAGATGAGGAAGTTTATCAGCGACATTGTAGTAAGTATTTTATGGTGCAACCTAAAATATGCCAATTTGTATTTAACATAAATTATAAATTTCTCAGGTACGTCCTGAAGCATTAATGGTAGTAGGGTAAATGTGAGGGGAAATCATCTCTTCTCTGATGAGAATGAGCTTCAGTTAATAGTAAGAAGTCTAGTGATCTAGAATTGAACAGGATCTTTGAGTATCTTAACCAGACTAGATTTTATAAAAATATAAAATGCAGAAGAGTGCATATGAACACATATGTGTGTGAAAATATACATTTATATTCATATATGCACTTCTGTGCATAGAAAGAAGAGTGAAAGTGCCCATAAAATGGATGAGTTAAGAGAAAGTTAAAGAGAAAATGGGTAAATAAAAGGGATTTTTTTTTCAGTCTACATATTATTATTTTGGTATAATAGTATGGTTATTTTTAACCATAATAATAATGGCTAAAATTATTTCATTTGTTTGCAATGAGAATATATGAGAATATATTCATCTGTAACTTATATAAAAATAAATAAAGAAGCCTAAAATGTTTGATGATACCAGAGTGGGTAGCCGTTCCCTTCTCCAGGGGATCTTCCCAACCCAGGCTTTGAACCCAGGTCTCCTGCATTGCAGGCGGATTCTTTACCATCTGAGCCACCAGGGAAGCCCTTGAAAATATTTGTATTTGTATTCATTATACGTGTGTCTATGCATAGAAAGAAAGGTGAAAATGCCCATAAAACTGATGAGTTAAGAGAAAGTTAAAGAGAAAATGGGTAAATAAAAGGGATCATTTTTTTTTAGTCTCTATATTATTATTTTGGTATAATAATGCAGTATTATTTCATTTATTTGCAATTAGAATATATTCATTTATAACTCATGTAAAAATAAATAAATAAGCCTAAAATGTACAAGGATATCAAGAGTAAAAGGTGGACCAACCTGGTCAGATCTTTGTTTGTTGTGTTTTAGAGGAACTTTCTGATTTTCCCTTTTCCGAGCAGGGATTGAACTGAGTGTCTCCAGAGGGTGAACCTCCCTCTTTGGTCTTTCATCTCTCACTTGATACATTCCTGGCCAGTGGCTCACTGTTGAATAATGGGCTTTGGGGGTAGGAGAGGGGCTCTAATCTGTAGTACTTGTTGATCTTCATGATGTACATAAACTCTCCTGGTGGCCAGTTTTTAGCTACCAATCTGATGTTAAATGGCTCAAAAAAAAAATGTCTCTGGAAATTATTGATCGACTTTTATGCCAGTGACTTAAATTGTGGCAGCTACAGCTTTGATTCTCTGCCATAGGAATGTTTCTTTGGATTGGATATCCGATTTCCCTGAAATCCTGTGCTAAGCGTAGGGGGAGGCTAATGAGAGGGAGAGGGAGACTCAGTTAAAAATTCTCTAGCCAACCCAAGAGTGAAACTGAAGCCCCAGGGCTGAGTCATGCCGAGCCTGCAGCCGGATCCAAGTGGCAGTTACCACCCTTCCCACAATGGCAATGGGTATGTTCCCAGCCCAGCACTGCCAGCATGGAGCAGATTTACTTGGCCTCTTCAAGCTCTTCATTATAAAATGGAAATCATCATTCACAGAATGCCTGAGAATGACAAATCACTTCGAAATGAGAAATGCTCTTTAAGTATTTGCACCTAATTTGTTTTCTTCGACACATTTAAAGGCTGTCCAAGTTTCTCCAACTGTTTACATGATTCCTACAGATTTGCACTCTCCTTCTGCTCTGCATCAAAACAACAGGTCAGTTCTAGAGACAGAGAAGGCAGTTCTCTGTGCTTCTAGGAGGCATCCCTTTTAAGACACAGTTTGCAGTAAAGATGTAAATATGCCTCCGAGGTTGCTCAGACGGTAAAGAATCTGCTTGCAATGAGGGAGACCCGGGTTTGATCCTTGGGTCAGGAACATCCCCTGGAGGAGGAAATGGCAACCCACTCCAGTGTTCTTGCCTGGAGAATCCCATGGACAGAGGAGCCTGGTGGGCTATAGTCCATGGGGTCGCAAAGAATCGGATACGACTGAGCGACTTTCACCTTCACTTACTGTAAAGGGCTAGTTAGCCGAATCATGTGCTTTGGGCTGGCCCCGTCAAGGACAACTACACAGAGGAAGGGGTTTTGACTTAATTAAGATGAGGCCTCTTTCATGTGACTGCCTGGAAATCAACAGAGAGGAGCCCGGGGGGTAATGCTAGCCTGCCTGCTCAAAGAGCAGAAGCTGCGAAGAAAGAACAGTGTTCAAGGCTGTAGGCAAAAATGGATCCAAATGATGAGAACAATATGCCCTGTCCCCAACCTAAGAATAGATTCAGCCACAGATGAGAAGAAGATGCTCACTCCTTTGTGAGGCAAGCCCATCACAAATGGGAGTTGCAGGTACCAGTTTTGTCCACAATCAAGGAAGCAGCAGACTGGTTTTTACAAATTAGACACCTTGATATCAGCGGGGGTGTTTAGGTGATGTGGAGCGGGGAAGGTTCATTAACGCAGCCAGCTCAGGAAGCCTGCGATTCTCCAGGAGAGCAGCTTTGCTCGGTGTCGCACAGCGACCTTGGAAGGAGGCCTGGGGCCCGTCCGCAGTCTTTACGGCTATCTAGGGAAGCACACATAAGAAAGAAGTGTTTGATTTGGAGATTATAGACCTAAGAGAGGTAGCCTGAAGAATGTCTTCATCTCGGCTTGCTTTTGTTGCTTGCTGAGCATGCTGGCTCCACGGGAAGATTAGACCATTCTTGTTTGTTTGGACTAAGCATTCAGAAAACCCAAGATCCTGGGCCTCCTGCAGCCACCAGGCCGGCTGGGGGATGCCTGGTGCTCCGCCCTGAACTAAAGGTCTTAGTTAAGAGTTCTTTTTTTCTCCCCTTCTAATCTACCCTGAACCAAGCTTATGGTTGGTTTATTATGTAGTTGTATTTATTTTATTCTTTGGTCTGTGATTTTTTTTTTTTTCTTTTGATCTGTGATCTCTGTTTTTTTAAGCAGTAATTTGTGGAAAGCATGCTGGCCGGTCCAAATACCACCCCAGGTACTGCTCAGAAGGGCTCACCGAACTTCAGCGGCTGTTAGATCAAAGCATAAACCAAAAACAGAAAGACTGTCTGGTGTTTCACCACTGGCCTTTCTGTGTGCTGGTTCCAATCTCACACGGATTGTCCTTCCTGCCTGGGAGAATCATTTCCAAAGCCTTTCACTAAAGAAATGTCAGCATTAGGATCAAAAGCTCCCAGCACCTGCCTGAGAGTCCAAGTGTAAGGGCTGGGAGGGCTTCTCCCTGGGTGTTGTCGGAATAAGGCAAATAGCAGGTTGGTTGGAGTGAACTTTGCTGGTGTTTGTTTTTATGATGTTTAAACTTTGAAGATGCCTGTGGTTTTCCAATTCTATGAACTCTTCTGCTGAGTAAAGGTCTGTGTGAACCTGAAGTCTCATTTCTATTCTACATCATGCCCTATAGTATTCAAGTGGTACAAGTGAGGTTGCTATTGTTTGTCCTACCTATGTGATGCTCTGGGAAGGAATCTTTCTGATTTCTTGTTTGGTGTATAATTAGGAATTCCAGGGAACCAAGGTTGTTGGATGGGCACCTTGTGAACTGCATTAGCAGTAAATTCCCTGGTGACTCAAACAGTAAAGAATCTGCCTGCAATGCAGGAGACCTGGGTTCGATTCCTGGGTCCGGAAGATCCCCTGGAGAAGGGAATAGCTATCCACTCCAGTATTCTTGCCTGGAAAATGCCATGGTCAGAGGAACCTGGCCGGCTACAGTCCATGGTGTCGCAAGAGTCGGATACGACTGAGCAACTAATACTAACTTAACTAACAAAAGAATTGTTCACAAACTGCGTATGATTATAGATACAATCTATAAGCTATGTGAACTTCTAAATAGGCAATCTTTCTACCATGTGAATTATTGACATGGATGAGGTTTAGTAATGGCCACGATTACAGAGCCTCTGATATACCAGGTAAGGTGATAGGTGTTTCATATATTCATTTTTAACACCCTAAAGTAGCTTAAAAGCTAAGTAATAATTTTACATCTTACAATGTGAATAAAATCGTCTCTCCAGGATCACCACCTACTAAGTAGCAAAGCTGCAGTCTGAACTTGGGTCCCCCTGATCCCAGAGGTCCCTCTGTCTCCATGATTCAGTGCAGCTTTAGCAGAAAATGAGCAAGTGGCAAAAAAGTGGCCTACCATAAAGAGGCAGAAGCACCACTTTGGAGAGGGGATTTCAAATAGCACACTCAATCTACCTATATAACTGCTGGCTTATTTAGAGTTAAATAAATCCTTTTAAAGGAATAAGATGCTCAAGGGAGATAGGATTAACATACAAGATGCTTATCATGCATTCCCTACATTTTAAGCAGAAGTAAGAGATGTTTTGATATATGAATTGAACAGAGTAGTAATTTCACTATTGCTTCCAGAAATATGTTTCAGAAAATAGTGAGAAAAAATTTAGTGTTATCACAGAATTTTCCCATCAAGGATTGAAAGTCATTTTTCTTTCTTAGGACCCTTTGACTGTTAATATCTTTTTCTTTGTGGGTGGTTGATTGAAATTATTTCCCTTAAATATACCATGTATTTATGGCTATAGCAGTTTTTTTTTTAATGATAGTAAGAATGTACATTCAAATTCAGCAATCAGGACTACTAAAACAGAAGGATGTAATTTAAAGACCAAATTATTCTTCACTGCCATTGTTGGCATTATTATTCAGTTGCTAAGTCGTGTCCAACTTTGCAACCCTATGGACTGTAGCCCGCGAGGCTCCTCTGTCCATGGGATTTTCCAGACAAGAATACTGGAATGGGTTGTCATTTCCTTCTTTGGAGGATCTTTCCAACCCAGGGATCGAACCCGTGTCTCCTGCATTAGCGGGTAGATTCTTTACCACTGAGCCACCAAGGGAGCCCCTTCAGTGCCATTAGAATATAGTATTTTTCTCTTTCGGGGTTGTTCTTTCTTTCTTTATTTGGCGGTGCCATACTGCATGTGGGATCCTAGTTCTGTAACCAGGAATCAAACCTGCCCCCTGCAGTGAAAGCACAGAGTCTTAACCACTGGACTGCTGGGGTAGTCCTTACTTTATTTTTTAAATTTGCTCCTTTCAGTTAAAAAAAAAATGGGCTTGCAGTACATAAAGATTTCATGCTTCAAATGGTTGGCTCTCTGAAATAGTCTAATAAGACAACTTCTAGAGAATTTTTGAAAATAACTTGGTGGCATTAAGAAAGGGACATTCAAATGCCAGACATTCATATGCATACTTACACACACCACAGTACTCACACCCAGCTCACAAATGCAGATACACAGGAACATAGGCAAACCCCTCCCCCTACACACACACGCTCATACCAAGCTAGTAATGTACACACACACAAGCTAGTTAAAGTAAACGTGCAGATAACATAATCTGAGCTGACATTTATTGAGTGACTAAGGTGTGCCTTCCAATGTGCTAAACACTTCAGCCCCTGAAGGTATTATTCTGTTTCTTTCTCATGAGGGAGGTACTGTGATGCCCACCATTTTGCAGATGAGGAATTGAGTTCAGAGAAATATAGTACAAAGGAAAGAAGAAATGCCTACTTCTCTGAACTGCACTAAAACTATGCATATAATCTAAAAACTTACAAGCATTTCTGCTTAAATCTCTTGCTGTGGCAATTTTTTCTTCTACTGTACAGCCGTGCAAAACTCTGCTCAGCCAATTGTGATGCAAATCAGTGTGCTGAGAGTAAGCTTTCAGGACCGGGTGCATGCATGCCACGTCGCTTCAGTTGTGTCTGACTCTTTGTGACCCCATGGACTGTAGCCCTCCAGGCTCCTCTGTCCATGGGGATTCTCCAGGCAGGAATACTGGAGTGAGTTGCCATTTCCTCATCCAGGGGATTTTCCCGACCGAGGACTAGAACCCGTGTCCCTTACTTCTCCTGCGTTGGCAGGTAGGTTCTTTACCGCCAGCATCTCAAATCTTGACCTTGATGTTAAAGGCCTTTTACACACATACAGCATCCCAACTCTGGACCTTTTCTATCTCCATTCCCATTCCTTATCAACATTTAGAAAATTCCTCTTTTATTCAAGATCTGGTTCTCAGGTCATCATCTTTGCAGTGCCCTACCCAGCTCTCTGCCAATGTGATATTTCAGCGTTTCATGTCATGTGATAACTGTTTATACATCCAGGCTCGTTAGACTTTCAGCTACTTAAGGGCAAGGACTGCAATTTACTCACTGTTGTTTCCCAAGCAATTAGCACAGAGACTGGTGTGGATTAAACCCTCAAAGAACATTTTATTTTTTAAAAAGAATTGAGTGAATGGATGGATGTTTTCGCCCTGTTGTGGCCTCATTTCTCTCCAGCACTTTTCTTGCAGCTGTGTGTCATACTTAGCAAGAGGTGCATGTTAATTCAAAGTCCTTTCCAGGGTTTGTGCATTCAACCAGATAGTTCTTTTTAAAAATCTTGTGTTTGTTCTTGCTGTTTCCCCTCTCAAAATGTTCTTTATTTGCTCATCTTTGAGCCAAGCTATTTACAAGGCAGTCTTGCTGGTAGTTTGACACATTGGCCTGGTGTCAAGGGCAAGATCTGGGCCCACCACTCATGGCCCACCATGCTACAGGCAAGTGGCGGTGACAGCTTCTCCAGCTGTCAAGGTGATTCAGAACCTTACCCACGTCCTGGGAATGAAGAGGCTTCCTTTGCCTTATTCATCTAGGTTATTAAGGGAGATCTCAGAGAGCTCAATGCCAGACCCTTCTGTGTCCTCCTTGTTTGCTATTGAAATATTAATCATATTCTTGAATAATGTTTCTTCCATGAACTATGTCACTCTTAGCTGTGAGTGTGTCCAGGTGATTTTTAACTATGAGAAAGCAGCATCATGAGTATATCATGAAAAGGAAAAATATGCCTTCTTCAAAGCTTTTGTCCTAAATTATAAAGAAATTCTTGAGAAAGAATGAAAATTCCTGTTAATGTTATAAAAGTATATCTTATCTCCCCTCTCATAAGTCTCAATTATAAAAAATATTTTAAGTGGTTTGTTTACAAAGGCAGAAATGAAAAGTAGGACCAGTGATTGGTAAGCATTCAGTTGATTTGACCCATTTTTCACACATATGATTAGAAAACTGCTTAGGATGTGATTTAAACAAAATCCACACCTAACATTTAGAGATGTTCAAATATTGATTCTCCTTCTTCCACACTTCATTTACAAAGTTAACTAGAAACTCTGAGAGTTTGGAGGACTCAGAATTTACATTCCTGAATAGCTGGTTATCCAGCAAACTCTCCAGAGACCCCACCTGGCCAAGAGGCTGAGCTGTGTCCTAGGACCCACACTGCTCTTGCAGAACAGAAATTCACATTCACACTGTGGTTTGCAAGTCCCTTGCATCAACTTGACATTTCTCTCTCTATATATATAAAGAGAGAGATGAACAGAGAGAGAGTGAGATGGCCGGAGTTGGAGGGAGTAGGGGAATGGAGGAGAGACAGAGAAAGAGAATCAGCTCATTATTAGGTTTGTCCCTTTTAATTCTGTGCTGGAAGATTACTTTTAATAGATTCACCAGAATTGAAAATGAATCTCCTTACCTAAAGGTCATCATTATTATTTTGCCTCCAAATAGGTCACATTTTTTTGGTAATGCCATAAGGAGCAAATGTCTTGACTACATTCTGCCACAAAGCATAGCTTCTCACCGTGTTTGTGACTATGGGTCATGGAATTACCCGGGTGATCGAGAGAAAAACAGCACATCCGAAAAGGACCAGAATGCTGGCTCCGGCATGTGTCCCATTGTCTCATTGGCATTCAAATGATATTTTGGCCATTTTCAATGCTTTCAGCATGTAAACATCTAGCCACTTATCTTAATATTTAAGGAATAGAGGCTACTGATTAATGATTCGTAGTTCACTCAAGGCTCTTTTTCCTAAGACCTATGGACAAGAAGAGAGAACCATGTCCAAAGAGCCAGCACTGGCTAATGGCCACTACTTATCTTGCTGAAAGATGGAGGCGGTGAAGGGAGTTATAGTTTCAAGAATTGTTTTTCACCTCTTATTTCTTAGCCTCCAGAGTTCTATGATTTTTAAACATATGATCAAGCTGTGAAAACTGTTTCGTACTTTTTGTGTGTATGTGTGCTCAGTCATGTTCAACTTTTTGGGACCCCATGGATTGTAACCCATCAGGCTCCTCTACTCATGGAATTTTCCAGGCAAGAATACTGAAGCGGGTTGCCACTTCCTTCTCCAGGGGATATTCCTGACCCTGGGGGTCAAACCTGCCTCTTTTGTGTCTCCTGCATAGGCAAGTGGGTTCTTTATCAGCTAAGCCACAGCGGAAGCCCTGTAGTTTACCTTCCCTAAAAGGAAAGATGTAGCTGTTGACCAGAAAGCATTTATTTCACCCCAAGTATTTGAACCATTTTTCAATTCAATTCTAATTCTGCTATTGCCCTCCAAAAGCATGAGCATCTGTTTTAGGTCCTTCTTGGTGTCTGTTGTCAGTGGGAGGCGGGAGTGGAGGGGTACGAGAAGTGGATGGAATCGGAATTGGCCTATTGTTGGGTGTGCAATACTCTTTTGTGTTTCTCTGAAAATTGTGTGTTTCTACCCTTGCCAAATGTACTTGCTGTTCCCTAAAGTCATTAAGAAATGCATGTTGTTGTGCTGCGTGAGGTGTATCATGAATTTTGAGGTTGACAGATCCCCAAGTGCTGCAGAGATCTAGGTTTTGCTGGTAGCATTTGGACAGAAGACTAAAAAACAGAATGGCTTGATGGGTGTGGTTCTCTGTCAGGCAAAGGAAAAACCCTGGTGTTACCTTTAGGGGAGAGAACAGCACACGATCTGAGTCGGAAACGTGATTTATGCCAGGGAGATCACAAACTGTGCATGGGGTGTAACCCTCCAGACAAGAGAGAAACGCAAAGCTTTGGTCCTCAGCAAGGTTTCTAAAAAAGGAAAGAGTAAAATCTATTCCTGCACTTGCAGCTGCAGTTCCAAGTGAACTGATTGAAAATCTCAACAAAACCAATGTGAAATTCATCGGGAAGCCAAGGCTTTCTATCACCATATCTGGTTCAAAAGTGAGTTGTTATAGCAACAGGAGAAAAGTAAATGAGCATTGCACGATATAAAATTACGCCTGCCTCTGCTCTAAACAGCGCCCGTCCATGCAATCAAATGAGCCCAAGACATTTAAAGGAGAAGAATTCCATTTTAATTGTTAAGGCTGGCACCAAACCCACCTTTAAAACACAAAGTTCATTTCAATTAACCTTATTCCCCCGATCGATATAATAAATTCTCTGGCAGGATGAGACCGAGCAACGTCCTATCTGATGAAGATGACCTCGGGAAAATATGGTGCCATGGATTTCTGCACTGAGGAATAGCCAGTGTGCTGAGTGGCCCTGGGCTCATGGCAGGGTCCACAGAGCCTTTCACCTCTGAATCATTGTTTTTAATCCAGTATAGATTGAAAGCAGGCTAGAGACCTTGCTTTTTAACACTTGTTCGCTGACCTGTATTAAATTGGATGTTGATCTGAGTCCAACTTCAAATAGATATCTATACAGTGAACATTTTCTGAGCCCCGCTGACTTCCAAGAAACTAGGCAGATGGAGATGAGAAAGGCTTTTTGTTTTGGGTTTTGTTTTTCCCACTCATGTGGTTAGTCCCCTCCACAACTGCAATGGAGTGTATTGTAGGGAGATTTCTTGGATCAGTGGTCCTGTCTTAGTCATCTTATAAGGAGCCTGTCTCAAGGCTAACGCATTTCTATTTAGTTAAGCATTTATGAGTATCAGTGTTGCAGATTATCACATTTAAATTAATTTGTAAATATGTAAAACAACGAGGGAGGGAGAACCAACTCTTAGTCCCTGAGAGCGACCTTCCCACAAAGCCTAAGGCAAATTTTAATTATTAGCTATAACTGATGTGTATAATTAGCCTGGGCTAATATTCCCTAATGCCTTTCTATTTAAAGGCACAGACACACTATTACCATACCCAGACAAGTTGGCGGTTCTGAGAAATCACCACCATTTTAGGATGAGAAGCACTAGACGAATCAACAGACTGGCAATTTGAGACTGTAAGGGGAATCCAGCCTCATAAAGCTCTCACCAGAGAGGTCCTGCTATATAAACAACAGGAGAGACTTTAGCTCCTCCTGACACCCCCGAACCCCATTTGTGGAAGTCAGAGATACTGTGCCCTCCCAATTTCCTAGGTCTCGCTGGTATTGGTAGAATCTACCTGCTGCATTGCCCTCTGCCCGGTGTCCCAGCGTGGCCGATGGTCTGACTCATCCCAGGGGATTTAACAGAAAGAGAGGTGCTCTGGCCCCTTCTGTATGATTTTGATTAAACTAGCCTGGGAGAAGGGCCAGAAACCTGAATTTTTAACAGGTTCCACCGGCTATCTGCGGTTACTGATATTTCTCCCGGCAGTCTTGATGCCAGCTTGAGCTTCATCCAGCCTGGCATTTCATGTGATGTATTCTGCATATGAGTTAAACAAGCAGGGTGACAATATACAGCCTTGACATACTCCTTCCCCAATTTTGAACCAGTCCGTCGTTCCATGTCCGTTCTAACTGTTGCTTCTTGACCTGCATGTAGGTTTCTCAAGAGGCAGGTAAGGTGGTCTGGTAGTCCCATCTCTTTAAGAATTTTCCACAGAGTATTAAAAAGCAGAGACATTGCTTTGCCGACAAACGTCCGTCTAGTCAAAGCTATGGTTTTCCAGTAGTCATGAATGGATATGAGAGTTGGACCATAGAGAAAGCTGAGCACTGAAGAATTGATGCTTTTGAACTATGGTGCTGGATAAGGCTCTTGAGAGTCCCTTGGACTGCAAGGAGATCAAACCAGTCAATCCTAAAGGAAATTAACCCTAGAATATTCATTGAAGGACTGATGCTGAAACTTAAGCTCCAATACTTTGGCCACCTGATGTGAAGAACCTGGTGCTAGAAAAGATTGAGGGCAAGAAGAGAAGGGGGTGACAGAGAATGAAATGGCTGGATGGCATCATCAACTCAATGGCCATGAGTCTGAGCAGACTCCGGGAGATAGTGAAGCGCAGGGAAGCCTGGCGTGCTGCAGTCCAGGGGTCATAAAGAGTCGGACATGACTGAGCAATTGAACAACAACAGCAATCACCAGTTTTTCTGATGAGCATCAAGGCTTGGGTACCATTTCCAAATCACTTAATCTTGGGGGATGCAAGGGGCCGATAAGAGGGACATGCATGCCTTCAACAATGAAGTCAGCTCCCAACACTGGCTGGGACTTCCACAAAACATCCTGAAAGCACTCCATCCAACCCCACATGTTCCTTTTCACAAGCAATTCTCCCCAGATATCTAACACTTACATTTTCATAAATTCTGGAGCAATGTTACAGAATTCTGTCATGTCTATAAAGGAAATGGACTAAAACCAAGCCCATATCCCAAGTCACCAGACCCTTCATGATCTTCCAGTCAGAAACTTCTTCTACCATTTTCTGCTCCTCATGCTGCTTTAGCCAAACTCTTGACTGCTCAGTCTTTCTGTTGTTTTGCTCTGATCTTTCCCCAGAACTTTGCTTGGCTGCCTGTGTCTCATCCCTCACATCCTCCAGCTCATATGTCACCTCTTTCAGTGGTCTTCTCAGGACACTCAATCTGGACACACCACCCATGTCCCTCCTCTTCCAGGATGGACTTTGCATTACAAAACCACAGTTGCCCTATTTCCCAGTCCTCACTATACTCTGCAAATACCTTGTGTATCATTTATGTGTTGTTTGTTCCTCTTCCTCCACTAGAGTAAATGAGTCCATAAGGCCAGGAGTTTATGGTTGCTATGGTGGCTAATGAATTGCGGTCACTGCTGATATCTTTACAGCCAGTTAGGCCTCTGGACCCAGGCTCACCTACTCTGAGACTCTATCACACCGCAGCAGACAAAGATGTGGTACGATCTTTCAATTTCACTTTCATGCTGGCAGAACAGATGTCATTGTTATGAGTGTGTATGCTCTGAATGATAAATGAAAATAACTGTGAATTGAGAATTCCAAGTTTCATTTGCATTCACGGGGTATTTAGTCTTTTTGTTTTTCTTTTTGTTACAGGAAGAAATTCATTTCAGATCATTTCCCATCTTAGAGTCCTGTGTCTTCAGCCCAGGGAAATTCTTATTCTACACTGTAGTTTTCATATTGACCCAGCAGGTGGATATTAACAAAAATAACCCTAGACACACATACGGTTAAGATGGGGGAGGAATGAAACAGATTGGTCACTCGCTACTGGAATGTTTTTTTAGACTGTAGGTGCCTCTAATGTCCAAACTCCAAGGTGCCCTTATTACACAATTTGGCATTAGTATTCAAGTTATTTTAAATTCAGGTTTTCTTTAAACATTTCTAGTAATCTCCCCCCTCCTCCTTTTTTTAAATTCTTCCAAAGCGTTGTTCCTCTTTCCAACCCTCTGATCCAGATACATTTTTTTCCTTAAATGTTTTTTGCAAGAGAACTGCAAAAGAGTTGACACTTGGCATGTGGTGATTCAAAAAATACACTGTCCCTTCTCACCACCCCTGATGTCTTTATCTGACAAAATCCATATGCTGTGTGATCACCATGGCAACTAAGTAGGATTGTAATTGCAACCCTGGAAAGCTAATTTTTTCACTCAAATTGTGGCATACGTTTAACCTGTCTGAAGTTTCAACAAATCATCATTTAATGACAAGTGTTTTGAAAGGTCTAATTTAGTGTGTTTGTTTGAAGGCACATTTCTTCCTTTTTTTAACTTAATAAACCAGCTCTAAAAAGAGGAGTGGGAGAGGCTACGATATTTTCTGACCTTACCTTACAAAATTATACCTGATCATTTTATAGCAGTACATTCTAACTGTGGGACTCCCTCCGAAGGGTACACAGACATCAACATCCGCAGATCTTGCAGTGAGAATCAAATAAGACTCTAAGGAGATACAGCCGTGGAGACAAAGGGTACTTAAGGTCCAAGTTCCAAACTCTTCCTTTCCACTTGTCACTGAGGAAATGCTGCCTCCTCTGTGACCAGTGATGTGAACATTCGGATTTAGTAGCTATTAAATTGAGGTTTCTCATCTAACGAACTTTGGCTTAGGTTACATTTTCCTTCTGTGCTTCTGGTTCCCCGTCATTTCTATGGTGTCAACTTAATTTTTCTAGATAGACGAAGTATTACTTTTGGAAAATCATATGGGTTCAGTCATCAGGTTCCCCTGGGATGTGTGAGGCATGAACTGGCCAGTGAGGAACCTCGTTCTGGACCCGCCAAGAATTACAGGCATTGCCCCCGAGGAGGCTAGGCTCTGGCCACCAGGAGCTTTGTGATGTTGAATAAAAAAAACAAAAACAAAAAAACACAGGAATGGAATTCAAAAGACTCAAGACTCTAATTCTGGCTCAGACAATTAGTTTCCAGTTGTGTAATCATAACTCAGTAGCTTAAAGTCGACAACTGGACAGCATGAGCTGTGTGTAGCCTTGAGTCCAGGCCTGAAGGATGTCAGCCTGAAGGATGCAGGGGTACTCTGACACGAGCCGACCTGCCCGAGGGGCAGAAATCTTCCAGGAGTGACCTCAGCCCACAAGAAAGGAAAATGAGGCAGCCCAGCAGAGTCCAAAGAGCAAAAGGTCAGTCAGGCAGGGAAGGGAAGTCTTGAACCCAGAACAGTATTAGACCGCATACATACATACAAATCCTCCCATATGTACAAATCCCTGCAATGCACCCTAGGACCGGGTCACAGCCCGCCAGAGAGCAAAAGACCAAAAAAAGCAAAACAAACAAAAGAGCCTTCTTGCGAGGGTGACCGCACCCCGCCCCTCTCCCCGATTCGGCTAGGATCTCCTGGGTTTATGTGGCTAAAGTCCTGGCCATATTTTCCATCACTTCTCCTTTACTGTCAAGTGTCCTGGTTCTGATCGTGAGGTATGTGATCACCTACTTTGTGGTGATGTTTCTGTAGGTGGAAGACAGCCAGGAGCTGGTGCCGTTTGGTACAATGTGCAACCGTAGAGCTCCTGGGGGTGAACTGGGGACTCCTCTCCCCTCTGCACGCACCCCCACCTTGGTGGCAGGTGATCCCTGAAACAGTGAGCTGAGGAACCCGGATGACCCGGAGCAAGGCTGGGAGGGATGGGGCCATGAGCATTACCACCCTCAGCAGAATGGGAGCCGAGGAGAAGGGCCGTGGCGGGGGGAGGGTGGAGACTGAGAGGCCAACGGGTGGGAGAATGCGGACTGTGCAGCCTGCAAACCCCGAGATGTGGTGGGGCCCTTGGTGGAGAAAGGATGGTGCTGTACGTAGTACCGCTGTAGTGAGGTGGTGGGACTGTAGGCCACAGATGTCCTAGCTCTGGGGCCCTCACACTTCTTCCGTCAGGCTCCTCAGGATGACTGAAGAAGCACATACAATTAGAAGGAGTGTAGGCTCGATGGTGGGGCTTCCTAGGTCGCGCAGTGGTAAAGAACCCACCTGCCAATGCAGGAGATGCAAGAGATGCGGGTTCGATCCTGGGTCGGGAAGAACCCCTGGAGAAGGGAATAGCTGCCCACTCCAGTACCCAGTAGCTTCCCTCATGGCTCAGAGGGTAAAGCGGCTGCCTGCGACGCAGGAGACCTGGGTTTGATCGCTGGGTTGGGAAGATCCTCTGGAGAAGGAAATGGCAACCCACTCCAGTACTCTTGCATGGAAAATTCTTTGGATGGAGGAGCCTGATAGGCTACAGTCCATGAGGTCACAGAGAGTTGGACACAACTGACCATGACTTCACATTCCTTTCCTTTCCTTTCTAGTATCTTTGCCTGGGAAAATCCCATGGACACAGGAGTCTGGTGGGCTATAGTCCATGGGGTTGCAAAGAGTCAGACACAAGTGAGCATGCAAGCAGTGCAACCCGCTCAGTGGTGCAGGCTTCATATCATTCTTGGGCTTTCAGACAGCACTCCCAGTGATGGTTGTTCACCTGGTCCAGCCACCATGCTCATTCCAGGCAGGGATCCTTCCTTGGGTACCAATTCCTGAGGACCCTTCTAGTGATTCCTCTTCTTTCCTCCCAATCTCCTGCCCACAAACCCAGGGATCATTCAGGTCTGGCCAAAACTATCCCCTTCCTACTTCTGATTTCTTCTCATCTAGACATTCTACCTAACCTTAGGAATCCTTTTTCCTCCAGCCTTAGATTTCATTAAACAAAGGTCCAAAAAAATGTGCAGACTAATTCTGGACACTCTCCCTACCTCGTGGCTCCCCATCCCTAGAAAACAGAGTTAATTTCCTGTTTAAAAGAAGAAAAGAGTTGGAAAATTATAAAAGAAAATATGATAACTCACATTGGATTTCTACTGCTGCTGTAACCAGTTACTATTAACTAAATGGCTTAAAACAATACAACATTATCTCACAGATCTGTAGGCAAGAATCCTGGTGGGTTCAGTTGGTTCCTCTGCTCAAAGTCTCATGAAAATCAAATCAAGGTATTGTGGGCTCCTATCTGGAGGCCCTGGGGTCCGATGAGGGGGAAGTCAACTTTTAGACTCATTCACGTTCTTGGTACAAATCAGTTCCATGTGGGAACCCTTTCCTTCTGGCTGTCAGCCCTACATTCTGCTTAGCTTCTAGAGTCACTCTCTCAGCTCATGCCCCCCTTAATCTTCAAAGACAGTAATAATAGATCAAATCCTGCACATATTTTGACTATCCTCTTCTGATGCATCCTTCTTTGCTTGCCAAAAGAGAAAGTTATCTGCTTTTAAGGGCTCAGTGGATTAGATTAGGTTCATCCAATTATCTACAATAATCTCCCCGTTTTAAAACTCTTAACCTTAATTATACATGCACAGTCTCTTTTGTCATGTACCATAACATGGTATATCACCAGATGATTGAGGTCCTGGCATCTGAAATTCTGACTATCCACAATTTCAACATCTGAAACAGTGACCAGTCACACTACTATTTAGCACCTTTTCAACCCCAGTTAAAGGGAAAATCCTGAAGAAACGAGCAAGGATATGCAAAATGAAAACGTCCACACACTAGAGTGGGATCAAATGACGTTTCAACAGAGAGACTGCTGTAACTTTGCAGGCAGAACTGTTGGCATAGATCCATTTCCCTACAGCCCTTGTCCAAAACTTGCATAATCTCTGCTGGAGAGGCCAGAGTGGGCCCCGGACAGTCCCAGGGCTTTTAAGAGCGGTGTGAGTCCTGCATAGGGCACCTTAGAAATCAGACCAACCAAGCTCACCAAACTCCATCCTCATTCCTGAAGTCCCAGCCCAGGAAGAGAATGGAAGAACAGAGCAGCAGGAATCAGAAGTCCATAGAACACCCAAGGGAAGGGGATCTAGAATGAGAATGAATTTTTATCAAAGTCTTTGTCATAATTTTTTTAGCATCGTATGATGCATGGCCAGGATTAGAGTGAATCTAAAGAGCTATGACGTTCTAATTAACCTTGGTGACTTTCTAGTGGCTGAGACTGGAAGCTCAGAAGGTAAAGAATCTGCCTGCAATGCAAAAGACCTGCGCTAGATCCCTGAGTAGGGAAGATCCCCTGGAGAAGGAAATGGCAATCCGCTCCAGTATTCCTGCCTGGAAAACGCCATGGACAGAGGAGTCTGGCGGTCTACAGTCCATATAGGGTCTACTTTCTAGTTTGGGCTCAGTGGTAAAGAATTTGTCTGCCAATGCAGAAGACGAGAGTTCGATCCCTGAGTTGGGCAGATGCCCTGGAGAAGGAACTGGCAACCCACTCCAATATTCTTGCCTGGGAAATCCCATGGACAGAGGAGCAGAATGGGCTACAGTCCATGGAGTCTCAAAAGAGTCAGACACGATTTGTCGACAAAACAACCACAACAAAAGGCCGCTTTAACCTTGACCTGTGTCTTCAGAAATCATTAACTGAGAGGATAGGATGCACTCAGTTGCCGTGATGGCGCCAAGCCAACTGAGTTTGAGACTTGGGTAGCTGGGAAACTGTGCGATATCCGCATTCTTTCACTTGAATTGAGTACATAAATTAGAAACTTGAAGGTGGAGGCCAGTGTGTTCTCAGGACAGTTATTAGAATTGCTTTTTCAGCGCTCTCCTCTCCAGCATTACCAAGTTGTTTTTGTTGGAAAGAAGGTAATTCATGTTTCAAATCTGCTGTCATTATAAAAGGAGTCACGGCTACAAGTCTAGACATTTATGATTATTTCACAAGGACTCATCCTTATGAAATAATCATTGTTTTATGCCAGCTGTAGTTTATTGATCTGATATGTGCCTGAAATTATTTAGAATTGGGAAAAAGGGCTTTCTTCTCTTTCCAGCCTATAGAGGAAAAATTGTCCTAGACTCCTGAAAATATAATAAGCCTCTGAAATTGGAAACACATTAGGGTTATATTTTTCATTTATTACAATCAGTTTAAAATATGTTCCAAATTCAAAGTTTATACTCCTCTCCCTCTTATTTATAAAGGAAAGAATTCTTCTACAGTTGTCTCCCGTTGTTAGTATTTTTTGTTTCTGCAAAATAAGAACGAAGAAGCAGAGAGAGGAGGTAAAGCAGGAAGAGGAGGGGGAGGGGAGGAAAATATGAAAAGGGAAGGGAGAAGAGGAGAGGAGGAGTGAAGCAAAAGGATTCTTTTTTGTTTGTTTGTTTTCATATTGTAATACTTTTACTGGTTGAGATGTACAAAAGACCTTTTCCCTAAACCATTTTATGAGTAAGTTGCCAGTAAAGGTGGCCATCACCCCCAATATTTTAATATATATTTGCTACACATTGGAAGGACTGATGCTGAAGCTGAAACTCCAATACTTCGGCTACCTGATGTGAACAGCCGACTCGTTGGAAAAGACCCTGCTGCTGGGAAAGATTGAAGGTGGGAGGAGAAGGGGGTGGCAGAGGATGAGATGGTTGGATGGCATCACCGACTTGATGGACATGAGCTTGAGCAAGCTCCAGGAGTTGGTGATGGACATGGAAGCCTGGTGTGCTGCAGTCCATGATGTCTCAAAGAGTTGGACACGACTCAGCGACTGAACTGACTGACTGACAAACAAGGGGATTCTAAGAGAAAAAAAAAATCAGAAAATTAATGTTTTTACATTACATCATTCTAATCCTCAAACCCCATTCAAGTTTGCCCATGGTTCCAATAATATTCTTTATAACTGGATTTTATCTATCTCCCATGAGCCGGTAGCTCATAGGTAGGAATACAGGAGTTAAAATATTTATGACAGTGACTATAGGGGTCACCAGCTAGTGAGGATGGGTCTAGAGGAAAAATTCTGATGTCCTCTAGCCTCAGCTTTTAATGGTGCTTCCATGATTCATTGTCTTATAACCAAATAATTTTGGGGATAGTTCATGGCAGATGTCTTTGGCTATATATCATTTTTATATGCTCTAGAAATTACTTTTTTTTAATCTGTTTTACAGATGAAAATGTTAAGTGTAGCTTTCAGGTGCTAATGCACTACATCTGTTAATATTGATAGGAAGGTATGTCCTCTGTGACTCAATAGTAACCTTTAATATTTATTTTATTGCTTATGCAAGATAATTCAGTGTTCTTCATTTTCTGTTGATGTATGTCGATGGTATTTTTCATTGCTTTGCCTTCCTAAAACTGTCTGTTGAAGGACATGATGATCAGCTCTACTGGGATGTGAATATAAGAAGGAATCTTGTATGAGAAGCTGGTTTATCTCCGATACTCTCCCCAAACTCTATAATTTGCCAAAATTAGATTCAGGGCATCCTTTTCGACCTCTGTGGGGGTCTCTTCTTTTTAGTTAATTGCAGGAACAGAACCCTAAAATGTTAACCTTTGAATGATTCCCTGTGTGTCTCCAGAGATTTCCTATGCCTTGAAGAAAAAGTTTTACCCCAATCCAGGTTGTCAAGATAATTCCAAGATAGTCTTCTTTTAAAAGTTCTATCATTCTGCATTCCACTTAAAATATGTAGTCCAGCTAAAATTGATTTGTGTTTATGGTGTGAGTAAGGATCGAATTCCATTTTTAAATGCTTATTTTTTTCAATTGAAAAATCTGTCTCTGCCCACTGATCAGCAACACCAGCTCTGAAATCAGTGAGATCTTACAGATGTGTGCTCCCAGGCTACCTAATCTTAATGTATTTAGTAATGATCTCTGAGTTCACATGAACTGAATTTCCTACTCTATTTTCTCATTTTGGGCCTCCCTAATGTCTCAGATGGTAACGAATCCACCTGCAATGCGAGAGACTTGGGTTCAATCTCTGAGTTGGGAAGATACTCTGGAGGAGGGCATGGCAACCCCCTCCAGTATTCTCGCCTGGAGAATCCCCATGGACAGAGGAGCCTGGTGGGCTACAGTCCATGGGGTTGCAAAGAGTCGGACACAACTGAGTGACTAAGCATACACACACACACACACACACACACACACACACTTTCTCTTTTAAGAGCAATACTGACTATTCTTGACCCTTTATTCCTCCACATACATTTTAGAATCAGTTCCTATAAAAATAAGATCCTTGTTAGGGATTGGATTAAAATTTTGCTTGCAATTGAATCGATGGGTCAGTTTGTTAAGAATTAACCTCATACTGATTTTGAATCATTCTATCTCTGAACAAGATATATCTTTTAGTAGCTGGATGCAGGCATGTCTTTAAATTTTTTTTGGTAAAATTTTAACATCTTCTACATAAAGTGACAGTGAAGAAAGCTGAGCGCCGAAAAATTGATGCTTTTGAACTGTGGTGTTGGAGAAGACTCTTGAGAGTCCCTTGGACTGCAAGGAGATCCAACCAGTCCATCCTAAAGGAGATCAGTCCTGGGTGTTCATTGGAAGGACTGAAGCTAAAGCTGAAACTCCAATACTTTGGCCACCTGATGTGAAGAGCAGACTCATTGAAAAAGACCCTGATGCTGGGAGGGATTGGGGGCAGGAGGAGAAGGGGACGACTGAGGATGAGATGGCTGGATGGCATCACCGACTTCATGGACATGAGTTTGAGTAAACTCCGGGAGTTTGTGATGGACAGGGAGGCCTGGAGTGCTGCAATTCATGGGGTCGCAAAGAGTCGGACACGCTTGAGCGACTGAACTGACGGACTGACTGACATAAAGTAGAAAAGCAGCTGGATATATTTTGGGGAAATATATACTTTTGATACTGTTATAAATAGTATCTTTTAAAATTCAATTCCCTGATGTATAGAAAAAATTGCATTTGGTGTTTGTATCTAGACAATTCTAAGGAACACAAAATATTCAGGAAATTCACTAAGCTTTCTTAGTAGCTGTAATACTTGATCTCAAATTCTTTGCTATTTTTCTGTACAGTTTTATTGTCAGCTAATAATGATAATTTTATTCCTTCTTTTCTATTTTATTTTTTTTCTTTTCTTACTGTGCTGCCTCTACTTCTAGTACCACCCTTAATAGAAGTTAACACGGAGGATTTGTGATGTTCTTAACTTAAAAGGAATATGTTGATGTATCCCATTGAGTGTGTGCTTCGTCGCTCATTCATGTCCGACTCTTTGCGACCCTATGTATGCTTTTTTTCTCTATCCTTATTTTGTCAAGCACTTGAATGTTACCCAGTTATTTTAACAAAATTACTGAGACTAGTATGTTAGTTTCTTCATTGAGCTGCTAAAGCAATAAAATATATTAATAGATTGTTTTATGCTAAACCACCCTTGCATTCCTGAGATAAACAAAACTTGGCCACCTTTTATATTCTTTGCTAGATTCAGTTTGCTAATGTATTTAAGATTTTTTCCATCTATTTTGTATTAACTAGGCTAGAAACTAAGCTGCTATAACAAATACACCCAAAATAGAGCAATGTGCATAAGATAGACATTTACTTTTCTCACCTAGTAATAGTCTGGAGTAGGTAAGTGGTTCATAGCTGGAGGGGCAGCTTCGTGGACTTAGTACTTGGCTTCCAAATCCTACCACCTCTCAGTCACTTAAAAGAGGGACAGAGTCCTGAACAGGGCTCCTTCTTTTTGTCTTTTTTTTTAAAAAACAGTTATTATTTTTTTATTGAGGTGTAGTTGATTTATAAAGTCATGTTAGTTTCAAGTATACTGCAAAGTGGTTCAGTTATACATACATATATAATGTATGCTTTTCAGATTCTTTTCACTTATAGATTGTTACAAGATATTGAATATAAGTCCCTGTGCTACAGTAGGTCCTTGTTATTTATTTTATATATAGCAATGTGTGTATGTTATCCCAAACTCCCAATTTATCACTCCCCCTGCCTTTGGTAACTGTAAGATTGTTTTCTGTCTGTGAGTCTGTTGCTGCTGAACAGAATTCTCAAAAATATGGCCAGAAAAATTGCCCTCCTTATCTCATTCAACCAAAGTTAATTCTATGACTACATATAGATGCAAGGGAAGCAGAAAAATATTTTCTCAGGCTGGGTAGTCATGAGCCCAGGTTACATGCAGTTCCATATGAGTTTCCATTACTAAAAGAAACAAAAGTAGGTAGATAGTTAACATTTTCTAATACATACCATTATGAGAAAGAATTAATTATAATTTTCTTTTTTGTGCAGTCCTTGTCTCAGGTATTGACATCAAGATCACGTTAGTTCCCCAAGAAAGTGAGTTTGGCAAATGTTCTGGTTTTCTGCTCTTTGGTATAATTTGGGTATAATTTTGATACAATCTGGGTCAAGAAGACCCCTTGGAGAAGGGTATGGCATCCCACTCCAGTATTCTTGCCTGGAAAATTCCATGGACAGAGGAGCCTGGCAGGCTACAGTCCATGGGGTCACAAAGAGTTGGACACGACTGAGCAGGCACACACAAGTGCTCACCACATGCATACATGTGGATGATGCATATAACACGTATGTGTGCACATAGGTATATGTTTGCCTGGGTGTGTTTATATATGAAGGTTTTTTTAGCTCTAGTCACTGAGAAGATACAAAGAGACTCCAATATTGTGATCACCCCTGGCACCCTAGTCTTAGATATAATTCCATGCCTTACTAAAAGAAACGATGGCCCTGCTGAGAAGAGGCTGAGTCCAGGTTTTATCTGAAAATATTTTTACTTTATTTTTGAAAGATATTGTCGCTCAGTTCAGTTCAGTCACTCAGTCGTGTCCCATTCTTTGCAATCCCATGGACTGCAGCACCCCAGGCATCCATGTCCATCACCAACTCCTGGAGCCTACTCAAACTCACGTCCACTGAGTCAGTGATGCCAAATAACCATCTCATCCTCTGCCGCCCCCTTCTCCTCCCGCCTTCAATCTTTCCCAGCATCAGGATCTTTTCAGATGAGTCAGCTTTTTGCATCAGGTGGCCAAAGGATTGGAATTTCAGCTTCGGCATCAGTCCTTCCAATGAATGTTCAGAACTGATTTCCTTTAGGATTGACTGGTTTGATCTCCTTGCAGTTCAAGGGACTCTCAAGAGTCTTCTCCAACACCACAGTTCAAAAGCATCAGTTCTTTGGCGCTCAGCTTTCTTAGTAGTCCAACTCTCACATCCATACATGACTCCTGGAAAAACCATAGCTTTGACTAGACGGACCTTTGTTGGCAAAGTAATGTCTCTGCTTTTTACTATGCTGTCTAGGTTGGTCATAGCTTTTCTAATTTCATAGCTTTTTAATTTCATGGCTGCAGTCACCATCTGCAGTAAGTTTGGAGCCCAAGAAAATAAAGTCTCTCACTGTTTCCATTGTTTCCCCATCTATTTGCCATGAAGTGATGGGACCAGATGCCATGATCTTAGTTTTCTGAATGTTGAGTTTTAAGCCAACTTTTTCTCTCTTCTCTTTCACTTTCATCAAGAGGCTCTTTAGTTCTTCACTTTCTGCCATAAGGGTGATGTTATCTGCACATCTGAGGTTATTGATATTTCTCCTGGCAATCTTGATTCCAGCTTGTGCTTCATCCAGCCCAGCGTTTCACATGATGTACTCTGCATATAAGTTAAATAGGCAGGGTGACAATATACAGCCTTGATATACTCTTTTCCAGATTTGGAACCAGTCTATTGTTCCATGTCCAGTTCTAACTGTTGCTTCTTGAGCTGCATACGGATTTCTGAGGAGGCAGGTGAGGTGGTCTGGTATTCCCATCTCTTTAAGAATTTTCCACAGATTTTTGTGATCCACACAGTCAAAGGCTTTGGCATAGTCAATAAAGCAGAAGTAGATGTTTTTCTGGAACTCTCTTGCTTTCTTGATGATCCAACGGATGTTGGCAATTTGATCTCTGGCTCCTCTGCCTTGTCTAAATCCAGCTTAAGCATCTGGAAATTCATGGTTCGCATACCATGAACATGAAATTCATGTTCACATACCACATAGCCATGTTGAAGCCTGGCTTGGAGAATTTTGAGCATTACTTTGTTAGCATCATTTGAAGAATTAATGGCTAAGAGTTGTCTCAGTTTTATGCTATTTACAATATAACTACTGCTTTATACTATTTATATTGAACAGAACAGACAAACACAACTCATGGTAGCAAACTGTACAACACCAAAGACAAAAATAAAAGTAGCACTTAACAAAAATAAATTAATATTTAATAAAAATAAAACATCAAAGTAACAATGGAACATAGAAAGATACATGTCAACCTAGGTTGACTTTTACGCTGTTAATTTTGAGAAGTAAGCTCAATCAAATTGTTAATTTTACTAGGTCATTTGCTCCACCTCTTTTGCTTTTAAGATGTTATTTTTGTCTTTGATGTACAGTTTGTTACCATGAGTTGTAGCAAGATATTATTTTGAACTTCTAAGATATTATTTTGAACTTCTCACTGTTATTTTATACTACTTGATTTGTCTTTCATACTTGCCATCTCTTTGTCTCTCTGTGTTTTATTCTGTATAATTTTTTAGATCTAGTTTCAAATTAGTAATTCTCAGCTATAAACAAAAACTTTTAACAGCCGAGTTTTTAATTTCAAAAGCACTTCATATATTTTCTGGAAGTTCTGTTTTCATTGTTTTTCAAATGTTCAGTGTTTTTTTGTTTCATTCTCATTTTATTCATGTTTTCAAACCTGCTGGCTTTTAGCTCCTCTGTCCATGGAATTCTCCAGGCAAGAATACTGGAGTGGGTAGTCATTCCCTTCTCCGGGGACTCTTCCCAATGCAGAGATTGAACCTGGATCTCCTGCATTGCAGGAAGATTCTTCACTCTCAGAGCTATCAGGGAAGTCCTTTGTATACATACTAAACATAAGCATTTTATATTCTATACTTGACAGTTATGACACCTAAAAACTTTGAAGGTCTAATATGACTGTCCTTTCTGAGCTCTATGCTCTTGATGCTCTCCATTTTGTGGTTTTATTTTCTTTCAGTCTCATGAGAGGAAGGTCATTTCTGGTTCTTCCATACACTGAGCATAAAGGCCATTCAAGTGCCTCCTTATGCGAGATCTCATATTAGAGACTTTAGGTGGATTCTGGCTTTCTTTGTCTCCTGCCCTGTATATTTCATAAGACCATGAGCTGATGTTCAAGTTCATTTTGCTGGTAAATGCCCTCAAAGACTCTCTTGTCTTCAGTATATGACATACCTCTTTAGGTTCCTAGTTTCACCAAGTTTTGGCCTTTCAGTCATTAACAACTTTTAGTATATTATTTAGAAAATTTTAGTTGTTTTCAGCAAAAGGATCAGTGAAGGAAGATATTTGGTCCATTATACTGCTCAAGACTTCTAGAAGTCCCCTGAAATATTTTAAATAGCTTGATAAACTTCATATATTATTGCATTTAAAAATATTTAAAATGGAAAACTAGAAAATCACTGATTTAATCTAATATGCCCCTTGTCACCAAGGAAGAAATAATAGTAGCAATAGCAGGGCCATGTCTCACTTCTGACCCAGCTCTAGTGTTTTCTGTAACGGGGGTGCTTGCAGAGGAAAAGGGGGTGGGATTTAATGTCCCTGTATAGTAGAGTGTGTGGGACTTCCCAGGTGGCTCAGTGGTAAAAAGTCCACGTATGATGCAGGAGACTCCGGAGATGCTGTGATCCCTGGGTCGGGAAAATCCCCTGGAGGAGGAAACGGCAATGCACTCCGGTATTCTTGCCTGGAAAATCCCATAGGCAGAGGAACCTGGTGGGCCACAGTCCATAGGGTCACCAAGAGTCAGACACAACTGAGCACAAATACAAGCATAGTAGAGTTTATGCGTAATTCTTTGGGGACACGCAGAGACACTTTCTGTCCATGTACAACCTTTGGTCCCTGAAACACTCAGCCCCAGCATTCCTTACAGGTGCATTCTTAAGACAAATCCTGAGGCTGAGAAATTCAACAAAAGTTAGTGACACACAGACACCTGAATTCTACCAACTACAATATTTAGTTAGACTCCTCTTTTGTTAAATAATATCTCCAGAGCATTAAGTGATATAAATGATAATTAAATAATGTGTCATAAAAGTTTCCATGTGATATTGTCTTTAAAAATGTGCATTACCCAGTAAATGTTTGTACCATAGTTTGACCAGTGTTTCATTTCTAGCACACTCATTGTTGCTTCTAACCCTTGACTCTTACAAATTGAGCCACTGTGAATGTCCCTGTAGTTCATCTTTACTTAGTATCTTTAATCATTTGCATAGAATAAATTCCCAGAAGTTAAGTTGTGAGGTCAGAGGGCATGCATATTTATAAGGCTTGATATATCCCGCCCCACTGTCTTCCTGAGGGCTTGTGCCAATTTACCTTCCACCAGTGCCCCAAGGAAGTGCAGTGATGGAGGTTGGCTTTTTAAAGTGACATATTCAGAGATCTTCCTCTGATTACTTTCTAATAAAAATTATTGCACCAGACTTTGTCTCTGGCTCCTTCTCTAGTCTAAATTTATAACAGATATATTACAGTACTCTCAGCATTATGCCTGCTTAAAGATCTTATGTAATATAGGCTTCCCTCCCCTTTCACTTATTTGCAAAAATTGAATAGTATAGTGTTAATGCACTTTCCTAAGTTATTGACATATTTTTGCTTTGACAAAACCCCAACCATCACCTGGTGACTAGTAGCCTGTGGCGTTTTTCTAATTAATTAGAACTGCATAGTATTACTGCAACAAATGAACAAATGATTTTCCTATTGCTATCTCCTTGAGTTATTCTGCTTTTTCACAGACCCACTGGTGGTGACTCATCTCGAGTCCCCTGTAGCTAACATGAATTAGTAAGGGATATGGCTCTTTTGACACTAATTCTACTTGGCTTTGATCGCATGGGAATCCAATGATACGATTTCTAGCAGATAACATTGAAAGACTGATCTTATAAACAGGCGACTGGCTTCCCAGCATGGTTTTAAATTTGTTTTCACTTAATAGGACATAGGATATTTGTGCACTGGATCGCTCACAGTCCCTGGTTAAATCCTCCTGCCTTATTGTGCCTGCTTTTGACACTATGCTCTGCAAAATGGCATTTCTATATAAAGAGCTTTTGGCCAGAGGGCAGCATACCAGCTAGCACATATTTGAAATGGCTATTTCTTTCTCACCATGAATGAAATGGTATTTTAAGCACACGTAACTCCTTCACAAGCTAACATCTGTCAATTGCACGTGTAGCTTCATCAGCTGGGAATTGAAGCCTATTCATAACACTTCTGTTTGCAAACTTCTGTCATCAAGGCTGTTCAGGTTGAAAGTTCTATTGCAAAGAGAAGCAAAGGTTTGAATGCTAAAGAGGATCTGATTTAAGTTAACATTTAGAAATTACAAGGGAGTGACAGTTGCTAGAAAGCCCCCTTTCTGAGTGAAATTTGGGGAATTTGGACATGGGGTTGGGTTTGAATTATTGCTGACCTTATGAAAGCTTTCCCTGATAGTTCAGTTGGTAAAGAATCTGCCTGCAGTGCAGGGGACCCCGGTTCGAGTCCTGAGTAGCTTGGGCTTCCCTTGTGGCTCAGCTGGTAAAGAATCTGCCTGCAATGCAGGAAACCTGGGTTCAACCCCTGGGTTGGAAAATCCCCTGGAGAAGGGAAAGGCTACCCACTCCAGTATTCTGGCCTAGAGAATTCAATGGACTGTACAGTCCATGGGGTCACAAAGAGTCAGACACGACTGAGCGACTTTCACTTTCATTTATCAAAGCTTTACTTTTCTCAGACACTGGATTTTTTTTTCTGGTTGTTCATGTTGCTCATTTGGTTACAATGAAGGTCTTACTTTTATGTTGACTTTCCTTGTGGATTTGAGCCTGAGAGTATGAGGAATACTGAATCTATACAAAGTCAGTCCCATAAGAACTGAGTCAGAGAAAGGAGGCAGATAATTACTCTTAATTTGGTGTGAAATTGCACACAGAATCATAAATATAAATGTGACCTGTGAAAATGAAGCATAGAGAGAATTTATACACTGGGAGTGGGAATTTAGACAAAATGCTTCTACATATTTTTAAGGTCCTCTTACTGTGTCATTTGTATAATGATATGTTTTTATTGTAGAATTACAGCCTATACATTTTTTGCTGTTCTTCTCCTTTGGAAGCAGTTAAGTAGTTATTTTCAGGCCAAGGTTACAGAATTTATTTAAGTAATACTTAAGAGCAATGCATAAGAATTACTTGCAGGATTTGTTTAACATGCAGATTAGGGGGTGGTATCCCCCATGATTCTAATCCTTACACCTTGAGTGGAGCCTAGGAATCTACCTTTTAAGAAGCATCCCAAGAAATTCTGATTTTGGTGATCCCTAGGAACAAAACACTATTAAAAGTACAATATTTTTAAAAAGATAAAACTTAAGGAATAAAATTCAGTTTTGTAGAGTATGTAAATGGGAATCTTGTTTTCCTGCATAATTTACTTTTGTAATAAAGGAGTGTGATTTCAGTCCTTATATCTTAAGAAGAAAGGCAGATGCACTACGTATGTTGTTGGGGGACCAGGGCTCCTTGAAGGCCACCCCATCTGGGATTTAGAGGTGACCTTACTAAGTAAGGGCTTCCCGGGTGGCGCAGTGGTAAAGAATCCAAATGCAAATGCAGGAGATGCAAGAGATACAAATGTAGGAAATGTTCAATCCCTGTGTCAGGAAGATCCTATGGAGTAGGAAATGGCAACCTACTCCAGTATTCTTGCCTGGAATATTCCATGGACAGAGGAGCCTGGCGGGTTACAGCCCATGGGGCTGCAAAGAGTAGGACATGACTGAGCACACACCTTTACCTTTTTTTTTTATTTTACTATGTAAACATCCTGCTTCTCTCTTTCTTTCCTCCTCTCCAAATGGGAAAAGCAAGCAGAAACTTTCTTCCACCTGGAGACACTGAATGTAAAGCAAAACAATCTTGAAACTGGTTTATCAATTCAAACTGGTGCCGTTGTATCCAATACCAGGATACTGCTCAATTCTTCCCAAATTACTGGAATTTAATAGACCATCATCCTAAGTGTACAGGCTTTAATGTCAGACCCTAAACTCTGTCATTGTTATCTCTCAGAAGCTTTGAAAGGTAATGCAAGGTCACAGTCACATTATATGTAAACCTACCCTGAAAGATATCACCTTAAAGGTTGCAAGAAAAAGAAATTTCACAGCTTCCCTTGGCAGTTCTGTGTTGCAGGGTTTGCAGTCTTTCAGCAGAATCTTTCTGAGTTCTTAATCCAAGTTGTGTGTGCTGCACTGGCCTGTTCTTGAGAGAAAGGGGAAAATTACTCACCACAGCTCACACTCCTTTCAACACACTGAGAAGTATTAAGCTTTCTTTGGTTCTTATTGGTGTGTTAATGCAAAATATGAAGGCAATTCCTTTGGCCTTTTCACATGAAGCCACGGGAAACACCCCATCTACATTTTGTTCTGGTTCCTTTTCATTCCAGACACTTATGTGTAACTTGATGATGACGATGACTATTGCAACTATTGCACGTGGACTCTTTCCTGAAACTTTCTATCTGTAGTTGAGTAAATGTTCTTGCAGACCTTTAAAGAACTCTACTAAGTCGATCAGGAAGTTGTCTTCATTAGTCTGGTAGTGTGACCTCAGCAAGCCAGTTTGGTCTCCCTGGTTCTCAATTTTCTCCATTTGAGGGGTTTGACCTAGCTTCTTGTGACTGTTTCTTTACAAACGCTTCAAGTTCTTTATTGTAGAAAAAGGATGGTTTTGTCCCCAGAGTCGTTTTGTGATCATAAAGGACTCCTTTTTTGGTAAAGTGCATTGTTAGTTCCTTGCCCTTTTTCTATTTTCTGATGTAATATCTTTTCTGGTGATGAGAATTTTCTCTTGTGAAAGAAAGGAAAGAAGGAGGGGAGGGAGAGAAGAGGGGAGGGAAGGAAGGGGAGTAGAAGAGGAAGGGTAGAAAAAGAAACAAGGGAGGAGTGGAAAGAAGGAAAGACAAGAGTAGTCAGCAATAGCTAGTGGCCATAGATATCGCAGATACACAGGTGAAATTTCTACCTGTTCAGTGCTTGAACATATTCTGTACCTGAGGGCAGATTGATGTCCTAGGATCATTTCCTAGAATATATACATGTGTGTGTGTGTGTGTGTGTGTGTGTGTGTGTGTATTCACTCCAATTTTGTATGTATGTATGTATGTATGTATATATATATATACACACACACACACACATATATATATATGTATATATATATATTTTTTTGGCCAGAAGGCATGTGGAATCTTAGTTCCCCAATCAGGGATTGAACCACACCCTGTGCATTGGAAGGCAAAGTCTTAACCACTGGATCAACAGGGAAGTCCCATATATTATATATATGTATAATTGAGTCTCAATAAAACAAAAGGCCTTGTTTGCCAGATTCTTCATGGTTTGTAGGACTTTACTCTCTGTCCCAGGTCCTGGTGAGATATTTGATGGATCTATGCTATTTCTTTTGATGCTCCTCTATTCAGCATCTGTTTTTATTCATAGATTTAAATTTCACAAACGGCATGAATAGCCTGCTAAGATTTTCCTTCATACCTGTTTGTCTTTTTCAAATGGAGAAACCCAGAGGTTTTCCCGAGGCAGTACCACAGGACCGCCCTGTGTGCGGAGATCTCAGTGTGGCCTTGAAGAACGCTTTGGCCTGAACATTTTCAGCGTTCCTATGACTTAAAAACATACTGAGGTTACACCATTCCGAGTCACAGAATAGGCATATAGATTAGAAGCTACTTCTCAGACGGTAAAGAATCCAGCTGCAATGTGGGAGACCTGGGTTCGATCTCTGGGCTGGGAAGATCCTCTGGAGGAGGGCATGGCAACCCACTCCAGTATTCTTGCCTCAAGAATCCCATGGACAGAGGAGCCTGGTGGGCTACAGTCCATGGGGTCGCAAAGAGTTGTACTCGACTGAGCGGCTAAGCATAGCACATATGGTCATCATGGCCCAGTAGACAGTTTCTCCAGAAATGGTAGGAGACCAAAAGATTGCATGCATGGGAATGTCTACAGATCTGAATAGATAAACTATTTTCTACCGGACTGTAGAAGGTTACTCTGGACTTTGCCTTCTGACTCCAGATTACTGAAAACTGATTCTGAAGGAAAGTTTACTCTGGTATTAAATCGACTGAAACTGATTCCTCGAATGATCTGACAATTCATATCCTTTGCCATCAGACGATCTTGATTACTGAGAATTCTTGACAGTGTGTCTCTAGAAACAGTACATGAATTAAAGTGCTAATGGACCAGCACTGGAGTCCCTGCTTCTCGGCAGGGAAGATGCTCCTCTGCATTTGCCTGGCCCATTGCTGACCCTTCTGCATCTTCTCTCCAAGACACTTAAACATTGATTAGTTGACCTAATTCCCTGAGGACTCATCTGAGTCATAAGGTGGAGAAAAATAAATTAGGCATCATATAGACTCAGGTAGCTTCAGGTGATCTTTCGATAGCCAACGTTAGAAGCTAGAAAGATCCTCCAAGAAATGTATGCCTTGATGGGTTAACAAGTGTTTCTTTTCTCTTCTAACTAGCTTTTCCTCCTTTGGTTCCTGAAACCCAGTGACACTGTGATTTGCCACAAAGGTTGTATTTGTGCCCACAAGGTCAATGTTTGAAAGTCTGATTGCCTGTTGTACTGCAACCTGACAAAATTAGTAAGATCTCAAAAGTTGGTTATTGTAAAGTTTCTTGTTTCAGCAAGAAGTACGCAGTAAGAATTTTAGGCTTGGGGTTGTACCCAGCCCCTTAATTGACTATTATTATTATTTAGCCCAGATTTTTTCCCCTGGTACCCTGTATCCTTGAATAGTCTCTGGGACATTGTAGTAAAGAAACACTAGCAGTGTTGTTGGAACTTTATGAAACCAGGAGCTTTAAATCACCTACAAATATACAGCCAGCTTCCAGGATATCACTGCAAGACAATATGTTTAAAATTTCATTGTTGTTAAGGATTTAGCCAGGCAACTTTTATTCTGCTTTAATTAATGTAACTACCTACTCACCACTGTGGAAAATTCAGAGTTGGACAGTGCTGCACTGATTGTGCAGAACCTCAGTCGAGACTTGCTTTTTTTCCTACATACTTTATGACACTGTTTTGTCTAGACGTCTGTGTCCTCGTTGCCCTCAGTTATAGCATTTATTGCCAAATCACTTTAACGACTTATCTCCTTCATTCAAGACTCTTGTCCAAAAGAGTTTGAAAGGGAGCAGACTGTCTATCTTTCCTCTTTCAGAATGTTGAAGACACAGGCATGGTATGAATAAAGTAAACAGTGTTTCCTAAATTGCATGTCATGTGTCTTGATTAAAATACATATGGGGATCCCTGTAACCGCTCCAACCTTCACTTCAGAGCCCCATCATAAAAGTTTAGCCAACTATATTTCACAGGACATATCTACTGAGTCCCAAATATTATAGAGGTAAACAGACTCCCTAAAACTCTACATCATATCACCTGGTCTGACCCAGGCAATCTTGTGGAATCTAATGATTCCAATAAAATGATGCCATAAAATATTGAAGGAGTCTGATTTTTTAAAACACTTTTCCTGGTATGAATACTGTACAGGCTCATTCATTTGGCCATTCTACGAGACACCATCAGCATCTATAAATTGATTAAATCATATTATTATAATAAGAATAGCTAATCTAAGAATGGGCTTCCCAAGTGGCCCTAGGGGTAAAGAACACACCTGCCAATGCAGGAGACATAAGAGAAGAGATGGAGGTTTGATCCCTGGGTTGAGAAGATTCCTTGAAGTGGGAAATGGCAACCCACTCCAATATTCTTTCCTGGAGAATCCCATGGACAGAGGAGCCTGGTGGGTTACACTCCATAGGATCGCAGAGGCAGACACAACTGAAGTGACTTAGCACGCACATACACACACACACACAATCTAAGAATATGCCAGGCACTATTCTGAAATTCTGACAATGGTTCTAAACTGGGTACTGCTACCCTTCCCGTGAAAATGAAGGGAACAAGCAGAAAAGTATGTGTAATGAAAGAAAGGCAGCTATGCCCTCCACCATTATCATAGGAAGGTCTTTATTTATTTTTTAATTGAAGTATAGTTGATTTACAATATTATATTAATTTCAGATGTGCAACACAGTGATTCAATATTTTTATAGATTATACTCCATTTAAGGTTATTATAGGGAGTGCTTTGGTGGTTCAGTGGTCAAGATTCAGGTCTCTCAATTCAGCCTCTTGTCAGGAAATTGAGATCCCACAAGCTGCACTGTGAAGCCAAAAAATAAATAAATAAATAAATAATAAAATAGAAAGTAATGGCTTTATTTCCTTTCCTTTATAACATACCCTTGTTGCTTATTTATTTTATACATAACAGCTTGTACCTCTTAATCCCATATCCCTAACATGCCTCACCCCCTTCCCTCTCCCCAGTGGTAGCTACTAGCTTGTTCTCTATTTTTGTGAGTCTATTTCTGTTGTGTTATATACATTTGTTTTGTTTTCTTTTTTAGATTTTACATATAAGTTATAATATAGAGTTTTTGCTTTCTCTGTCTGACTTACTTCACTAAGTATAATACTTTCTAGATCCACCCACATTGTTAGAAACAGCAGAATTTCATTCTTTGTATAGCTGAGTAATATTCCATTTTATATATATATATATATATTACATCTTCTTTATAATATATATACAACATCTATACTTATGTATATTTGTTTTTTTTTCTTTTTTAGATTTTACATATAAGTTATAATATAGAATGTTTGCTTTCTCTGTCTGACTTACTTCACTAAGTATAATACTTTCTAGATCCATCCACATTGTTAGAAATAGCAGAATTTCATTCTTTGTATAGCTGAGTAATATTCCATTATATATATATTAAATCTTCTTTATTATATATATACAACATCTATATTTATGTATATATATATACACAAAATTCATTCCAATCCCAAAGAAAGGCAATTAAAGAATGTTCAAACTAATGCACAGTTGCACTCATCTCAATTCAGTTCAGTTCAGTCGCTCAGTTGTGTCTGATTCTTTGCGACCGCATGGACTACAGCAAGCCAGGCCTCCCTGTCCATCACCAACTCTTGGAGTTTACCCAAACTCGTGTCCATCGAGTCAGTGATGCCATCCAACCATCTCATCCTCTGTCATCCCCTTCTCCTCCTGCCTTCAATCTTTCCCAGCATCAGGGGCTTTTCAAATGAGTCAGCTCTTCATATCAGGCGGCCAAAGGATTGGAGTTTCAGCCTCAACATCAGTTCTTCCAATGAACACCCAGGCCTGATCTCCTTTAGGATGGACTGGTTGGATCTCCTTGCAGTCCAAGGGACTCTCAAGAGTCTTCTCCAACACCACAGTTCAAAAGCATCAATTCTTCTGTGCTCAGCTTTCTTTACAGTCCAACTCTCACATCCACACATGACCACTGGAAAAACCATAGCCTTGACTAGACGGACCTTTGTTGACAAAGTAATGTCTCTGCTTTTTAATATGCTGTCTAGGTTGGTCATAACTTTTCTTCCAAGGAGTAAGCGTCTTTTAATTTCATTGCTGCAATCACCATCTGCAGTGATTTTGGAGCCCAGAAAAATAAAGTCAGCCACTGTTTCCACTGTTTCCCCATCTATTTGCCATGAAATGATGAGACTGGATGCCATGATCTTAGTTTTCTGAATGTTGGGCTTTAAGCCAACTTTTTCACTCTCCTCTTTCACTTTCATCAAGAGGCTCTTTAGTTCTTCTTCACTTTCTGCCATAAGGGTGGCATCATCTGCATATCTGAGGTATTGATATTTCTCCCGGCAATCTTGATTCCAGCTTGTGCTTCATCCAGCCCAGTGTTTCTCATGATGTATTCTGCATATGAGTTAAATAAGCAGGGTGACAATATACAGCCTTGACATACTCCTTTTCCTATTTGGAACCAGTCTGTTGTTCCATGTCCAGTTCTAACTGCTGCTTCCTGACCTGCATACAGATTTCTGGAAGTTCACGGTTCATGTATTGCTGAAGCCTGGCTTGGAGAATTTTGAGCATTACTTTACTAGCATGTGAGATGAGTGCAATTGTGTGGTAGTTTGAGCATTCTTTGGCATTGCCTTTCTTTGGGATTGGAATGAAAACTGACCTTTTCCAGTCCTGTGGCCACTGCTGAGTTTTCCAAATTTGCTGGCAACACTCACCTTGTAGTCCCTTGGACTACAAGGAAATCAAACAGGTCAATTGTAAAGGAAATCAGTCCTGAATATTCATTGGAAGGACTGATGCTGAAGCTGAAGCTCCAGTACTTTGACCACCTGATGTGAAGAACTGACTCATTTGAAAAGACCCTGATGCTGGGAAAGATTGAATGCGGGAGGAGAAGGGGGCGGCAGAGGATGAGATAGTTGGATGGCATCACTGATTCGATGGACATGAGTTTGAGTAAGCTCTGGGATTTGGTGATGGACAGGGAAGCCTGGCATCCTACAGTCCATGGGGTCTCAAAGTGTTGGACATGACTGAGTGACTGAACTAAACGGAACCAGCATTACATTAGCATTTATCTTCAACTGGTTTCCATTACAAATGTAAACATTGGAACTACAGTGGAGAATTCCTAGATTTATTTATTCTTCTGTTGTTGATACTTGGGTTGCTTCCATATTTTGGCTATTTTAAATAATGGGAAGAATATTGGGGTGCCTGTACCTTTTCAAATTCATGTTTTCATTTTCTTTGAATATATCCCCAGGAGTGGCATTGCTGGATCATGTTGTATTTCTGTTTTTAGTTTTTTGAGGACCCTCCATACAGTTGTCCATAGTGACTGCACCAGTTTACAATCTTAACAGCATACTAGAGTTTCCTTTGGTCCACATCCTCGTCAACATTTGTTGTTTGTACACTTTTTGATGATAGCCAATTTAATGGGAGTGAGATGATATCTCACTATGGTTTTGATCTGCATTTCTCTGTTGGTTAGTGCTGTTGAGCATTTTTCATGTGCCTGTTGGTCATCTGCACATCTTCTTATGGGGAAGTCTTTTTTAGATTCAAATGTTTCCTTAGTTCATTTATTCATTCTTTTTTTTTTTTTCTTTTTAGCACTGGTAAAGCTATCCTCTAATTTCTTATTGGTTACTTCCTAGAAACACTCCTCATTTCAGTACCTGATCCTCTCAGGAAAGCTAAGTTGGTCCAACACAAAGCCTGGGGTTACTGCCACCAGTTAGCTTTCTCTCCGTGCAGCCTGTCTAGGACATCCTCAGGTGTGTTTTATAGAATTCCCCTTTGCAGTTTCCTCGTCGAAGATCCCATATGAAGTAAAAGAAGAAACTAATTTCCTCCTCAGATTTCTGTGCTCCTGGGAAACTTTCTCTTGAACCATTTTTTAATTAGACAGCCCTAAGCTAGGAATTTCTGAAATTCTGCTTCTTGCTGTAGTTGACTTTGTTCAGGGCACGCAGGGATGGTCACAGAGTGTAACATGCAGATGTCTACAAAGATCACTGCTCATTCTGTTGACCTGTTTAAGCTCTGGCAATTTCCTTGCCACTAGGTCCTTGCTAAGTGGGCAGCAGTCCTACTAAAGGGGAGTTTGGTGTGGAGGCAAGTGTCCATGATCGTCCAGTCCAAGGTTATCAAATTACTAATTTTTCTGCTGCCTAAGGTGAACCAAAGGACCAAAAGAAAAGCCTGGAGGGAGGGGATATATGAACCCAGGTCTCACCTAAGGTGAACCAAAGGATCAAAAGAAAAGCCTAGAGGGAGGGGATGTATGAACCTGGGTCTCCCACATTACAGGCAGATTCTTTACCATCTGAGCCATCAGGGAAACCCCGCAAGGTGAACCAAAAGACTGAAAGAAAAGCCTAGAGGGCGGGGATATATGTCTATGTGTAGCTGATTCACTTCTTTGTATAGCAGAAATTAACACCACATTGTAAAGCAATTCAACTTCAATTAAAAAAAAGAGAAAAGCCTATTTTTTTAGTCTTTACATTATTTATAACATCCTTCTTCCTCATTCCTCCCCCTTCAACTTGTTATCCTTTATTTCTGGAATGGAATTAAATAGTGGATTCTCTATCATAGGCATAACCTATTTCCATAAGGTTGAAGTAACCTGTTTAACAAATATTTCATTAGGGAGAATAAAAAAAGGTAGACTCAGAAATTTCAGTAAAAGTTTGTTATATAACTTTAAATGCTTTAGAATAACGTCACAATATCCGCTTAAAATAAGATCGGTCCTTTGTGAAAGATGTTATTAGTGAAATCCTTGAAGCAAGTGGTGGAAAATGGCTTTTTCATTACTTCAAAGGCAATATTAAAGGACCATGAAATTCAAAGCTCCTGGTTTTATCACAGACATTTTTATGTCAGGATTTAAACATTTTCCCACTCAACATTCTTCTAACAGCTATAGTTTTACAGGAAAGAATTGTTATAATTGGCTTGGATCATATTATGATTATTAAATGATAGACATCAATTAAACTGATATTTAAATTGAAGATATTCATATCAGATAAGAGGAAAGTATGATTATAATTAAAAACGTAAAACGTGTAATCTGCTTTGGGAGTACACTTGAAACCATGTGATTATTTGTTGGAATATAAACTGTCACAAAAATTCTTCTGCCTATTTCCACCTTGCTCACTGTCACTAAGCATGAATAAAATGTTTCATACATATTTTCCTTAATCTTAATATGATTATGGGGGTGCTTTATGTAGATGATCATGTTGAGGCTGTATCACTGAGGAATAAAAAGAAGTTGGAAATGATAACCCGGGATCACTCTTGTGAATGCAGAGTTGTCAATGCACTTAAATTCCCCAGAGTTAGCCTTTTGGTTCCTGGGATTTTGACATGTGTTATTATTGTAGCATTAGCAGTAATATAACAATACAATTATCATGTGCTTGCTAAGGATTTAGGGACTTAGCAGTTGTGCATATAAATTGCTTTTATGGATATTAAAAAGTCTAAAACCCGTTAAATAGCAACATTTATAAGTTTAAAGTATTATCTTCTTACTTACTGGGGATCAGAGAAGCTCAAAGAAATCAGATTCAACAGATGTTAATATTAATACTTTGTTAAACAAAAATACTAAGACCACAATGGGATTATTTCATCATGTTCATACATCTTTTCACTTGGAAATTCTTGAATATAAGAGAGTTCTTTATTTACGTGTGTCTGTGTGTCTATTCATCCGTAACTAAAATATGAGCAGATGCCATTTTTTTTTGTTTTTTCTATTTCTGTAATGTAGTGCTTACTGGCTGCCTCTCCAGGTATTGACACAGCCAAGCCCTGTCCCTGAGGGCTGACCCTCCTCTAACTCTACATGGTGAGAAGCCAATGGCTTCTTCCCATCCTTCATACCATGGTTGCTGCCCGGAAGTGATTTTGTGATCTAACTTTATCCAGTTAGAGTGAAACTTTGGATTTTAGTAACAAAGAAAGAAATTTACCCAGTTCATCCAATCTCATTATTGCACATGATCTGGAGAGAAAAGTATATATGCTGAATCCTAGCTGCAGTCACCCTATTGAGGGAACCTGACCTGAGGATGAAGCTAGTCCCTAAACGATGGAAGACCAGGAAGAACCTGTGGAAAATGGAACTGAACCTCTAACTGATCTGCACCCAAAAGCCCACCTCTTCAGTTACATGAGCCAATTAATTCCCCAAATAAATTCCCTTCATGGTTTAAGCCAGATTGTAATGATGCTTTGTTATTTATTCGTAACCAAGAGCATCCTACCAGATACTGGATTTGGTGCTAAAGGTAGTGTTTTGCTCATCACAGATCTCAAGATATCTGCATCTAGGTAAGCAGAACAATGGGTGGAAGTTGACACATCTTATTGTGTAGTCACAAAATAACTCATTAAATAATTGCCTACTGTACCTTACCATAGATTTCAAGTGCTAGCCAAGATTCACTAAAGTCCTTCAAGAGAGAAACAGATTGACCTGAAACAAACTAATCTGAAAGAAAAAAAGAAAGGTAATATGACTTTTCTAAGAGAAGCCCTCTCTGCAAGCGACTTTCCTTCCTAAATCAGATTGATAAATGTGACCAACTGGTGTTAACAGCCAATCACCTTCTCTCTTGTTTTACCTGTCAAATGAAATATCTAAACATGTTTAGCAATAAGACATGTGACAGAATCAAATTTTAGAGTAAAGTCCAGAGAGGTGATCTAGCAAACCTGTCATGTTAAACCTAAAGACACTGAAGTCTAGTGAGGTCATGTGATTTATTCCAAGCCTCTTGACTACTTAGTGGCAAGGTCAGTGCTTGAAGTCAGTGCTTTTTTGGTGCCATAGGCAACTTGTCTGTTACTGCACCTAACTGTGGGTTTCAAGCATCTTATTCAAATTGAGTTTTCTCTATTTAAAAACAAATTCTTTAATCTTCTTGTAAGCAGAAGGGTGTCCCAATGGCTGAATTGTTAAAACTGAATACTGTCTATATGAATATGGGAAATGTGAATTAAATGACTCTTAGACATATGAATCATAGAGTTAGTTAATTCCTGAGCCACAGAAAAAACTAGAACAGGAAGAAATGTGACTCAAGAAGATAAAGGTCATAGACTGTGTTCTTAATTTATTCTGAAAACATTGTAGGTTCTCAATAAATATTTGTTTAATAAAGTAAGGTTTACAAAAGCAAAGGGAAGGCTGGTTCTAGTTCAGTGGTAGAGAAGAGATAAGCCCACCTGAATTAAATTGAAACGGAGAAAATGGAGCGTATGTAGAAGAGATTTGTTATCCTCTCACCCTTCTTGGATCTAGAACTCAGAAAGCCGAACAAACTTAAGTTTGTCCCTAAGAGGTACATCTGGCATAAGGAGGTTGATATTTCAGATATTTACTGTGTTTGTGTATGTGTGTGTTTGTGTGTAGTCTGTAGCTTTTCGTTATTCTACAATTCTAATGAGCTCTGGATAAATGTCTGAGTTGAGCCACAAGGCGTTAAGGAAGGTACGACAGTACTACTGGCCTCTCCTGCCAGTTTCAGATGAAATGCAGTTTCACACCCTGAAACTCAGTAGGAAGATGGTGGGCGTAATGAAGGAGAGCAGGGCACTGGCAAAGTTTGGAACTAACAGTTGGGACCATGGTCTCCTCTGCGCTTGGTCTTCCCCACATAGAGAGTATCTCTCTACTGTCATCTTAGAGGCCTTGGATTGTGCTCTGTTAATAAATTTATGATTTTCCTTACATGAACCCAGATAGATTTTTCTTTAAAATAAATGAGATAATGCTTTATTTTTTTTCCCAATTATTTTTATTAGTTGGAAGCTAATTACTTTACAATATACTTACTACAATATTGTAGTGGTTTTTGCCATACATTGATATGAATCAGCCATGGATTTATATGTGTTCCCCATCCTGAACCCGAGATAATGCTTTAGACACTCCAGGAGTTTAGTACAGATGTTTAGATAGTACTTTACAGTAATCTCAAAGACTTTGCCAATCAAATTTGTGTAGGCTTAGATATGGTTTCTATCCTGTCTCAAGAAAAGATAATCCAAAGCGTGTCTTTTCATGGAGGATAATCTGAGGAAACCTCTGATGTAAAAAGAAAGAGAGAAATATTTATACATGTATATGGATTATTAAAGGTTAAATAGATAGGAGTTTTAAATGAAATTCCAGAAATGTCAGCATCTTTTTTTTTTTGCATTTAATGTGCTAAAGCTCAAAAACGAAGAAGATAAAATTGCATTGTTGATAGCATTCTAAAATTCTCTCTATAGTCCTGCCCAAATACTAAAAGGAAAATAAAGGTCAAGAGGAATTGAGGAAGATTGTCATGAAATTAAGCTTTGTTAAATCACCAGTTATATTCTAGGTACCTTCTTCAGTTCAGTTCAGTTCGGTTGCTCAGTCGTGTCCGACTCTTTGCGACCCCATGAATCGCAGCACTCCAGGCCTCCCTGTCCATCACCAACCCCCGGAGTTCACCCAAACTCATGTCCATCGAGTCAGTGATGCCATCCAGCCATCTCATCCTCTGTCATTCCCTTCTCCTCCTGCCCCCAATCCCTCCTAGCAGCAGGGTATTTTTCAAAGGTACCTTCTTAGATGATTTCAATCTTCTCTCACTGTAATCTTCAGAACTGCTTCCTAAGTAGTGTCTTATATATGAAAGAAAGCCATCCTAAAGTAAAATAGCTTCCTCAAGGTAGTAAAAATGGATTAAAAACTATGTTGTGATTGGTTGCTCAGTTGTGTCCACTCTTTGCCACCTCATGAACTATAGCCCACCAGGCTTCTCTGTCCATGGGGATTCTCCAGGCAAGAATACTGGAGAGGGTTGCCGTGTCCTCCTCTAGGGGATCTTCCCAACCCAGGTATCGAACCCAGGTCTCCCACATTGTAGGCAGATTCTTTACCATCTGATCTACCAGGGAAGACCATAAACCATGTTGGTCAAGTCCAAAGTTAAGGAAAAATGAATAAGCAGTGTTAACAAATTAGAAAATTCAATGAATAATGAAATATCATTAAAATAAACTTTTTATAAAGGTGATTGTTATTTAGAGGAAAGTAAAATCTAACTTTTGCATTGTGCAACATACTTAGAGGTGAAGATGATGCCTTGAAAGTAAAGTACCAGATATATGATCATTCAAGCCAAAAGGGCTGATGGTTTGCTATAGGATTAACCAGCAAGTGTTGTTGTTTTGTTTTGTTTTTCATTTTTGGCTTTGCTGCAGGATTTTAGTTCCCTGACCAAAAATCCTAACCCACAACCTCAGTAGTGAAAGCTCAGAGTCCTAACCACTGAACCACCAGGGAACTCCCAACCACCAAGTGTTGTTAGAGAAATGGATGTGCCTAAAGATGTAAGATATTTGGGAGCTGGGGCCAAGATCTGGTATTCATGGGGTAGGCTCTTTAAATTGATAAAATGTGCTCTTGAAAGTTGATTAAGGTGAAATTCTCTTTACCAACTCCATTCTTCTAGTGACTCTTATTTGAAATATATTCAGTTAATCAACAAATATTTGTTGAGTGTTCATTCAAGACAAAATTTTCATTAGGTTTTACAAAATGAAGATAGGCAAGAACGACAACAATCAGATTAACAACATGAAGAGAAGAGACCCGGCTTTATTTGGTGTCAGCGAGAATCATTTTAACCTTTCACAGCCATTTCTATTTCTTCTTTCTAAACTACACAGATTCAGTCCTTAGCTCATCATCTCTCTTCCTGTTCCCCATCTCAAGTCACTTAGATTTAACACCAAGCAGAGCCTGTTCACTGCCGGAGCTAAAGTAGGAGAAACTCAAGATGCTAAGACTATTTGTTAACTTACTATGTATCAGGAAATGACCTAAGGTTTTAAGATGTATTAACTGGCTAAATCCTAATAAACAGACCCATGGGTGGGTATTTTCATTATTCCTCACTATCTATAAAGAAACTAAGACAGTACAATGTTATTAGGAAAGAACAGAGATATTCTGAATGATATGAGAGTTAATGAAGACAAGTGGGGTCAAGATAGAGGTAAATTTTTAGATAGAAAGGAGAAATTGAAAGGACACCTATCTTCTCCATGAAATAGGTGAAGGTGGTAAAAAGAAACTAAAAACAATGTTACTAGAGCTTGGCACTCAGATATTAGACACTTTATGTAAAACTTTTACTTACTGCTTACTGTAGCCCTTCCAGGAAGGTAACATTACTCCCATTAAAAAAAAAAAAAAAAAAAACCTGGGGATTGGAGAAGTTGAGTTGCTTGCCAAAGGCCACAGAGTCTAGGAACTCAGCACTGCCGCCAAAGCTTGGTTCTTTCCCCTGTGCCTCCCCTGTTACCGCTCAGTTCTCAAGGTGGTGGGAATGAACTTGGGAAAATAAGAAGAACAGCACAAGATTGGAATGGTCACTGAGGATTATAGCCAGACAGAAGTAAACAAAGAATTGCCCAGCTGGTCCGAGGGTTTGGCCCTGCAAAGTGTGATATTAAAATGGAGTCAATGTGGGTGATTAATTGACTCCGGATAGGAAGGCATTGTGCACAGCATGAAGTTTGGAGCTTCTAGCGACGTAGAGGTAAGTAGACTAGTCCCATAAATGCTTATAACACTGGTGTGCACAAACACCTAGAATACAAGGCAAAAAATTATATATGATACAGGCCACGAGAGAGAGCTAGAGAATGCCGTATTTCATTTAAGTCAAAAATTTCACACTGTAACACTTCAAAATTGGGATGTATCTTAAAATGGATGGCATCTTTCTTTGCCCATGACTAAGTATTAATAGCTACCAAGACTTAGTTATGATTGTCTGCACATTCTTCAACTTAGTCACGGGTGTTCATGTTGCCTTCACTTCAGTTAGGTCGTTTTCATTGTGGATGCTACAAATATTTGTTTGCATATGCCACTTAAAGTGTCTTCTTAGAAAACACTCTATGATTTTACATTGAAAAATTATCATACACGCAGAGGTGTGGGCATACTGAGTATTGATTTGCATATGCCGTTTAAAAGTGTCCTCTTAGAAAATACTCTATGATTTTGAATTGAAAAATTATCATACATGTAAAAGTGTGAAAATAGTACAGGGATATATGATATATTAATGAAGAATTGTCGTGTTGGAGAAGACTCTTGAGAGGCCCTTGGATAGCAAAGAGATCAAGCTAGTCAATCCTAATGGAAATCAACCCTGAATATTCATTGAAAGGACTGATGCTGAAGCTGAAGCTCCAATACTTTGGCCACCTGATGCAAAGAGCCAACTCACTGGAAAAGACCCTGAGCTGGAAAAGATTAAGGGCAAGAGGAGACGGGGGTGACAGGATAAGAGGATTGGATGGCATCATTGACTCAATGGACATGAGTTTGAGTAAACTCTGGGAGATAGTGAAGGACGGGAAGCCTGGCATGCTACAGCTCATGGGGTCTCAGAATTGGACACGGTTTAGTGACTGAACAGCAACAATGAAGAAAATATTTATATTAATGAAGTAAATCTGAACACAAGTTCGTATTTTTCTGAAGCAGCAAGGCACGTGCTATACAGGACCTATGCTCACAAGCAGATGCAACTAGTAGTGTTTTGTTATTGAGAGATCTGAAAAAGGATTGCCTAGCACAAATCAAGCAACTCAGGTAAAGGTATGAGAAATTGCCAAATGCCTAGGGTTAGATATATTTCAGCTATCTCTCACTAGTAACAAATCACTCCCCAAACTACATAGCTTAGAACAATACTGATCATCTTCTTATCTGCTGCAGTCTCTGTGGGATAGGAATTCAGGCAGGCTTGCCTGGGTAATTCTGGTTCAAGGTCTCTCATGTATTCAGAAGAAGACTAGAGCTGTAATAGCAGAAAGCTGAAGCGTGTGGAGGATGGTTGGATGTCTTTCTCCCTTGTGTAGTCTCAGAGCCTCTCCCTGTGGTCTTTCTGCATAGGCTCCTTTGGGCTTTGAAGTGTCTTGGCAGCTCCAGGGTAATTGGACTGTTTCTTGGCAGCTGAAGACTTCAGGTGTGAGTGGCCCAATGGACAAGGTGGAAGCTGAATCCATCGCCTTTCACAACCCAGATTCTGAAACATCACTTCTGCTACATCCTGATGGTGACAAGTGACTGCGGAGCCTGCCCAGACTCAAGGGGCAAAGAATTAACTTTCCGTCTTGGTTGGGAAGCAGCAAGTTCCTACAAGAGCATATGGGCTGAGAGATAATGTTGCAGCCGTATTTGGAAAATGCAGTCTGTCACAAGATGAAAGTAATGTCAACGCAACAAGAGGCTGGCGTTAACCGATTCATTCATTGTGCAGGACTTAGCATTAAGGCACTGAACTTTCACTGAACTTCCTGCTGACTTTGAGCAGAATTTGTCTAACTTCCAGCAACATGTGATTCAATCAGGGGGAAAAATGAAACTACAAGGTTATGCTAATTAAACCCTGGTGTTCCTGAAATAAGTTGTCAGAGCTAAAGGTGTTAAAGAGGTCAAGATCCTATCTCCAGTTACATGTCTTCCATATCTAAATGAACTTGAAAAACTCATTAGATAAGTTAAAATAAGACTTCTGAGCGATAAGAGAGCCCTATGCCTACACTCTAACTGGCAACATTTTTTTTTTAAGTGGTGCATGAAATAATGGTACGTCTTAAAGTCCATGACATCTTTTGCTTTGGTGAAGGACAGTAATGTCTTGAAAGCATAAAATTGGCAGAAACTTCCTACTCTTGGCATAGTTGGAAGTTCTGGAGAGGTGGTTCTGGGAATTTTTAGACTTCAGGAGGTAGAAAAGAGATTTAAAGATGAAGCAGGAAGTGAAGGAGTATATTTGAAAAACACTTTCTAATCAAACCTCATCCCATCTACCCAGACTTCACACCATCACTCTGTGTGCAGTTCCTAGACTAGTCAGTCTTTCCACTTGCTCTTGTGAGAATCTTGTCTGTCCTTCATGAGTCCTTCCAGGTCCTGCCACGTCCATGTTGACAAGTTTTTTCACTGGTTGCCACTGCAGACAGTTGGGGTGGACTGGCAAGGCATAACTTGGTTTATCTGTTTTATGTGTTGGAATTTCTTATAAGATTACTATGGACGAATGGGTTTACAGCTTAAAAATAAAAACAAAATGTAAATCATTATAATATATTATGCATCTGTATGCTCAATCTTAGAGCATCCCATTAATTAGCTATCATCCATTCATTCAGTTACTGAGCTCCAGTGACTCAGTGGTAAAGAATCTCCCTGCAATGCAGGAGACATGGAAGACGTGGTTTCTATCCCTGGGTTGGGAAGATCCTCTGGAGGAAGAAATGGCAACCCAGTCCAGTATTCTTGCCTGCAAAATCCCATGGACAGAGGAACCTGGTGGGTTACAATCCATGGGGTCACAAATCCCATGGGCAGAGGAACCTGGTGGGTTACAATCCATGGGGTCACAAAGAGTCGGACACGACTAAGCAACTGAACACACACACATTCATTCAGTTAACAGTGACCTATGAGCATCTTCTAGGAGTTAGGTGATGTGCAAAGCATTGCTATTGCTATTCATGATAACACCTTGCTTCATGGAACTTCTAATTGAGTTGGATTGGACTTATGTTCATTTCTTTTGGACAAGTATCTAGGAGTGGAATTGCTGTATTGTCTGGTAATTGCGTGTTCAACTTTTGTGAATGTAGGTGTAATATTTTGCATTCTCACTGGCACTGATGGATGAGACTGTCAGTTGCTCTGCATCCTCACCAGAACTTGGTATTCTTAGTCTTTTTTAAAAGTCTAGCTATTTTTGAAGGATGTACATTAATATATCATGGCAGGTTTCATTTGTACTCCCTTGATAGCTAATGATATTGAGCATCTTTTCATGTGCATTTGGCCTGTTCCTATATCTTCTATTATGAAATGTCTTTTCAAATCTTGTGTCATTTAGTTGGAGTTTTTGTCTTCTTATTGAGCTGGAAACTTTTTAAATAACTTCCCTTTATGAGTACTTTGTCCAATATATGTATTGTGAATATTTTCCCCATTCTGTGCTTTGCATTTTTAATTTTCTTGAGAGTACCTTTCAAAAAGCAAGCTTTTAAATTTTGATTAAGTCCAACTTATCAAAGTTTTCTTTAATGGCTCATGCTTTTTGTGTCACATGTAAGAAATACTTGCTTATCCCAAGGTTGCAAAGATTTATCTTATGTTTTCTTCTAGAGCTTTGATAATTTTAGCTTTCAGATATAATGATCTTTCATATTTTATACATATATATATGATTTACTTCTTCATTTATTTTAATATGGTGTGTGATGACAGTTGGGATTATTTTTAAAATTTTCTCATTTACTTTCCAGCTGTCACTGTGAAAGTCACTCAGTCATGTCCAACTCTTTGCAACTCCATGGACTCTATACAGTCCATGGAATTCTCCAGGCCAGAATGCTGGAGTGGGTAAGCCTTTCCCTTCTCCAGGGGATCTTCCCAACCCAGAGATTGAACCCAGGTCTCCCACATTTCAGGCGGATTCTTTACAAGCTGAGCCGTAAGGGAAGCCCAAGAATACTGGAGTGGGTAGCCTATCCCTTCTCAAGGGGATCTTCCCAACCCAGGAATTGAACTGGGATCTCCTGCATTGCAGGCGGATTCTTTTAACAACTGAGATATCAGGAAAGCCCATCAGCTGTTATTACTTCCTCCTATTACTGTTCTCCTACTTTTTTATACCCTCTACCCTTTCTGATTTGTTGTTTTTACTGTTTTATAAAAGCTCGACCGTCAAACTCACTGGAAGATGAACCAAAATCTACTAAAACTGTAATAGCTGAGAAACAACTATTTTAAAGTGCATGGGATTTCTGGCATCTATTTTGGCAACACAGAAGCCTGATTTTGCTGGCTTTAAGAGTCTCATGTATTTCTGGTGGTTGTATAATAGGATCTCTGGAGAAGTGACATGTTAGTTCCTCTATTATTTTATTTGAGTTCATTTTATGGTGTACAGTTTGTTAAATCCTAGACTGTTTATTGAACTATTTGTAATTATACTTGCTGTGCCTAGCATAATGCCAGTCACTTAAAAGTACTTGGTAAATTAAATATGTTTTGGTGATTGACAGTAAATAGAAATGACAGTTTCAGACATTTTCTAGAGCAGTGGACTTTTTTTTTGGCATTTATTGTACATTTGGCATTTATTGTACATTTTAGATTATGCACTCTTTCCAATGTACTGTATATTTGGTCATTTACATATTATATGCATATCAGTACCAAGTTTTTTATTTATAACATTAAAAAATAGAAATTTTTAAAATGAAATAAATCTAAATAAAACTTATATTTTCATCTTATACTCAAACCATATTATGATTTTGTTCTTGGAAACATAATATAGGGTTTCTTATTTTCAAATTGGATTCTGAAATTAAGTTCTAGTATGTGAATATTATAATAATGAACACACTGGGTTAATCAATAGAGAGAACATGTTTAGTAATAATTAGATTATTATATTTAAAACCCATATGACTTAATAAAATTTCATATCAATTAATAGTTTTTTGTAAAGATACAATGAATTGTTGACAGTAAAACTGTTCTTTAAAACTGTAATACCATAATCAGTTTTGAGCAACCTTCATTTGTTGCTTAAAAAATAGGCATTTCTGAATTGCTTTACTCAAAAATATCACAGAGCTATGAAGAGGCTTTCTGTGCATTTCTATGAAAACATTTGGATACCCCCCATACATCTGTATAATTATCATATTTATGATCATTCATATTCAGAATGCACCCTCTAAATAAACCAGTGAAAATAAAATGATTACTTTTCCTCAAATGTTCAGCAGGCACTCTAAATTAGCCAGCTGGTCTCTTGTCATGGCTGAAAATGTGTAGTCTTTTTATAAAAAGTGACAATAAATACATCTATGGCACCAGTCACTTTATATGCAAGTGGAAGTTCTATTGGTGCAATGACTTATGATTGGAGAAGAGCAAAAAGTGTGTAAAGAAAAAGAATCAATGAGAATAGTGCTTCGCATGCCTTGTGGTGGCTCACAGAGAATAATTCATTTTAAGGAAGTGAAATCACCTTATTTTATGGCAAAGCACTAATCTCAAGGTCCATGTGTTAAGTTTTTTATTATTATTGAAGGTTCAGAAGTCATTTAAAAACATGACCTGTTAGAACAATTCAATGCACCAAGTCTATTTGCAAAAACCATGTTGTAAATCACGATTCATTATGTAATTGTGATCAGCATACAGTGTTAGAAATTCATTTCTCCTGGTGATATAGACCTTTCTGTGAGGTTCCTTTTATGCAATGGAATAGTCCCCACACCCATTTTATTTATTCGTTTTTTCCCGTTACTCTGTTTTGTTCTTCTGTTTTGTTCTTTGCTGTATTTTAAACTACATTATCCTTTTTTTGGCCTCTATTGTAATATAGCTTGTGTCACCAGTACTGTAAGATATATGAGAGGTACAAAATTCCATAATAAATAAAACCATTTTTATTTTCACTGAGACTGTGGACTTAGAGACTCTCACAGATCATGAAATAGTAAGCAAATGAATGCTTAGATGATGGAGCTATGGGAAGTGGGAGGTCGCTGTAGTGATTTTCTTCCCTAGTCCCCTTGTTTAAGGGGTTCCCTGGCAGCTCAGTGGTTAAGAACCCGCCTGCCAATGCTGGAGACGTGGGTTCAGTCGCTGGATTGGGAAGATCCCCTGGAGAAGGAAATGGCAACCCACTCCAGTATTCTTGCCTGGGAAATTCCATGGACAGAGGAACCTGGCACGATATAGTTCATGATGTCCCAAAAGAGTCAGACATGATTTAGTGATTAAACAGTAGCCCTTTGTTTAAAAATGAGCAACTGAAACTCAGAGAGACCAAGAGACCTGGTCTGATAGCAGAGAGGGACCATGCAGATTTGTTTTATTCCCAGATTACAGCTTCCCACCTCTGTCTCCCTTGTCATGAAAACCAACTGAATTGTACAATTAGCAGTCATCATCTTGATGGTTAAACTCTTTGTGACAATTGTCTTTTTCAGTGAGGATTCATTCCATTATTCTGTGATATTCATTGAGCACCTACCACATACCAGGATTCTCAAGGATACAGCAGTAAACATAGAAAAGAGTCCTGCCTTCATTGAGAGAGAGTTCTAGTGGAGTGAGACAGATGATAAACAGCATAAATATGCAGAATATGTAGAATGCAAGATGATACTAAGTGTTTTGAAGTCGAACAAGGCAAGGAAAGGAAATTGAGGATAAGTTTTTATTTTTGTGTCAAGGGGGATAGGATGGTAAAATCTTGAGCAGTGCAGCCAGAAAAGATACCACAGAAAAGGTGACATTTGAGTAAACACCTTAGACAGTAGAGAGCTATGCAATCCATTTCCTTCATGACTGTGGAAGAAAGCCAAGATTTTCCATACATCTCTCCTTCATCTTTCTCAAGGACAGTCATACCCAGTATCTGGGGATTATCAGGAGCCCTGCAAATACCCAAATCTGCTGATGCTCAAGTATACTGTAGAGAATGGCATAATACAGCTGGCCTCCGTATCCACGGAGGCAGAACTCGTGAATACGGAGGACCAACTGTAGTCAACCAGTTGAACATCTTGACATCAGAATTCTTTCTTTTACCCAAAGAATTTGCAGCAATCAGAAGCATTTCCTTTATGTTGTACATCTAAATGTGAATATAGCACTGTAACTCTGCCCATGAAAAAGGTAAATAGATTTAGCCAGCATTTGGGAGCTGGGCAGGGAAAACTGGATTTGTGTCAGCAGAGCCAGAGCCTGCTTTTCTATTTATTCTCTGCCCATCAATTAGGCTTAAGTCTACAGGGCTCAAATGAATCACAGCATGAGAGATCTCTACCACTTGGCAACATTTTATCCTGAGACCTGGAAAGCGGAGAACAGGAGAAAAGTCATTTGTTTACTTGAAAAAGAAGCAATTTTCTGATAAATGACCATACCCTTGAACATCTTTTGAAAGAAAAGAATTCTCAATAAGCTCAGGAGGTTTAACCATTAACTAACTTTTATTGTAGGTAGAAGAGAGCTGGCTTTGTGATTGCTGATTTTCCTATGTTTTGCATGATGTCAAAAGAAGAAAAGATTTTTTGATTTATAAAATTTTAAGAATCTCCATGTTATCTACCATACACAAGCATAAACATGAGACATAGTATCAAAAATGCTTATGTATAAATGCATAAACTACACATCGGCATCTAACTATAAATTTCCATTAGAGACAATCAGATTTCATTTATGCATCTTAGTTACAAAAATTCTATGTCAGAGGAAAAATATCAGCATCAAATACTCAATGCCATCTTCATTTATTCATTCAACCATTTGCAAATATTTATTCAATGTATTTTGCAAGCCAGGCACTATACTGGACACAGTCTATGCAGTAAGTTTTAGAACTACCTTTCCTATAGTTTGCATACTTCCTTATGCTCAAAATCAGATGCTCATTGGACAATGCCTTTCCAAATCTTTTTGTATTAGTGCATTATAAAATATAATGATATATGAACTGTCTGTAGTACCATCAATTTTTGGAGGGTGGAGGGAATGGTCAGTTTGAATTAATGCAAATGTTAATTTAGGGTAGAGAACTACTATACAATGTATTTATACATTATAATTATTCATTATACATTACAATGTAAGTGTACTTCATTTTAGGAGAATAGGCTATCTAAATAAACAAGTCAATTAGGAGGGCAGTGATATTATTAAGTAATAAAATGTTTCACATTTTAAAATTTCTGATAGACTCTTCATCATAGTATTATAGTGCCAAAAGAGATATCAAATATGTTTTCAACCAGAGCATGGATGTTTAGGATTTGTTCAAAGAACATCAATAACAGAAGGCCTTCACTGGCCTCCTGGAAGATGGGGTGGACATCCAATTTAGCAGAATTTGCATATTCCTGCTAAATCTACTAAAAACTCTAGACATTATACACAAGACAAACATAAGAAGACTCTGAAAGGTGATAAGAAGAAGGCAGACCAGACAGGGATCTGGGGACCCAAGAAACAACACAGCAGTGAGTTTGCTGAATTTTCTTTTTTCTTTTTATACCCTAGACTTATTGTTCAATAAGGCAGCAATATAAAAATGCCACGGGTGCGGGTAAAAACAGTCTCAACAAAATGCTGAAGGATTGAGAAAGGGAAAAGAGACTTTTAGACTATTGTTGTTAGTAAATAATAACAAAGTAATTGTTTTATTCTACTTTGGGACCCAACAGAGAATGCCAGCCACTACTCCTACTTGTCTTTTCTGAGACTAGGAAAGATGGGAACTGAGAACACAAGTCCATTGAAAGACCAAAACTTGATCATAAAATTATAGGAGACTTCTCCTCCCTCATCTTAGCATCACACTAACCGGGCTCCAGTATAACAGGGGTCTCCAGCTGAACAATCTGCAAGATGCAAAATATGAGAAGCTAAAACTGATAGAACTGAAAGGAGAAATAGACAACTCTACAGTTATAGATAGAGACTTTAACAGCATTCTCTCAATGACTGCAAGAAAAACTAGAAAGAAAATTAGTGTAAAATTAAGGGTATGAAAGAACTCAACACTGCCATCAACCAAAAGGATCTAGTTGATATTTACAGGGCATTCCACTCAACAATAGCAGAATACTCATTCTTTTCAAGTATATACAGAAACTATACCAGGATACCATATGATGGCCATTAAACAAACCTCAGCAAGCTTAAAAGAACTAAAATTATAGAGAATGTTTTCTCTGACCAAAGTGGAATAAAACTAGAAGACAATAGCATAAAGAAAGCAGGAAATCTTTATCTTTCTGGCTTACTTCACTCTGTATAATGGGCTCCAGTTTCATCCATCTCATTAGAACTGATTCAAATGAATTCTTTTTAATGGCTGAGTAATATTCCATGGTGTATATGTACCACAGCTTCCTTATCCATCTTTAAACACTTGGAAACTAAACAGTACGTGTCTAGATAATCTATAGGTCAAAGGAAAAACCTGAAGGGAAATCCAAAAAAATCATCGAGCTGAATGAAAATGAAATTAAAATATATCAAAATTTGTGGAAAGCAGCTAGAACAGTACTAAGAGTCAAACTTTTAGCACTAAATGCACACATTACAAAGGAGGAAAAATGTCAAATTTATGTTCTAAGTTCCCTCCTCAAGAATGTAGGGGGAAAAAGAGCAAAATAAACTCAAAGCAAGCAGAAGATAGGAAGTAAAAACCTGTTTTTTTAAGTCCAGAAAACAGTGAAATTGAAAGCAGAGTATGAGAAGAGAAAATCAACCAATAGTTCTTTGAAAAGATAAAATTGACAAAGACTGATAAAAAAAAAGAGAAGGCACAAATGATTAATGTCAGGAATAAAAATGTAGATATCACCACAGATTCTCTTTTATAAAAGTTTGCTGGGGTTATTGTAATAATGTACCACAGACTGAGTGAAACCTTGATCAACTGTTTTACAGTGCTAGAGACTAAGAAGTCCAAAATCAAGGGTTTTGGTAGTGTTGGTTCCTTCCAAGGGATTTGAGGAAAGCATCCGTCTTTCTCAGATGGCTATCTTCTTATTTTCCTTCTGTGTTCACCTCTGCTTCCAAATTTTCCCTTTTCATAAAGACTGTAGTCCTATTGTTTTAGGGTCTACCTACTGACTTCACCTTAACTTGATTATCTGTATAAAGACCATATCTCCAAATAAGGTCATATGTTAAGGTAATGAGGTTTAGAACTTAAACATACAAGTTATTTTGGACAATTCAACTTTTAACACTGCAAACGGCAAACTGATAACAAGAAAATATTCCAGAGAACTCTATACACATAAAATTGACAATTTAGGTAAAATAGGCCAGCTCTCTGAAAAACACCATCTACCACAATTTACCCAATGTAAAAAAAAACAAAACAAAACAAAAAAAAAAACAATTATGTGAATGCCCCACAACTATTTAGAAAATTGAATTTTTTTAAAGCCCAGTTCTGCAGTCCAGACCCAGGTGTTTTGATAGGTAATTGCACCAAGCATCAATTCTATAAATCTCTTCCAGAAAATATAAGAGAAAAGACCACTTCCACAATCATTTTATGGACCTAGTAAAATCTTGATACCAAGTAATAGAAACAGAAAACTACAGACCAGTATTTCTCGTGAATGTAGATGTAAAAATTCCTAACAAAGAAGAACTCAGCAATATAAAAATCATTGTACTCCATGAGGAATTAGGGCTTAATCCAGAGATATAAGACCACTTCAATATAATCCACCATATTAGCAGGCCAAAGAAGAAAAATTGCACAAGAACAACTGACACCAAAAAAAAAAAAAAAAGCATTTGACAAAATTCAACACGCCCATTATATGTTATTAAAAAAACCTCAGAAAAACCTGGACTAGAAGGGAATTTCCTCAATTTCTTCAACTGAAAAAGAGTATCCATAAAAAACTTAATAATAAAATTTCATTTAAGGGTGAAAAACATTTTTCTCCTAACATCAAGAATAAAGCAAGAATATATATTCATAGACACATAGATCAATGGATGAGAATCAAAAATCCAGAAACAGGACTCACAAATTTGCCTAGCATATTTTGACAAAGATTCAAAAGCAATTCAATGCAGGAAGGATAGCTTTTACAACAAGTGGTGCTGGTATGTGGGCATCCGTAGGAAACAAAAGAAAACCTAGATTTTAAGACTCTTTGTTGTTGCTGTTGTCTGGTCGTTGTTCAGTCGGTGAGTTGTGTCCAACTCTTTGAGACCCCATGAACCACAGCACGCCAGGCTTCCCTGTCCTACACTGGCTCCAGGAGTTTGCTTAAACTCATGTCCATTGAGTTGGTGATGCCATCCAACCATCTCATCCTCTGTCACCCCCCTCTCCTCCTGCCCTTAGTCTTCCCCAGCATCAGGATTTTTCCCAATGAGTCATACCTTATAATACATTGACTCAAAAATGGATTAGAAACAAATGTAAAACTCTAAAATTTTAAGAAAAAGTGGGAGAAAATATCTTTGACGTCTAGGACTAGGCAAAGAATTCTTATATTTGACGTTAAAAGTACGATCTACAAAACGGAAAACTGGGGAGACTGATGTCAGCAAAATGATGGTAAAGGAATTTCTAGTACTTTTTTCTTCTCAGAACCATCAATTTTAACAGCTATCCATGCCTGAAAATACCTTCATAAAAACTAAGGAGTCTATTAATAGCTGAGATTACAACATATGGGCATAGCACAGAAATAAGAAAAGACATGGAGAAGGTAACAATTGCATGTTGCCCTGTTACCCCTCATTAAGGAAATGCAAATGAAAACAATATTAAGATATCAGTACACATCTATGAGAATGGCTAACATCCAAAATAGTGAAAACATCAAATACTGGCAAGAATGCAAAGAAATTACATCACTCATGGACTGCTGGACTGAATGTGTAGTATGCTATGCTTAGTCACTCAGTAGTGTCTGTCTCTTTGCGACCCCGTGGACTATAGCCCTCCTCCAGAATCCATGGGAGTCTCCAGGTAAGAATACTGGAGTGGGTTGCCATGCCTTCCTCCAGGGAATCTTCCCAACCCAAGGATCGATCCCAGGTCTCCCACATTGGAGGAGGATTCTTTACCGCCTGAGCCATCAGGGAAGTCCAACATATACAGCCACTATGAAAAATGGTGTCTTCAAAGTCTAAACGTTAAGTTATGTTCTATCCAGTAATTCCCCTCCTGGGCATTTATTACAGAGAAATGAAAACTTATGTTCATACAAAAACGTGTAGATGAATGATTTTAACAACTTTATTTACAATAACAAAAAACTGAAAGTAGACAAATGTCCACCAAGAGGTGAATGGTTAAACTGCAGTACATTCATACCATGAAACACTTCTTAAAAACAAAAAGCAATAAACTATTGATATAAATGATAGCATGGGTGAATCACCAGAGAACTAGGCTGAATGAAAAAATGCAATCCTAAAGATTATATACTAAATACTCTGTTTCCATGTGTGTGCATGCTAAGTCACTTCAGTTGTGTCGACTCTTTACGACCATATGGACCATACCCTGCTAGGCTCCTCTGTCCATGGGATTCTCCAGGCAAAAATACTGGAGTGGGTTGCCATGCCTTCCTCCAGGGGATCTTCCTGACTCAGGGATTGAACCCACATTTCTTATGTCTCTTGCCTTGGCAGGGGAGTTCTTTACCACTAGCACCACCTGGGAAACCCAAAGTGAAGGTGTTAGTCACTCAGTTGTATCTGACTCTGCTAATTCCAGGCAAGAATGCTGTTTATACAACATTAGTGAAATAGCAAAATGATAGAAATGGAGAAACATAGTAGTATATTCGAGGAGTGACGGTGGGGTGAAGGTGAGAGGGAAGGTATTTCATGGCTGTGAAACACCATGAGGGATCCTAATGGTGAGAGAAATGTTCTGTGTCTTGTCTGCATCAATCAATATCCAGATTGTGATATTATACTACCTGTGGTTTTACAAGATGTTTCCACTGGGGAAACCTGGGTGAAGGATACGCAGGATTTCTCTGTATTATTTCTCAGAAATGCATGTAAGCTGCAATTATCTGCAAATTAAATTTTAATTTAAGAAACTCCACTGACTCCACCCAAAATACAGTTGCTTGTACTTGCATTTACCATTTAGATTTCAATACAGTAAAGGAGAATTCAGTGGGAGACTGAATGGATTTTAAATTCTGTAATTGCCTTCCTTAGAAAGAAATTGGTGAATTCACCAAAGAGACTTGCTAATGACTGCAGAGATTTATTCATATTATTGATTGGCTTATTAGTAAGCCACAGAAATAGCAGAAAATCAAAATAAACAGGTTCCAGTTTGGGTTTTTTATTCCACAGTTGTAGTTTTCCTTAAATAAAAAATTAAAAGTTATCCCATGGTTCTTGCTGTTACACAGAATGATCTATTTCTCCATATGAGAATTGCCCAGTTGAAATGTGCGTGTCTTCTATAAAACTCAGTTTGAAGGTCCTCAACTCAGCAAACATTTAATGAATTCCTGTTATCTGTCGGGCACTGCTATAGATGCTGGATTTCAGGAAGGGAACCAAACCAAGCCCATGTCCATTAATAAGGACTGCAAAATAAGTCTCTGCTTGGGTACAGCCCAAGAAAAAAATTCTTTCTGAATTATGTTGAATGGTTTGTTTCTTTTTATTTTCTTAGTAGAAATAAGGAATATGCCACTTTGTGAGGATGACCTAGCAGTGAGAGCTCTTTGGGAATCTTCTCAGTGCAAGTGTCTGGAAGCATCTTCTGTTATCTTCCAGTGGATTCACTGTGTTTCAATATATAAACTGCTTCCCGTTCACCTGGAAGGAGGGAGAGTGAGATGTTCCTTTTCCTAGCCTTTATCTGTTGACAGTATGCCTCCTTAGTTATTCCAGAAAGTCCTGTGTTTGCATCACCCTGGGAGGGGAAGCAAAGCAGTGATGAATTCTATAGAAACAGAAGGAAAAGCTTATTACTCTACACTGTCTCCTGCTTTCTTTAGAAAACAACTTACTGCTATGTCCTCTTCCTTTCTGCATGTATATATTGAGTTCCATATATCAAGCTTCACCGATTTGTTGAACATGAACTTGGGCAAACATCAGGAGATGGAGAAGGACAGGAAAGCCTGGCATGCTGCACTGCATGCAGTGCCTGGGGATGCAAAGAGTCAGACATGATTTAGGGACTGAACAACAACACATATCAAGCTTCCTTATGATCTTGCTTTACCTTTACCATGCATCCTTTTTTAGATTCTAAATCTAAACTAGATTTACCTTTTAAAGGCCATTTCATGGGCATGTAAAATCTCAGAAAAACATTATTTATTTTTTTGGCCGCATTGGGTCTTCCTTCCTTGCAGTGGGTGGGCTTCGTTGCCCTGCAGCCACTTGGGGTCTTAGTTCCCCGGACCAGGGATCGAACCCATGTTCCTTGAATTGGAAGGCAGATTCTTAGCTACTGGACCACCTGGGAAGCCCCTAAACTAGATTTAGATTTTAGATTCACTTGTGTTCTGCTGGTAACTATGATAGAAGATTGCTCAGCATACTTCAGACTTCGTTTCTACTTATGACATACAGAGGAGAGAATCCGATTTCTCTAGGACCGTCCTGGGAACCTAAAGGAAACACAAAAGGGGGCGGGGGGGGGGGAATAAGTGCAACCCGATCATCTCAGCTCAGATTTTATAGGCTTGCATTTTGGATGAGAATGTTAGGTTAGCTGCCTCTCTTTGGGAATATTTTACTTTGGATTTTTACTAAATGTGAATGCAAAGGATGCTGTATTCATTAAGACTGCTTAAGTGATTTCTGTGACCTGGAATTGGATGAGATGTCTGATTATGAATAAGAATTCACTGCGGAGTGTTGTACAAAGGGTAATGAGGTGCAGGTGGGTCACTGAAATCCACTGACGGGGCTGAGGAAAGAGCGGTTGACAGACGCATCTGTGTGCAGCACAGAATTTAAGTTTTTCCCTAGATCCGTGATACAGTTTTCACAGAAGGTTTTTCTTCATCTGTAATGAAAGTATGTTGATCGTCCAAGGCTGCCAATACCTGCCTGACCACAGACAACGGAAAGCAGAGGGCAGCCCTGGCTGTCCACGTGTATTTGTGAGGTCTACCTATGATCCTTCTGAGAGTAATTCGCGTGTTCTCATCCTTCAAGCAGGACCCCCTGTGACTGCATGGAGGCACTAGACTAAACTCTCTCCTAGTGGGAGGCAGAGGGGGCTGGGGGAGGCAACCCCTCCTTCCCTGTAATTTTCCCCTCCAGCCAGGCATCCCTCTGTAGGTTCCATCCTTAACCTCAGTACTAATTCTCTAGGTCTTTATCTGAACTACTTTTAAATTTAATTTAAGCAACTATTTGCTCCACTAATCCATGCAGCCCGTTAGCACACGGTATGCCTTTACTGTACAATATTTCAAATGGAGTGAAACTTCAAAGCCGCTTGATAGGTATGGGAAAAGCGGGGCCTGATATAGCCAGAAGGAAGTAATAATCTCCCAAGAATCTCAGCAGGAGAGCTAAACTTAGCGGCAGCCTCCACTTTCCACTTAACTTTAAATGTATCGCTACTTGGAGCAACTTGGGACCCTCCTTGTGTTGCAGATAAAGCCTGAGGAATGAGGAGGAGAATGGATAGGTACTTGGTCAGAATGAATATTTCTCATCATCCCAAATTCTCTTTCCCTGCCCTGGTTACCAAGGAAATGGAATTCCTGATGTTTTGCTTACAAATGTATATTCCTTACCTTGAAGCAGGAGTTCTTCGAGCCAGGAGGAAAGAGGTGGGTGGGAGGTCAAAAGCAGCTATACCTGGAGTTGATGGAGGATCTTGAAGCTGGCTTCAGGGTATCATCAAGGGTCAGAGGGAATAAGATCATGTTGCTCCCTTGCCTTGTTGGAACTAGGAAGCACAAAAGATGGATACATTTCTCTACTTGGACTTTCGCTCCCAATTACAAAGTGGGCTGGACAGAAGCGGGTGTTTCCAGGCAAGTTGGAAGTAGATGAGGGTGGGTCAGGCTTCTGTAGCCTACCTTCTGTTCTCATACAAAGCCCTCACAATCACTGCCTTTAATTGCAAGGTCCACTTTTCTCTATTTACATTTCATATTATCTGACAGCAAGGGTCTTTCTAAAATGTGAACACAGCCCCTACAATGTAGCATAGAGGGTACAGAGTTAAAACATCCAAGTCTATATAAAAGGGGGAAAAGGTTTGTTCCAAAACCTCCATCTGCTATTAAATCATCACTTGTCTAGAAATTAATGTCTTGTGACCCAAGTCATGAACTTATTTTACTTCCCATTTTTGGTAACATATTAATTTAGCAAGAATTTATCATACCAGGGCCTCCCTGGAAAGAAATTATAGTACTTTGGGGGAAAAGACATCAAAGCTTCGCAGAAACAAACTTGAAAATACAGAAAACAATACTAAATAATGAATAGTGAAATGCAGAAAAGGAGTACACTCAGGTGCAAAAAAAAAAAAAAATGGGTTGACGTATTGTGTCCTGGGGTCTGGAATTCTGGAGTGTATAATTAAGAAGAGAAATCAGAGTGAACCATAAGTCTCTTCTGTGAATGCTAAAAAAACAAAAACAAAACTTGCATCTCTCTTAGAGACCTAACTCAGGGTCATTTTAGGTGCGGCCTCATTTTCCCCTGAGTGAGTCACCTGGCGGTTTCTTGAGCTTTTCAATCTGAGAGCTATATTTCTTTTCCATCATAGTTGTGCAGATGATGACAATCACAATTAGAATGCTTAAGTGAGAAGCAAGGGCTCCTGCCAGTGAACTTCCGTCAATATGCTGAGTTAGAAGTTGCTCTTGGTTACCGGTTCACTTGACCATACTTCTGGTGCGGCTGTGTATTGTGTTATAATTGCCTATACAAGTAGCCTTTGTCCTTCCAGATTTTGTGTAGCCTGATATTGCCGATGTTGTAATGGCTCAGTTTTTCTTTTCAGATAAAAAGTGAGTTAGGAGCAGATATAAAGAGAAGCATTTGATTGCCCTCAGTCAGACTCTGGCTTTCACTTGTCATTAAATCGGAGGCTTATTTGAAATCTGTTATTGACAGTAACCCATTCCTAACCTGCTTATGTGATTCTCGAGTTCGCATGTAATCTCATGTTTTATTTGTTCTTCATGCACTGCTTCCGAGATGTGCTCATTGTTATGCACCATTTCTGGGGAGTCTCACCTTGGAGTGTGCTTAGGAAGCTGGCAGAAAACAGAATTCAGTCTGTAGGTTAGCCATGTGGAAATGACAGTGTAAAGATCAAATTGAATTTATAAGCCTGGTTCTTCATTCGTTGCTTAAGATGGTAACTGCAATTTGAAATGGTATCATTTTAGCATCTTTTAGTTTCTTTACTATATATATGGGAAGTATATATCGCTCAGAGTCAGCTAAATTATTAAAGCTTTTTTAATTCCCATCAAAATTCTCTTTGGACTGAAAAAATGTGACAACCTCAGGCTGAAAGTGAACTGAAATCTACATGTAAAACTAGGTGGAATGTATGAGTGTTCCACTTCTCTGTCAGTGATTAATGATTCTATACGAGTGTATTTTATATATGCATATATATGTGTTCATGTGTATGTATATATGTATTATATGTGTGTGATATGTATTTTATGTGTGTATATATGCACATATATACATATGTATTTGTGCCTATGAATATATACATATGTATTTTTACATTGATCTGCTCTACACCTTGTCCCCCATGCCAATTAAATTTCTTTTAAAGAGTGATAGTCATGTCATACATTATTGTAAGTAAACAAATGTGTATGTTAAGATCATTTCTTACCCACATGTCACCTCTAACCTTTGTGTAAAATGTCTTTTGCATTAGCATAAATATTAAGAAGATGCCATTTCTGCTATATATAGGGCTGCTTTCAGCTAATCAGTTTTTCATGCATTTAAATAGGAATATTAGAATGATGGTAATTACTTTAGTTTTCCATGAATGATCCATCAAGACATTGCCTTTCACTGGATGGTATTGCTCAGGCTAAGTAGGACAGAGTTAAATTGTTAGCTGGTTTGGAATAGCTTCAGTGTTTTGCTGGTGACTTTTAAACAAAATTCAGTTTTAAGCCTATTATCTTTTCTAGGAGTAAATGTACAAGATGCTTTAGAAAGACTAGAGTAATCTGAGGCACACGCAGACTAAGTGAAATTTTAATGAATTATAAAATAAGAACTGTTTATTAAATGCATGAGAGACAAAAGACATTCAGACAGATGATAAAACCTTAAATACACACACACATACTCTGGCTGAATGTGGAAAATTTCATACATACTTTTTGAAAAAGTGCCTTTTATCAAAATGAGACTTTTCCTCCTTTGCACAAATACTTCTATGGTTTCACAAATTATTTTCACATGTAAACTCAAAGTTTAGAAGGATGAATTTCAAACAACTTGCTTTTTTAGGCATTATATACTTATATCATTAAACTGCGTTTACTCTCCTGGAATTAGATGTCATTAATGAACAAATATTTTAAATTGCCTGGAAGCTGATGATTTCTGTTTTCAGCCGTGTTTCCTGCTTTGTCTGCACAGCAGTGTTTGTTTGCACCAAGATATCAAAATAATTGCATGTTTTGCTTCATTGTTTTCTAAAAATTAGTAGGAAATTGGAGAAAATGATTGGTTTGATACTGCAAAAAAGCATAGTCATTTAAACCTACAACCCAGATAAGGACAGCAATCTCAACACATGCTGAAAACAGCTAGTCTTTAGCTCCACGAGGTAATTGTTGAACTTAAGCCAGACAAATATACATTCAAAGAGAAAGAACAGAAAAAAGATTGAAGCAATGTATTTTCATCTTTAAAAACCTTCCAAAAAATGGTGTGTTTATACATGTTTCCTTACACATGTAGAGAAATATACATGCATTCCTATAAATGCATAGAATGGTACATAGCAAATAGACAGCAGTAGTTACCTGGGGGTGGGATTTATGAAAAAAAGAGAAAGATGTTTACTTTTTATTTTAGCATCATCTTTATTTTTTCAATATAGTTGTTTGTTACTTAGATAATCTTAAAAACAGTTAACATGTAAATGACCAAAAGAACATGTATAAAAAGTTTGAAATACCTAGAGGGGTGGGATGGAGTAAGAGGTGGGAGAGAGCTTCAAGAGGGAGGGAACTTATGTATTTATACCCATCACTGATTCATGCTGATGTATGGCAGAAACCAACACAATATTGTAAAGCACATATCCTTCAATTAAAAATAAACAAATTAAAATAAATAAAGCTCAAAACATATTGACAACATTTCCATCTAAAAGGCGGTGTTTAATTCGAGATTTTGGAATACTTTTCAAAGCTCAGAAAATAGGAGCTTCTTCAAACCCTGCTGTCTGTCTTTGGGACAGTAGTCCCTCTTACAGTTCCCACCAGGGTATTAGTCTGCTCAGTGGCCATTACAACAATATTATATTCTGAGTGGCTTAAACAATGGGAAATTTTTATTCACAGTTCTGGAGGCTGAGAAGTTCAAGATCAACTGATTCAGTTTCCTTGCTTGTGGATGTCTACTGTGTCCTTACATGGCAGAGAGACAGAGATAGATAGATCTGGTTTCTCTTCCTTTTTATGTAAGGAAACTAGGTCTATGGGTTGAGTGTCAGGAAAGCTTTATGTACCAAAACCCAGGGCTACCTACACACCGTGAAATTTCATCTTCCTCATAACCCAGTGGTGTTCACTGCACAAGCCTAATGATGTCCATGTTATCAGTCAGGTGACTGAGGTTCAAGAAGGCTTATTGGAAATCTGCCCAAGTTCATATGGTCATAGATAACAGAACTGAACACGAATAAGAGCAGATCTTTGGGTACAGGTCCCAAGTGCTACACTGGCTGCTGTGGACTGAGTGTGTCTCCCTAAAATTCATTCATATATTGAAGTCCCAACCCCCGGTGGGACTGTATAGAGATGAGCCCTTTAAGAAGTGATTAAAGTTAAATGGGGCTTCCCTCATAGCTCAGTTGTTAAAGCATCTGCCTGCAATGGAGGAGACCTGGGTTCAGTTCCTGGGTCGGGAAGTTCCCCTGGAGAAGGAAATGGCAACCCACTCCAGTATTCTTGCCTGGAGAATCCCATGGACGGAGGAGCCTGACAGGCTACAGTTCATGAGATTGCAAGAGCTGGACACGACTTAGCGCTATCTTTCTTTCTTTAAAGTTAAATGGGGCCATAAAGGTAGTGCCCTGAACATAGACCTAGTTTCCTTACATAAAAAGGAAGAGAAACCAGGTCTATCTATCTCTGTCTCCCTGTCTCTCTGCCATCTAAGGACACAGTAGACATCCACAAGCCAGGAAAGCATTCTCATCAGGAACTGAATCAGTTGATCTTGAACTTCTCAGCCTCCAGAACTGTGAATTAAAAATTCCTGTTGTTTAAGCCACTCAGTGGCAGCTGAGCAGACTAACACCCTAGTGGGAAGGCAATTATCTTCCCCAAAGTCAAAGACATTCCAGCATATTTGTGTCCCACAGAATCTTTTTCAACCTCCCAAGGAAAAAACTACATTATCTGCCTTTTCCGGATTATCAGCCACCAATATTTACAATCATGGCATAGATTGGTCTGAGGCCTGTTAGCATTGCACAGAAAATAATGCTGGGGTAAAGCACAGACCTCTTACCAATCTAAAAAAGCACTTTATCACACTATTTTTTTTAATGATATTCTTTTTTTAATTTAGAGGAACATTGCTTTCCAATGTTGTGTTGGTTCCTGCCGTACAACAATGTGAATCAATCATAATCATGTATATATATATTCCCTCTGTCTTAAACCTCCCTCATCCCACCCCTCTAGGTTGTCACGGAGTACCAGGCTAGGCTCCCTGTGTTATATAGCAACTTCCCATCAGCTATCTATTTTGCGATGGTAGTGTATATATGTCAATGCTACTTTCTCCATTTGTCCCACCCTTTCCTTCCCTCACTGTGTCCACAAGCCTGTTCTCTACATCTGTATCTCCATTCCTTCCCTGCAAATAGATTCATCAGTATCATCTTTCTAGCTTCCATATATATGCATTAATATTAGCAGTTTCCAAATGACTCCTGAAAGGTAACCATTGAGCTTTAGTCCAGTAGTAATCTAGAAAGAACAGGACCTTTGGATTCAGGCAGACATGGATTCAAATTCCAGCTCTGATACTGAAAACTGTAGAACCAGTTCTTTAGCCTAAACCTCAGTTCTGCAGGAATCAGGGCTATGCTTGAGGTTTGACTTGTACCTAATAGAACTGCAAGATTTAAATGTAATGATACACATCAAATAACTTACCGAGATTCTGGCACGTGATGGGTAACCAATAAAACGTTCTTGTTGTGCCTGCCCTTGCTTGCTTCCTTCGTATACTTTTGCCTCATTTCTTCTCATGCCTTGTTTCCATTTCTGCTCTTTTACAAAAAGTTGTTTTTCTTTTGCCAGCCTGTTGTGCAGGTCTTAAAATCTATGGAAGAACCCCGTTATACTTTACATTTCCATAACAGTTTGGATTTTAACAAAATGGTTCCACATTGTTATTGTTCAGTCACTAAGTTGTGTGCAACTCTTTGCAATCCCATGGACTGCAGCACACCAGGCTTCTCTGTCCTTCACTACCTGGATTTTGCTCAAACTCATGTCCGTTGAGTTGGTGATGCCATCCAACCATCTCATCCTCTCATCTTCTCCTGCCCACAATCTTTCCAAGGATCAGGGTCTTTTCCAATGAGTCAGCTCTTTGCATCAGGTGGCCAAAGTATTGGAGTTTCAGCCTCAGCATCAGTCCTTCCAAGGAATATTCAGGGTTAATTTCCTTTAAGATTGACTGGTTTGATCTCCTCACAGTCCAAGGGACTCTCAAGGGACTTCTCTAGCACCACAGTTTGAAAGCATCAATTCTTTGGCTCTCAGCCTTCTTTATGGCCCAACTCTCACATCCACACATGACTACTGGAAAAACCGTAGCTTTGGCTAGACAGAGCTTTGTCAGCAAAGGGATGTCTCTGCTTATTAATATGCTGTCCAGGTTTGTCATAGCTTTTCTTCCAAGGAGCAAGCATCTTCTAACTTCATGCCTGCAGTCAGCATCTGCCGTGACTTTGGAGCCCAAGAAAATAAAACTTATTTGCTCCTCTAAAAAAAATGTGTTATTAAGCATGAACTGGGGCTTCCCTGATAGCTCAATTGGTAAGGAATCCACCTGCAATGCAGGAGACCCCGGTTTGATTCCTGGGTCAGGAAGATCCACCAGGGAAGGGACAGGCTACCCACTCCAGTATTCTTGGGCTTCCCTTATTGGCTCAGCTTATAAAGAATCCGCCTGCAGTGCGGGAGTCCTGGGTTCGATCCCTGGGTTGGAAACATCCCCTGGAGAAGGGAAAGGCTACCAACTAGATGGACATGAATTTGAGCAAGCTCCAGGAGTTGGTGATGGATAGGGAGGCCTGGAGTGCTGCAGTCCATGAGGTCGCAGAGTCAGACAGGACTGAGCAAATGAATTGTAAGTACGAACTATGCCACTTTGTGTTAAACTTGACATCGCTCCTGTTCCCGTTTGTTTTGGAGTGAATGTGGGCGTTCACCTAAAGTATATATGTTGAAGCCCTCATCCCCAATGTGGTGGTGTTTAAAGATGGGGCTTTTGGGAAATGATTAAGATTAGATTAAGACATGGAAGGGGGGCCCTCAGGAAGGGACTAAAGCCCTTATAGAAAGAGTAAGAAACATGAGATCATCTTGTTCCTATGTGAGGATAGAGTGTCCTCACATCGCCATCTCTAAAGCAGGAAGAGCCACTCACACCAGACATGCAAGCACCTTAATCTCGGACTTTCCAGCCTCCAAAATTGTAAGAAACAAATATTTGCTGTTTCAGTCAAAAAACATATATTATTAACCATCAGTCCTCACTAAACAACTTTCTCCTTGATCAAACAGTTGCTCCAGTGTTACTGTAATCTTGAATACTAACTCTCGGAGAAAACAAATTTAATGTCAACCTGAAGCTCAAGATTGTGTTTTATGGGGCCCCATGTTTCATGCTATCAGCATATTATAACACTTTGAAAAAAGTTTAAGTAGATATTGGCTTGTGTTGCCGATATCAAGATTTATTGGTTCAAGAGTTATTGATCATGGGCAAATCTTGGCCATTATTATGCCTTGAGGACAAATAAATCTTTATCAGCTGAACATGAATCAATATAATTATGCTTCACTTATGCACATCTTTTTCCTAACCATACTGGGTTTTCAACCAAATCATGAAATATGAGAGAAACTACTTAGGGAGGCAGTTGTGAGGAATTATGCCAAGAACATTCATGTTTTGCAACAGTGCCAATACTAGCTAAAGCCAACCAGCTCTTGCTGACAGAATTGAGGTTATTTCAGCAAAAGGTAGAAGTTAATTTTTGAAGAAACTGACTCAGATATACAAATTATCAGAAGATAGAATGAAAGACTTTAGAAATGTAAAGAAATTGTAACAATCATATCCTATACTAGAACAGATAGCTTCAATAGTTCTAGAAAAGAAAGGAAAAGAAAAAAAAACAAGTTGCAAAAAGCCCAGGAAATCTGAATTTATTTTAAATCTTTTTCAGTAATTCTAATGTGCAGTCTTCAGGGAATGATTGACTCCTCTGTTAGATGCAAAAAATATCTTTCACTATTTCCTTCTATTAGCACAGACCAATTTTATGGAGAATTTTTGTTGTTCTTAAACACAGGCATCTCACCTTTGGTGAAAATGAAGCCTTTGGCTCTTGATTAGATGACCTCTGATTCTTGCTTATGATCTATTGTAAATCCTACTCTAAATCCCAGATGTTTTTCCTGTTACAATTCAGCTTGTTTTTGTCTGGTGTTTAAGCCTCCAAATCCTTTTGTGTTTTGATTCTGTCATGTTTGTTCATTATCCTGTTCATCTTTGTTTCATGTGTACATTTGATCAGCATCCTTCTCTAGCTCCATCCCAGGTACTGATGAACAGTTGGGCTCCGGAGACTCTCCAGAGAGAGTCCTATTGTATCTCCCAAATCTACACCATTTTACATAGTTGTTAATACCCAATGTGGCTTCTTTCCAGCCTGTCTCTACATCTTAAACACATGCTCTTATGTTAGGCTTTATAAAATGCAAGGCTGAATTTTTTTTTAAAAAGATCTTGAATAGGATTTAAGGTGATTTCTAGTTAACACCACCTGCCTGTCAAAACACAAGCACAATATTAATTATGTGGGAGTGTGATTAATATCAAGCATACAACTCTGAACTCTTAGATACAGGAAATCTTTCTTCTATTTTCTTTTGTACTGACCCCACAGTAAAATGCAAACTAACTCTGTTTTTAACGCCTTTTGATTTCCGGTTGACCCCACAGATAATCTGAAAACTCAACTAGGTTTGCTGTGACAGTATTACTGATGGACACTGGAAAGCTGCATGCTGTAGAAGTCCATCCTTTATATGTGTGTGTGTGTGTGTGTGTGTTTGCCCATAATCTAGGTGGACATAGCTAAGCAAATTGAAGCCGATCATGGATAATTTCATAGGATGTAATATCCAGTTCTAAGAATTCATAAAAGAAAACAAAGAGCCTAGAGAGGAAAAGAAATAGTGAAATGCTGTCATAATTTTACAACAAAATGTGCTTTCTGTGATGTTCAGAAATCAAAGGATTGCGCCTCAAATGTGGGTGGTCAGGAACGCAGCTCTTAGAAGCAGGCTGCTGTTGGACCATCAGCATGAACAGACTAACCTTCCTGAGGTGCACGCGATAGTGCTGTGAAGGGACACAAACATACCTCACCCTTTGCCAAGTGCCACATCTGGGGTTTGCCACGTGGCTTCATGAACTGGTGTACCAAGTCAGAGAGCAGCTGGGGGTGGGAGACGTCTGTCAAGCATCCACTGCAGTTTGTGGGCGTGCCTGTACTGCAAGTGATTGGCATCATCATGACAAAATCGCAGCCAACTGTTACAGCCGTGGGTGACAAGCTGTCCTTCACACTCTCTTCCTTTCTGCATTGCTTTATGATGTGCAAAGCACTTTCCCACTTAACTCCTCTAAACTACTTTGTTATATGAGCCCTCTTCCTGTGACATCATTGACTCAATGGACGTGAGTTTGAGCAAACTCTGAGAGATAGTAAAGGACAGGGAAGCCTGGTGTGCTGCAGTCCAGGGGGCCACAAAGAGTCAGACAGGGCTGAGCCACTGAACAACAAACCACCTCCACGGAAAACCCTGAGGCTCAGAGACATCTGGGGATCTACCGCAGGACTCTAGCTGCTCATGGCAGCCCAGGCACTGCCTGGAGCTACTCACTTCTGTCTCCAGCTCTCTCTTGCCTAAAACAAGCTCCCTACTTCTATCCCTAAGGTTTTTCTCTACTTATTCTCCCAATATTTCCAAATATATCAAAAGCCATGAAGATGCTCTGCACCTTCTTTATGATGCTGGTGGCTGGAACTGGATATTTTCTTAGACTCATATCCTGTCTTTCCACCTAACTCCTGGCCCTTCTGGGAAAGAACTTTTATCATGAACATCCTATACACAGTGTTCACTAGATACATGCTTCTTCGGGATGTCAATATGAAACCCTTGCAGAAGCTGTTATTTACAGATATATTTCTAAACTCTCTCTTTAGACATTTAGCGGTGTGTTGGTCTACTTGCCCATTTTAATGAAGCCATAATAGGCCAGTAGTCATATATGGATGTGAGAGTTGGACTATAAAGAACGCTGAGCGCCGAAGAATTGATTCTTTTGAACTGTGGTGTTGGAGAAGACTCTTGAGGGTCCCTTGGACTGCAAGGAGATCCAACCAGTCCATCCTAAAGGAGATCAGTCCTGAATATTCACTGGAAGGACTGATGCTGAAGCTGAAGCTCCAATACTTTGGCCACCTGATGCGAAGAGCTGACTCATTTGAAAAGACCCTGATGCTGGGAAAGATTGAAGGCGAGAAGAGAAGGGGATGACAGAAGATGAGATGGTTGGATGGCATCACCAACTCAATGGACATGAGTTTGAGTAAACTCCGGGAGTTGGTGATAGACAGGGAGGCCTGGCGTGCTGCAGTCCATGGGGTCACAAAGAGTCGGATCCAACTGAGTGACTGAACTGAACTGAACTGAATAGGCCATTGCTGTGCTTGGAAATGGATATTTATCCTGTGGTAAAGTAGTGATTAGACCTAAAGTATAGACCTAGATCTACTGTCAAATTTGTAGGACACCTCTGAGTGTCCTTCCAAGTGTGACAGAGGGAGGAAAACCAGAGGGACATCTGGGAACACTGAGACTCCAAAGGGCATGACTAGCGTAATAGAGGAAACACTGTCTTATGAGTTGGCAGGCCTGGGTTCTAAAAGTGGCTTTGCTAATACTGTATTATAGGACTTTGGTTGAGACCATTCATTTAGTCTCTAAGTTTCCATTCTTTCATCTGAAAAACAAAGGTTGCTGTTACTATGTGAAAGCAGCCCGTGAAGTCCTATAGAAATTTAAGATAAAATTTCCATAGTATACACATTTTATGAAAACCATAATAATGTATTTCATTTGAAAATGCTGAGTCAGTCTCTTAAAATATACACCATGAAAGCATTTTTTTTTTTCATGCAAACCCTTATCATCCTCTTTGGTCACTATTATAAATCTCAAACAGCAAAAATGGAGAGACATGGCACCTTCGTAACAGTCTCAGATCTTACGGAGACAGAATGCTAAAGGCTGGATCATCTTTGACTCTACATGACTCTTTTTCTCACTCACGCGATCATAATTCTGCATTTCTTAGGTGATCACAACTCACAGAAGAACTTACCTTCAGTGTAAAGTCATTAAGTATGCGCTGCACATCTGCTGGAAGTTTAACAGGGCTCTCCTCGCCATTGTTCATGTTCAAGCGGTTGAATTTATCTTTCCTCCTTAGCATTCAGAGATGGTTGAAAAGGTGAACACTTGAACAAATGTTTGAGGCAGAAAGTTGAGACATGTCTCCACTTCAGCCTAGGACAGGAGTCACTGCTATGAGAAAACTGCACACATCACAGGAAGGCATTACTTGGATGGGGAAGAGAAGCAAAACCAATAATGATGGCCCAAGATAAGATCATGTCACCACTGCTTTATAAACAAAAGCTCTTCCACAAAACCAGTGTCAGCAAAAGGTTCACTTATTCTTGCTTTACTGAGCATGAAATGGGATTGAAAGATGGTATTAAATGGATTATTAAACTGAAGAAATGATGTCTTGTGATCTTTCACACCAAAGACCCCACTTGAGACAGGCATTGTCTCAGTAAAAAAAAAAAAAACTCTCCAAAGGCTCAAGTCCTTTATATGGAACCCAAGTCTCTTAAATGTTAGACTGGAAGTTTTATTTCCCATTTTCATGCTGAACTGTGATTCCTTGGGAGATTACTGTTGCTCTTCATTTATTTTATTCTTATGTCAACATGTAGAGAAGGAATGTTTATGAGAACTTCTAAATTTCACACAGAGAAAACTCTTTCATGTACCAAGAAAGAAAACAATAATTCATCTTAAAGGATATAAAGCCTTTTTTATTTCTAGCATTTTCTCCCCTATTTTTTAAACTTCTGTATGACTCAGTAAACATTAGCAATGTGTTTAAAACCTTGCTTGGTTTAGGCTTTTGAAAACAAATTATACAATGAGGCCTCACTTATTAAAAGCCTAAAGAACTAGCAGGATCAAATAATCATTATTTCCTATCCTTATGCAAATGAAAATTGACAGTCTCATGTAATTAAGACCCAAGCCACAGAATGACATTAGCAGCCAATATATACTTTACAATTTTAGAAAGTTGTAATTATTTTAATAAACTAAATAATGTTAAATCTACATATGGTTCCCCAGCCTTCAAAAGAACTCCAAGGTTTAGACAATATCATCGATGATCACAGATGACACACTCTGAATAGAGCCTTCCTTTGAGAAGAACTTAAAATCATGGACTTTTTAAAAACCTTTGAAGGCTTACATGAGATAGTACGAATGTTAAAAATTCACAGATACCGAAAACGACTTGAAGAAGAAAACAAAGATATGAGCTGATGATGGAAGCCAGCATATACACTGAGGATGTTTGCTTAAGTTGATCTTGGAGTTTATGGTCTCAAGGTGAATGAGAGTTATAGACTAAGGGGGTCTCTCCCAGGATGGTGAATCTAATAGTGATATTTCCAACATAAAGTATAAAGGCAAACAGAAATAATGTAGCCCTTGAACATTTATCCTTAGCCAAGGAAAATTACCTGTCTGCATAAAACAGGAAAATTCATACCTAAAGGAAAATGTTTCCCCCTGAATCTCTGTAATAACACCAGACATCAAATGAGATCACAACCTAGATTCCCACTCTCCAATCATTTATAAACTTCAAGTTGGAAATGTACTTTACAGGAGTATTGAATTTGAAGATTTCCTCAGTAACTTTGCACAGACAAATGCAAATCCTCTGTGGAAACTCACCTGCCATCTAAGGTTGGGAAATGTCATGGAGAGTATAAAGAAATAATGACCTTATAGTGGAGAACCTAAACATATAAACAAACAAGGCTTCATAAGCAAGACTTCAGATACCACGATTATCAGAAATATAAAAATATGTATGTTTAGTATGTTTTAAAACTATGTTTTAAATATGTTTTATTTACTATTTACTGCATATTTACTATTTACTACATTTACATTTATTTACTATTTACTTCATATTTACTAAAACTATGTTTTAGTATGTTTAGTATGTTTAAATGGACTTTGAAATGTATCCCAGAAGCAAGAAACTTTTAAATGACCATAGATATTTGAAAAAGAATTAAATAGAACTTATGAAAATTAAAAGAAGAAAATGTTGAATGAAACTGAAATCAACAGAGAATTAGACACAACTGAAGAGGGGACTAGAAAACTGAGAAACAGATTAAAAGAAAAATATCAGATTACAGCACAGAGAAGCAAGAGGGTGGAAAATATAAAGCAAAAGTTGAAAAACAGGATCAAGTAAGAACTAACAGCATAATTGGAGCCCAAAGAGGGAAGAATGTAAAAAGTGGATAAAATACTAATGCTTGGTGTCAGGAAGCCCTGGAAATCTAAAACAATAAATACAAAGAAATTCATTCTTTGAAGGGTCATCGTGAAGCTATAAAACACCAAAGCCAAAAAGATTACAGACAAAGAGAAAAAGGTCAATTACAACAAGGGAATGACCGTTATACTGATATCTCTTGAGTAGAAACAAAGGAACCCAGAAACAATGCAACAGTATCTTAAAAGTATTAAAAGAGAATTAGCCAACCAACAGTTGTACACTCCATGAAAACGCTTTTAAGAAAGAAGTCAAAGATATTGTTAAACAAACAAAAGTAGAGAGAAATCTCTGTCTATGTATCTTCATTAAAGAAATTCAAAAGGATGCACTTCAAGGTCCCCTGAAGGAGGAAATGGCAACCTACTGCAGTGTTCTTGCGTAGAAAAGTCCACCAACAGATGAGTCTGATGGCCTATAGTCCATGGGATCACAAAGAGTTGGACATGACTGAGTGTAACCATACACACATCTTAGACTTCCCTTTGTTTATAGAAGGGAGTAAGAATTTAAGGAAACAGAAAGATGCTTTTCCAGTATTAAAACTATTATCTTCCCCCATATTTAGATTGAAAATAATTATAAACTTTTATTTAAAAGTCAGTTTGTTTAATGTCAGCAAATTATGTCAAATTATGAATTTCTTGTACCCTTTTCCCATTAAATTCTAGAGGATCACACATTTCATCAACAATGTCTTTTTCACAGTGATTTTTGTTGTTGTTCAGTTGCCAAGTGAGTGCAACTCTTTCCAACCCCATGGACTGCAGCACACCATGCCTCCCTGTCCCTCTCCATCTCCCAGAGTTTGCCCAAGTTCATGTCCATTGAATCGGTGATTTCATCCAACCATCTATCTCATCCTTTGTCTCCCTCTTCTCCTTCTACCTTCAGTCTTTCCCCGCATCAGGATCTTTTCCAATGAGGCAGCTGTTCATATCAGGTGGCCTCAGTATTGGAGTTTCAGCTTCAGCACCCGTCCTTCCAATTTCACAGTAATGGATTTATACAAAAAAGCAGTTTGCAGTGCCATTCAAAAAAAAAAAAAAAAAGATTTCGAAGAGAAAGCAAGTACTGCAGGTCAAGCTAAAACGAAATTCTCAAAAAGCAAACAAAAACAAAAAAATCCAAAAGAATACATGTATATATATATTGTTTTGTTTTGTTTTTGTTTTTAATAAGTCTCAAATTCAAACACAGTGCAATGCTTAAGAGCAGAGAAGATACTGCTAAGTGGAAGACATTATCATCAGCTCATTTTGCATTTGTACATATTGGGTAGCTATGACTGGCCCATTAAGTATCCCCAAAGTAGGATAGCAGTTTGCCTGAGAAAAGATGGGAAATGGTAAATGGTGACCTTCTCTTTTAAAAAGAGATTGATGAACCACATTTTGGGGAGGAAAAAACAAAACACCAGTTTTTCCTTTAATTTGTGATGAATCCTGTCCTAGATGTCCAATTAGAGTACCAACTACAGAATCTTTCAGATTCATCAACTGGAGTGAAATCTGGGTTGCCTGAAGTTTCTGAATTTTGATGAACTGTTTAAGAACAACAACAAGAATACTTCTTGAACTACAATAGCAGAATTACCTAATAAAAGACTTCTTGAGGAGAATTAATCTTTAAAGAGAGAATATCTTTCTCCCCATAAAAGAAATTTTACCCTTCATAATGCAAAATGAATTTTATATCATTAGAAAAGGGAATTATGTACCAATGGATAAGGGGGTTCTGGCTAAATCAACCTAGCAGGATTCTTGTTGAAGACAGTCCAGGGTGATCATACATCACTGGGTGATAGAGGGTGGGGAGCCTGATCACGTATCAGGGGTCGGGGCTTCTGGTTAAACTGACTTGGTGGAGTCCTTGCTAGAACTGGATTTTACAAGGAGTGTGGAGAGGGAGAAGGTTTAGAAACCTGACTAAGGTTTGATCAAGCAACAAAATTTTTTTGCACCTTGATCTCAGACTTCTAGGCTCCATAGCTGTGAGACAATAAATTTCTGTTTTTAAGCCCCCCAGTCTGCGGTACTTTGTTACAGCTGCCCTGGCACATTAATCGAATACATCTAGATGGTGAACTTCTTCAGAGCAGAAACTGAATGTCATGTTTAACTCTAAGGCTTAGCAGTCCATGTTCTCATTTCTAACTGCCATTTAGATCTTCTTTTATTGCTGTTTAGTCGCTAAGTCATGTCCAACACTTCGTGACTCCACAGACTATAGCCGGCCAGGCTCATGTGGGTACCCTTTATCTGAGTGTCATTTTTTAACTTTTTGCTTTTTCATACTAAAAGCTATGACATACCTAGAAAGCGTATTAACCCTGCGAAGAGTTGGACATGACTTAGCAACTGAACAACGGCATTTTTTCATTATGGAGCAACTAGACAAGGAGCCAGTGAAATGTCTGAGGACTTAATTTGCAGGGTTAAATTATCATTAGAAATTCTTTCTAGGAGTCAGATAATGGCTGTGCTATGTCATAAGCAATCTGGACCCAGCGTCATAAACTGAAGTTCATTTTACTGGCTTGAGCTTTATGCCAACATGAAAATGTCCTTAATGCTATTTCTCTTTCACTTGCTCTACCATTTAGGTGATTGAGCCCAATTTACAGGGAGGGAAATCTTTTCTCTGAATCCAATTCATGTGACCCCATGAATTGCATTGAGCCCATATATGACTTTGTCTATGTCTTTATGCTATATGTTAGAGGTGTTTTTAATCTGCTTTGTTGAAGGAGGTGGGTACCTGGGTCAAGTACCTCTTTGATATATTACTAATTATATTCTGATAATTTATTGAAAGGAGGGAGAATAATGTGGGGAGCTTTGGCAACCTGCATGAATAGAATTGATGATAGAGGACAAACCATGTTATGAATAGCCTTGGAAGTGGAATATATTTGAATGGGATTAAAGATATTTATCAGCAGTAAGGGTGACAGTTCACAGTGTGATTTGCTTGGGTGTTCAGCTACCTGAATATGATGAGATCCCTCTAATGCCACTTCCACTGCTAATCTCAGAACTCAGAGTGTAATTGCCCAGAAGCAGTAAGATTATCATTAAAAGCCAACTTCAGCAAAAAGAAAGAAAGACACAAGAATGTCAGCAGAAATGCAAAGTTTGAAAATAAATCTGAGAAATTAGAATGCAGGATTTGGAACTGCCTAAAGTGTACTTTCAGATGCTATAGCTCTAACCTATCTATATATAGAGAGATAGATTGGCAACTTTTTAAAGCTTTTATATATCACTGCCCTCTTCTATGCAATGTATTTATATTGTATATATCAATATAAAACTTTAAACAATAAGGTTTTAAACCTATAAAAGTGAACATAGTGTAGGAAGTAAGTGAACTAGTTGTTCCAATTATTTGTTGCTGTATAAAACATCATCCCATAAACTAAGTGGCAAAAACAATACTATCTCTTATGGTCTTGGGTTTGAAGGGGTTCAGCCAGGGTTTCACACTTGGGGTCTATCATGTGTTTGTGACCAGACAGTGGCTAAAAACTGGAGTCACCTCACAGGACTTCTCGCTCAAGTATCTGGCAGTTGACTTTGGCTGTCCACTGATTTCTTAGCTGGGACTCTCAGCTGGAACACCTATAGGTGATCTCTACTTCCTCCTTGTGGCTCAGCTGGTAAAGAATCCGCCTGCAATGTGGGAGACCTGGGTTTGATCCCTGGCTTGGGAAGATCCCCTGGAGAACGGAAAGGCTACCCACTCCAGTATTCTGGAGTGGAGAATTCTATGGACTATAGTCCATGGGGTCGCAAAGAGGCAGACACGACTGAGCAACTTTGACTTCACTTCACTTCCTCATTGTGTCGCAGGGGTCCTAAGAGCCCAAATGCCAGGTGAGACGGTAGAAGCTGCATCACTTTTACAGTCTACTCTCAGAAGTTGTATAGTATCTCTTCCTTTGTAGTCACAAGCCCATCTGTGTTCACGGGGTGGAAACAGGCCCCACTTCTCAGTGAGAAGAGAAACATCACTTTGTAAGTACTTTGAGAGCACTCCCTTGAAAGTGAAAGTGTGGAAGTGTTACATGCTCAGTCCTGTCCAACTCTGTGACCCTATGGACAGTAGCCCACCAGGCTCCTCTATCCATGGAATTCTCCAGGCAAGAATACTGGTATGGGTAGCCATTCCCTTCCCCAGGGGATCTTTCCTCTCCCTTGAAATAAACTATCTTCATTAAATTCCACCAACATTTCTTAAATCTTAATTCTGTCCTACACACTTAAATCTCTACCCCTACCTCCCACTGCAACCCAAGTTTTAGAGGATACAAATACCAATAGTCCTGACCCTCAGAGAATTTATAATCTAGAAAAGTACAAAAGTACAAGGAGGAAAGGGAGAGATATAAGACAGGTACATAACTATTAATTAAGAGAGCACTGGAAGCATGGTGTCAGAATATCCCAGTTTAGCCAAAGCTTTCCATTAACTGGCGCGTAATTTCTGCAAGTCACTAAATCTCTTTACACTAGTTGCTTCATAATAAATACTAATTTCCTTCCTCGCAATGAAAGTATCTTCTTCATGGAGCTTTTTCTTAAATGTACATGATATGGTTCAAGTAAACTGCTTAACATGGCTCCTGGTACACCACAAGCACTCAATAAATGTTCATTTCATTGTGATAGAGTGGGTCCTAGTACACCACAAGCACTCAATAAATGTTCATTTCATTGTGATAGAGTGGGTCCTAGTACACCAAAAGCACTCAATAAATGTTCATTGCATTGTGACAGAGTGGCAGTGATGGTAGTGGGGAGGTGGGGATGCTTTGTAAAGTGTGAAGTCTTAGATCAACATAAGGTATTTCCATTCATCACAGACAGAATATAGAACATCCTATTGAAACCTGTAATTCTCTGCTCAGCTGCAAGCTCCCCAAATACTCCCTTTTTACTGTTTCCAGAGACTCAGGGCTTCCTTGCTCCATTCCCACCCCCTTTCCTGACCATTCAGAGCCCAGTTCAAAGACCATCTCAGCTCTGAATTAGCCTAGGCCAAATAGGTAACCCCAAACCATATTCCCTTCACACTTCTACACGATGACACTAGGAATCCTGTTGTCTTACCCGTGTTTGCACCCTCCAATGTACCTGCTCATGCTGCATGTAGATGTGCTTCACTGTTAATGCAGATGGTGGTGTTAATGAGAATCCAAGGAAGGAGATGTGCGGCACATCTACATTACGGTTGGAGCCCTGACCTTGGACCAGATTTCAGTTGTATCTCTGACTTTTCCGAACTCGCTGTTTGACTGGGCACTTGACCTTTAACCTACCCTGCTGAACTATTGTTTTCTCATCTGGAAAACGGTAATTGACAGACAAAAATAATTGTGGTGTGCTACAAAGTCTTCACAGCTCTGTCAGGAAGATATCATTAACAGATGAGGAAATCCACATTCACAGAGCTTCAGCATTACACGGCTTATATGTGCTATAGCCAGGTCTATCCACCTGAAGGGCCCAAGTTCATGGCCACTTTACCACATGGTGGCTTATTGGAACAGACACGATCTTGTTTCTCTGACTCTGAATTCCATAATGTCATGACACAGTTCCTCTTCTTTCCCTCTTATTCTCTGCTTGTCACATGAAAGACATTCTAAATTTACCCTGTTCTATTATTTACTGTTATTCAAGCCTGGACAATCAACCCAGTGGAAGCCAAGGCTATTACTCTACCTCTTAATTTTCTCCCCAAAATGTAGCTGCCAGACCCAACAGGAGCGCTCAGCGGTGATTTACTGCAGTTTAAGCAGGTTTCAAGTAGCTAAGAGTCAGGCTATAGGAGCCGGATAAGACCTAGGCAAAAAGCACATCACAAAATGCTTTTCCGTTTTATTTTTCTGTTGGACTCTTGTCCCAAGGCAAACTATTAGGCATTTGAGCGGCTTTTTGGTAAATATTTTTTAAATTCTAGATAATCCTGTTATGAAATAAACTAGACCAAGGTTTCTCAGCCTTGGCACTCTTGCCACTTTGGCTTGATAATTGTTTGTTGTGGCAGGCTGTCCTGGGTATCATAGCATATTTGACACCATCCCTGGTTTTTAGCATAGCAGGGGCAGAGTAGGATGACACTGTATACCAGGAGCACCATCACTCTCAGTCTTGACAATTCAAAATGCCTGCAGACACTGCCTAATGTGCCCTGGGCACATACCCAAGCCCCATCCTACCTTTGAACTAGACTGAATGGAGTAGGTGGGCTAAATCTCATTCCTTACATTACAGAGTCCAGTTTTGTATCAAAGACATTTTTACCCAATGAAGTTAGAAAGTATAATGTCAACTAAGGAAGATTTCTTCTCTCTGGGCCCCTCAGGCTTACCCCTCCCTGGTAAGCCACCATCCAGGGCTTCGTCAGGACGGCGATACACAGTCCTTAAAAAGCCGAAGCTGCAAAAGCAGTGTTATGGTTTTGTTCCACCAAAGTGTCCCTGAAATTCAAACCTACATGTTTATCAAGATGTATTCCCCTGTCACTGTGATTACCTGCATCGCCTTGAACTGCAAAGAAAAGACAAGGAGTGATTGAGTGGGGTTTTTTTTCTCTTTGTGTATTGTACCTGAGTTCTGTCTTAGTCTGCTTCCTAAATAGAATAATCAATGCCATTATCTCTTCCTCCCTCATCTAAATCACATCAGGACTGTACAGTAGATCAATAGTTACAACAAAGAAGGCCGAAGCTCTCATTCCAGGGGGACTCATTACTCTGCAGCCCAGGACCTGGGTATGGATCCCAGTAAGGTTATCTACTCTAACGTAGGAGTTAACAACAGCTGTCGGTTATTAATACCGCACCACGACCCCACCGTAACTGGCTGCCTGTGTGCGCAGAGCACGTCCGTAAACAAACCAGCCAGCTTCCTTCTTTCCCATCTTCCTCTGGTTTCCACTTTCTCTTTGTATTATTTTAAATGGTCTTCTCTAGCCATGTAAAATGTTTGTGACTTCATTGAGATTCTTAATCAGCACAGGTAGCCTATAACCATTCTCAAGTCCGCTGCAGTATTACAAAGACTAATTAAAATAAATTCAGGTCTTAAATTAGCCCTTTCGGTAACATTTAGTGCTTAAGTCACTGGGCAATAAAATATATAATTTGGTTAAGCTGGAGAGAACAGTATTTTTAGAATTGTATTTCCTGAGCAGCCATTAAAAGGAGAGTAAAATAAAACAATGATTATGCACCCACATCAATTTTTCCAATAGCAGTTGTGTTTTCTGTGGTTCTTCCTCACTTTGGGGCCATCCTGTCTGATTGTCTTTAGAGACTAGCCTGTCTGCAGTGTGAGATAAAGCAGTG